>NC_037590.1:32195884-32559334 GCF_003073045.1 Pomacea canaliculata | reverse complement strand
CTGCTCATCCAGATTCTGTGGCTGTCTCCACTGACAGTCAGAGTGTAGACTCAGACATCAGCTCTAATCAAGTGGAAGCACAAGATAACCAAAGTGCTGAGACTGAAGGTGTAGTCAGCAGTATGGGCACCAGTGGTACATACGGTGTGGATGAAAGTGGTGATAGATGTGAGGGGCTTGCTCCTAGTTTTGAGGACACTGAGAGCAGTGAAGATGCAATGTGTGGTTACAAGAATATCCAGTTTGGCCAATCAAGTGAAAACGAGGGCAAGGCAGCTTCAGACATTGACCCAGTAGAGTTTGAATCAGTTGATGAAATCACAATGTTGGCTGTGAACCTTCTTCACGGCTGGAATGAATTGAAGGTAGGTGATCTGTTCAGGGACTTTTATCTGGAAATCACAATCACATTTACTTCTTTAGAGAAATTTTCTTGAACATTTTGTAGGTGTAAACCACTTGCTAAAGTATAAGCATTATGATTTATTTTTGTTACAATTTATGAAATTGTTTGGTGCCTCACTTATTCTCCATAATTTGTGTGAGCACTTATAGCTCTTTAAATGATGGAAAGATTAATGCAACAGTAACATAAACCTTTATGACAAATCTAGTTATGTTCAAAATAGCAACAAGTATACTGCTTCTTCGTGTACATGGGACAGGATAAACAATATGCTACTTGTTCACACTGCTCAGTGAAGTAGATGATAAATAGTGTAATTATAGATAAATAATGATAAATTACTAGGTGTAAATATTTGAAAAACAGTAAAGAAGCATTGAAAAATCTTGTATTCTTTTTGACTAGAAAAACTATTACCTTACTACAATAACAATTTGATTGCTTACAGTGTTTTTGTTGTATTTTTCAACTTTATATCCTTAACAGGAGTTGTATAAAATCCCAAAGAAGCAACGTGTGGAAGAAAGGAAAAGAACAGAGAGAGAACTTGGTCAGTGCATTGTACATGTTTAAATAAATTTATTTTAACTGCTGGAATCTCAGCTTTTTTCCCCCTGAGCAGATGGCACAGGAAGCAAAGACGGTAGAAAGTCTTTTGGCTTTTGCTGAATGTTTGAACAGCATTGGCTTTGTCCGTGCATTTGCACTGGCTTATTTGCTTAAGAGACATTATCTAGGTTTGGTGCTTGCTTTCAGCAAGATTTATCTTAGTCAAACCTTAGAGCTTGATGAGCCACAATCATGGTTTTGCCGGGGAAGCACATGGAAGGCAATTTTCGCTACTTTTATTGCAAAGTTCAAGCTTTCTCCTTGCCAAAAATGTATAAGTTTCTTGATCTAAGGATTACCTGAGAGCAACGATAATGAAAAAACAAACCACCCACTGTCGTCTTTACAGTCTTCAGTTATTAGCCAGTCTTTGTAATACTTGTACTTTTATGTCGTGCTCATAAGGTTAAAGCTTTGCCATTGTTTGAAGTAATATTTTTTCTTCAATATGTTCTCTGATTTGAACAAGATCATTTGATTCTTTTCAGTACCCTAATTTTAATAATAACTCTTGGTCATGCCTTTACTGGATTCCTATTTGCAAGTTCTTTGTGTGAAATTTGCCTTATGTGCGTTAGTATATTTGGCAACTGTCTCAGCTCTGATTTGAAATTTAAAAAGAATATTTTATGTTTTTATGAGCCAAACTCACAAGTGATCAGGTCTATCTCTTTAACAATGCTATATGAAATTCAATGATTTGAGTGCCACCAACATGTTATTGTTTGGAAGTTTGGTTTTATGAGTACCAGTGTTGATTACCTTAATCTTATAGAAGAGCTAAGAAAAGTTTTAAAAACATGAAATTAAAAAAACTTCTTTAGATAAAAATCAGCATAACTGAGTGCTGCTGTCCAACTTTATTCATTCTTTTATATAGCCTCACAAGCTAAGATAATATACATGGAAGATGTGTACAATGGGTAAAGACATGTTTTGTTGCCAGTGTCTTAGTCAATATGCATAAAAAAAGTGTGAAACCTGCAGATCCCTAAGTGGCAGATTAAAGCATATGAAATGCATGGCAATGTATGTGACAAACAGTGTTTAGTGAATACCACCAGTAAACTGTTGCACTTCCCTTTTTTTGCCTTTTAATTTCACTGTTGTTGATATTGTGTGCTCTGTTTTGAAAGCTTTACCCTTTGTTTTTAGTTTTTGTTTGTTTTTTGTTTTTTTATCTTGATGGATTTAGTAATTTTAGACAACAGTGCTTTGAAAAGATTGTGTGAAACATTTGGTCTTCATCTCGTTTGCAGAGTCCGTTGTTTTCAAAGAACCAGAAAAACGAGGTGTGTTGCATGCTGTGTATATTTACTTTCCACACATTTTAAGCATCTTAAAATTTTCAGATACATCACAAGTTTATGACATTTATAACTTGTTTAAATACGGTGAGTTTTTGAAAGATTATCACGAATGGCTGTCAAATCCTGTAGTGAAGGTGCTAAATTTGAGTTATTTTATCACATGCATGTAAGCCAAGCTTTTGTTTTTATTTTTGGAAGGCTTTTGCTGCTTACAGTGCACTCAGTCCCATGACAGTCTCTGTGTGATATATTTTTGTGATATAATTTTGTCTGTAATATTGAAATCATTATACTGAACTTGTAAAAGGCTACCGAAGCAACCAATGGAAACTTTCCAGCATGGTTTATTATATTATGAAAAAAAATGTATTTTCAGGTGTTTTTTTTTATTTTTACAAATTTAATCTTAATTCATTTTGTTTTTACAGAAATGGATCCTTATGCTAAGTGGAAGAGAAAAAAAGCAGTAAAACCAAGGAAAAAAGATCTGGAAGAGGAAGAACTGAGAAAGTGTGTTTAAAATGGATGTTGTAATTTCCATTCATTATATTTGCATTATCTGCCAGTTCATGGGCTTTAACAGTTGACTATTAAAAGCATGACATGGTGCAAAAGACCTGCCAGGCTTCAGATATCATCTCAGCTGTGCTGTTACTTTTCTGCAAGTGCCACCAGTTTGCAGCACTTACTGTTTGAATGTGATATAATCTAGTTTGACACAAACACAAATTCCCATCCACACCTCCTTCTTTGTCTGCTTGCTGCTCAGTAAAACCATTTCTTAATTAAGCAATCCTTCCTACTTTGAGCTTGGTTTGAAACAATTGGAATCTATTGATAATTTTGTTCTTAACTAGGAAGAACACCCATCTGAAGCCCGCTTTGAACTAGGTTTATGGTGGAAAGTTCCCACAGTGTGCCTTGGGCACTTCATGAGTCCAAAAAGATGACAGTATTCGACAAAATAAACACAAAATGTATAAAGCTGAAGCAACATAATCCATGCTTCTGAGGAGATCCATCTCTGATGGACCAGCTTTAGATTTGGGCAAGAAATGGAACCCAGATAACTGAGCAAAACAAAATCAGAAACTATGACTGTTCTGTTAAAGTTCAGACTAAGGAGTATCATTCAGTTAATATGCTGCTTAAGAACTACATCATAATAATTTTAGACTCTTCTAAGGAACTCAGTTGTGGTTGCATGTAGTGCTGAACACTGATTTAATGCATTGATATAATTTCCTGCCAACAAGATGTAAAGTAGTCTTTGCTATTACAATAACTTTTAGATTCTTTAATGAATAGCTTGGCCACAAAACATCATTAGATGTGAAATTCACTCTTATGCCAGTCTTTTGGTGAAACAGCCATAAATCTGGTAATCTGTAAAGAATTCTAAACCCTGTGAGTCACTGATGGTGGAACCTGAATGCTTAACAGTGTTATTTTATGAAACCTAAAATCTACAGCTCTTGAACAGGTGTTCATTTTTGCTTAAACTGCCAACCTATGATGCTGTTTTGAATTTGCTAGTGATTTCAAAGAGTACTTTGTAATTCAGCAGTGGTACACTCAATGGTTGCAATGTGTTGATTTTGTAGGCGCAATCTGGTGTTGGTGGGACCCAGAATGTCTAAAGAAGAGAGAAGGCAGCTGTTTGAAGCACAAGTAAAAGCAGAGGATGAGATGGCCGAGATGCAGAGACAGCAGCAGGTAGGAAGTACTTTTCACATTTTCTAATTTCACACTTGAGGCATCAAAGGTTTCAGGAAATATTCAAATGTAAAAATATTTTTTTTTTGTGATGTGCATACCTCCCGCTGATGGGGAGCTCATGGTATTAATGTTAAACGCCCAAGTCTTATATGTGTGTCTACTCATCTGCACTCAAAATATTCAGTACCACCAAACACCATACACTTCAAGTAACCAATTGGCCCAAAATGTGTAGATTAAACAACATTGATATAAAATACAAAGTTTTTCAGTGTTGTGGCTCGTATACAGATTTGAATATTTTAACATATTTAAAATTTTTATTATGGATATGCGATGAGTCAAGGTTATCTTTAACTGTGTAGCATATATGAGATTTTTGTTATTTATAGTGCATGATACTATAAAGAAATGGACTAGGACACTAGCAGGTATTTTATATGCTATGTTCAAAGTAAATGCTTGTATCATTTAAATACTTATTAATCTGGTCTTGACAGGCAATAAGGATTGTTTTACTACAACACACAAGCATAATCATGCATGAAAACACACAAACACCTGTAAAATAACTCGCATGGTTTATTGTTGGATGTTGGGGTTTTGTTGTATTTGAAAGAACCCTAGTTTTGAGGGTTACTTTTTTTTTCTTTCTGTCTTAAATGTTCTTATTTAAGAGTAAAGTTAATAGCAAAGGTTTTCCTTAGGAGGCCATTCAGCAGCATCAACAAGAAGCTGCATTTTTCCTCCATCAGAACCCAGCCTTTGTGTCAGTTTTACATGGACTTGCTGCTGGTGATCCAAATCTTGTCGGTGCCCATGGACAGGGTAAGTTTTGTGTTGAGGTTCTTTGTAATATTGCTAAGAAAATACATCTAAAATTCAGTGGATGGCACTTGGAGCTGGCATTTTAAGAGATTTGTTTCTGTTTGGTGTGATGAGTGGGAAAATTTTAACATTCTTAAAAGGTCAGAATGTTGAAGAGCAGTCCTGAAATGAAACAGCAGAAACAGATGTGAAATATATGGTAGCTCCTGCACAAAGTCAGTAGGGTTAAGGGGTGGTGATAATAAAAATGTCATCTTTTAGGTTACTAGACAATATCTACATTCTAGCCAGGCTACAAACAGTTAACCCAAACTAAATTCTACATTACCTCTTGTAAGACCCTTTAACAAAAAAAAAAATTGTAGAAACCACATATACAAAATATATTTTGTTAGTTGTGGCCATGTATGCTGATCAGTAAAAGAGATTCAGCAACTCAGACTGCTTTGGTGATCTCTTTGCTAGCTCTGTATCACACATATTTTAATAGCAGCATAGTTACCTGCAGCATACTTATCATGCACATGCCAGCATTCAGAAAGAAGCCCTTTGTTGCTTTTCATTTTTTAATTTTCACACTGTTGCAGTGCTGGATCCGAGTTTGCTATATGGAGCAGGAGTTCTCACACCTGAACAGCAGCAAGCAGCAACAGCTTTTGCGGGACTGTTGAATGCTCCAGGAATGAGTGGGGATGCAGTCACAGCTGCTCAGCAGCTTCTGGCACACCATAATCTTTACCCTCTGGAACAGTATCAGGTAAGATTGTTAAAGTAGGTAGCTTTTTGAAATGGAAAAAAAATTGCTGATTAGGACCTCCTTTTTGCTATATTTGCTATTCAGTCTACATTGTATATTTTACAGATAATTTGAAGCTCAGTGTAGAGGTTTTTTTCATAATTTATTTTTGATAGCAAAAGGTCAGAGGGGTAGGTTAACTTATTTGGCATGTTTTGAACATAGGTACACAATGGCATAATGAAAATAGGAACTTTCAATTCTTTAGCATGCCAAAAAAAACTTTTATCCCACTTGGTAAACTAGAGCTTAATCAACAGCAGCAAACATTGACCATCTTGAACAGACCATTTGACATGCTAACCAGCATTTCTTGGAAATGATCTCATTCAGTTTATTAATGTTCCCATGGTATGAAAGGGAGCTATACAAGTGAAATTTGGATATAGACGTTAGCTGGGGAAGCTAATAGTCTTGCATGGCATACATTGCTTAAAAATATAGCCATTTTTAGTCTTCATTTGCCTGATTTGTATCTAATTGGTTGGCTTATTTTCTTAGGTTTCTGGGGTATATCCACAGCCTCCAGCACCAACAGTATTTCCAGATGCCTCTGTGCTGCAGCAGCAACAGCAGCAGCTGGCATTACACCAGTTGGTGAGTACCAGAGTATTTTTCTACTTCACTTCAGTCTTTTGACTTATACTTGGGTTTAATTTATGCAACTATTGTTTTTTTGCCCCTGAGAAAGAGGATGTGGTAAAAAGTTATACTTGAATATTTTTTCAAGAGGTTCATGGATAATATTGTGGAGCGTTTATGAATTTTTTGCAAATAATTGTAATATCATTTTATATGCATTAAAGAAAACAAAGAATTAAAAAAAAACTGCTTACCCCTTTGATTTTTTTTGTGTTTTGATATTAATTGGTAAATGCAGTTGCCATGGCAATTTATTACTTTTAAGCATTCTTTACCTATATGATTCATTCTTTAAGTCTGGGCATATTTTATTCACTTTGATATATCAGGCTACAACCACATTAAATTTTGGTCCTGAATGTGTGCATAAAACACTGTACTATAATCAAAATATTTACTTCAAATATTTACATCCATCTAAATTCAGTCTTTGGCTCAGTTAAGCTGACGACTGTCATGTATATGAAGATGATTGTATTCTTAAAACAACAGAAATCAAGTAATGCAAACTCAAAATTCTCCTTACTGTCAAATGTCCACCCAGGCAATCCAGCAAATGGTACAGAGACAGCAGCCCTTTCCTGCAGCTTCAGACACTCAGGCAGTGGAGGAGGATGATGTACCACCTCCCCCGTCACCACCCAAAAGCAAAGAGCTTGCTCTTCCACCAAACTGGAAAACAGCTCGAGACGGAGAGGGGCGTCTCTATTATTATCACACTGTCACAAGGTAACCGAATGCAAAGATAACACACTGTAGAAGCAAACTACGTTTTGTGCTGTAAGAGGCCTTGTAAGAGGAAAATTGAAGGCACTTACTCATCTAAATAAGCAAAATGTGATTATCAGAACAGCATGCTTCCTCAGAAGACCACTGTGTTTTCCTTCTTTGAGAAGTTTTGGAAAAAAGTGTTGAATTTTATTATTTGTGTGACCTTTTGAAAACAAATATATCATGAACTCCAGGGAAGGAGCATGCGAAGATGGTCAGAGGTTGCGATTGCTGTTGCCTTGGACTAATCACACTCTCGACACTTCTACCAACTCGTGCCGACATTTACTGTACGCACAGACTTACACTAAATTGCTCATTATACTTTACTTGACTCTTGAGCCCCAAGCGCGCATCCCCAATAACCAGCACAAGACTATATACTGCATGAAGAAATTATTAATAATCGAGAGTTTTACAAATCAGTTTACAAGATAATAGAATCTCAAGTATAGCTGTTATCTAGGTTAGTTCTGTTACTTCACTATGCCTAGTCCAGCTATTATGAGCCATTAATTACCTTAACTAATACACACAGCGCACTACACTCATGTAACATACACTCGCCACTTATCTCTTCACACAAGTCTCTTGTCACAAGAGGGCCCTCCGATGTTCCTGACATCCAAGAATCCGTTGTTGTATCCTCCGTCAATTGCGCTGCATCCTTCACAATCGCTGAGACTCTACTGTGTTCCACAGGTGTCTCTTTGTCACCTCTTAGGCCATAACAGCGGTCAGAGCTTGACCACACCTAATGAAGACCAACACTTATCTATCAGCCTCATCCTCTGCTGTCTTCGACCAGACAGCTGCTGTTGAAGGAGTGTCGAGCACTCTGTGATGGGGTGGGTCTTAACGCACTTCCTGAGTCAGTTGTGCTAGAGCAGTCACGATTCCCAGACAGACTCACAGTGGAGAATCTGAACAGCCTTGAACAGATCTCTGTTGCAACTTCCAGCTGTCCATTTCGTCTGACGACCAAAAGGACGGGTTGCCATTCCGCTCTCTGATCTGCCCTGCACTTGTCTGTTCGCCTGTGTCTGTTTGACTTGCGGGAAAGCAAGAGTGCAGCACTAACACGACAGCCCTATACTAGTTATCATACAGCAATATATTCTGAAACTGGTTTTATTTTTTAAAAAAAGATGTTTATCTCAGATAGTAATTTTGTTTACAGGCAAACCCAATGGGATCCACCATCATGGGAAAGCAACTCACCTGAGGATATGGACTTTGATCTTCCAGACCCAGAGTTAGAACTAGATGAGAAGGTGAATTGTGATTTACCACTAGTAACTTGCACATGTTATGTTCATATAACTACATTCTTATGCTTGCAGCAAATATATTTTGTCTTCAAGTTGTAGCCATGTTTTGTCAAATGAGATTAGAATATTGCAAAAACTTCCCAACATAACAGTAAAACATCAAGTATAATTCTTATGCGACATCTGCAATCTATTTTAGTCCAAGAAAAAGACTACTACAACTGCTGCAGCAGATACGTCGAGTGAAGTTGCTAAAAAAATCAAAGACCAGTTCCGAAGACAGGTAAATATTATTGTGCTGTGTATTCATATGGGCTCATGTCAGTGAACGTTGGCAATGTACCCATGTGTAAAATTGCTTTTATTTGGGTAGGGAACCTGTTGGACTTGCATTCAGGAACTATGTTTATCCAGCCCTGTTAAGCTTGCTAGATCAGCTTACCGAAGACAGCTTAAACCCAAGTGGATGGACTTAAGATGGGGGAGGTGTCCCCTTCCGATGACTTTCCCACCTAGGATAGATATGGTGGAGATCATGATTTTATTTCAACAGAAGGAACACAGACTTTTTCTGGACCTAACAAATATACTGTATAGGTATAACAATACAGAAGTGTTCGGTAAATGAGATTTTTATTTACATCATAATCTGATAGAAGCAGATGCCATAAAATGCTATAGTGAAACCTCCTTATTAAAACTTGCTACAATTTATCCAAGTCTGGTCATGCTGAGAGGGCTAATTGGGAAATCAGCCAGTCGGCTTTAATTCTACAAGTCATGACTTCAGGCTTCCATATATTCAAGTTCATTTATTTTAATGTTGAAATAAAACTCTTAAAAATGTCATCATAATGCTTTTTTCTTTTTCACTTGGTCACGCTTATTCTGCCATTGTTGCGTTTATTTCAGTGGATTTACACTGCTTCTCTTTTGATGGCTTGTGATCTCATTCTGATTTTTTAAAGAGACATTCTGCAGGCAAACCAATGAGCAGCAAAAAAAAAAAAACCAAAAAATAATTTTGCCTATTAGATCCATTCTATGACTTGTGGTATGGGAAGGAGCATTTGGTACCTGGGTTACAGTTTTTCAGATGAATTGTGCAACCTGAGAGACACTTCTGGCTACATAATTTTTATTTCATATGGCTTTCTATAGACAACAATTTTGCATTGCATCTATGCAAGTCTTTCTGTTTGTCTTTGTAAGTGCCATGAGCTTGCTTGTCAGGCTGGGATATGCCACTGCATAAGTTCACATTATTAATATAGGGCAAAACATCGGCTAGAAGGAGTTTTTTTAAGTACTTAGTGCCTTGCAACACGCTTAATGCAGAAGATCTTCATGAGGTTTTGCTGTTTTCAGTTACCCAGCTTGGTTAGGGTAACAGGCTGGGTAAAAAAACATACCTTAGGTTTGAGGATTTAACAGTCTGATCAATTCAATAACATAGTTAACCTATAGAGGAGGTGTGTCTCTAAGATGTTGTCAACAACATTCACCATTTTCATACATGTAATTAAGACTGGCACAAATGAGCTGCTTAGATTCTGAGCCTCTTGTATGCATTTGTTGTACCTTAAATATGATTTTTATAAATTTTGATGTTTTTAAATATAAATTATTTATGTAACAGATGTCACAGTTTGTTGTGCTGTATCTCAATCCATATCGAAAACCTGACTGCAAAGTGGGTAGAATTACATCGACTGAAGAGTTCAAACACCTTGCCAGAAAGGTAGGAGAGTTGAATTTAAACAGAGAACGTGTTTGAATGGTGGAAAGAGAGATGGCATTTTTTTTTTTTTTTGGATTTTCTTGGAATGAGTTTAAAAAGACCAAAATAATACGGAGTCTTAATATTTCATAGTATTTCATAAATATACAACTTGCTTTATTTATGTTTATTTATTTCAAGATGATTACTGATTTTACTCCAGAAAAAGTGTTTTAGGTGCCGACAAAGACAAATAGCTGAAGAAAATTTTTCCTTATTTCATTTGAAATAAATCATGTCTTTCTTTATACAGCTTACTCATCATGTGATGGCCAAAGAACTAAAGCACTGTCGCCATGTTGAAGATCTTGAAGTCAATGAAAATGTAAAAGCCAAAGCTAAGGACTATGTTCGCAAGTACATGTCTCGATTTGGCTCCTTGTACAAGAAAACCATGTCTCCTCAGCCAGATGATATGTTGTTGTGATTACCTTCTTAGCTGGGGAAAGATGTGCTTTTATACTGTTGCTGGATATAGTGGTGTTATTTCCTGGAGTTCATGTATTTTACTTCTTGATTTCTCTTAACACATCCCCTCACATTTGTGCCATGCTAGTTACCCATCAGTGCAGCACTCGAACTCTCAGATACATAAAATGTGGTTCAAAGGTCATTCCAGGAAAGATAACTGCACTTAGATACTGTGAAAAGCCAGTGCCAGATTTATAGTAATATGTATTTTTCAAGATTTATTAATGATAGAGCATTGTTGTAATTTGTAACCGATTTCTTTTTAATTAAGAGTTCTGGTGGTAGATTTTATTTCTTTTTGTTACAGTTTGCAGAGTTTTCTGTAGTTTTTTTTTTCTTCATAACTCAGAATTAAAGAAAACAGACATGCTTTAACAGGCTTAAGTGATATAAATGTCAGGTGGGATGTGCAACTCTTTTCAAACTGGGTTTCTGAAAAAGAATTGTTAGAGCACAGCTCTAAAGGAAATAAGAATGCCACGACAATGTGACATGCTGACACTTCATTGCTTGAAGTTCATTTGAGCCAGATGGTACCCCTGACTTCTGGGGAGGTGAAATAAGGGACAAAATGAAACTGTTCGCATAATGATGATGTTCTGGTGCATAATATGGAACTAGCAGATTGAATGGCATGTAGCTTTATCTGGAACATTTGAACCATTGCTCCTGAAAAATAAGTGGAAATGCACAGTTTGTTTTCTTACCCAGGATGTAACCATTCTTTCAGAATACAGTTGCTGCTTTTCTTGGTTTTTATTCTTGATTTTGACTAATGGTAGTTTGTGATGGTAGTATAATTATAATTGTTTTAATTTTTCAAGATATTTTAATGACTCAGCTAAATATAGAAGATCACATTGAGGATGCAGGAGACATTTTTAATATTGTCGCAGTTAATTTCAATTATTTTTAAAGTCTGGATTCTTTTTAGCTGCTTTCTTCATGATAACGCAGTTGTCCTACACAAGCCACTTCATGTTGATACCAGTTTGCTGAAGCCAGTACAGAGTGGAATTTTTATTTTTTTTTTAACCAAGTTGATTTAGCGGTACCATAAAAATAGTTTTCTGTATAATTTTTTTATGCGTTTTATTTTCAACAAATAAATCTGGTTCATTATGAGAGTGAATGGCCCATTACTTGATAGTGTTGCAAAGATGACATAAAATGTCTTTTTATATTTGAGGCTGCTCTGAGCCTATTTTAAAATGTTCATTTGCATTTTGGTTGCTTAAATGTTATAGTTTACTAAAATAAAATTAAGACATTAAAATCTAGGGCATAATATATATCATGAGAGAGAATTTAAAGATGTAATTATACAGAAAGAAAAGATTAGATTATCTGGTTAATATTATTGTAGAGTACCACTGCTGCTGTTGGTTGTTTGACAACATTCACAAAGTAACTTTTTCATTTGAAATGGCAGCATGTTTTAATTCCTTCCCCCACCACCATCATTTTAGTAATATAACTTTTGCAGTGCTGCAGACAGTTGTTTGCTAATCTTTTTTCACCTTGCTCAGAATTGATCATATTTGCCCTCATGCTGTTTTTGATGCCCTCTGTAAAATATTGATTGTGTACATGGTGTTATATTTTATTTTGCAGTCTGTTGAATATCCTCCAGTTTCATTGTTTCTTTTTGAATTTGTGGTCATGAAGCTGTGGGTATCTTCTATCCATATGTGATGAATCCCATACGGCAGACTCTACTGCTCATAAAAAAGATTACAAATTGTATATCAGCAGTGGTGTAATTTCAAGTTCCCGTAAAAGCTATGCAATTCAAGGGAGGAAACTTCCAAACCCACAAAAATCTATTTCCCTTTGTTGTTTGCTTTTTCTCAGGGACATGTTCGTAAAAGTCCTATGTAGCTTTCACATTGGTAGAAGTTTTCTGGCTTTAGTTTATTAGTGGATTTCCTATTGTTTTGATTTTAGGTAACTCCTTTTCTTTCAAATCTGCTGGTTTGTTTTCCCCCTTTTCTGTGTGCTGTGGTTCTGTTTAGTTTTTCCAGTATTTGTACTAGAACATCTTATTAGCTCAGCTCACTTACATAAAATCACAAGGTGAGTGGTAACAAATTGATGGTTTGGTGTTTATTACAATATTGTCTGTTTAGTTGTTAAATGTTTTTAATTTACGTGTAAAATTTTTTAGACCAAAGTGAATGCTCTTACTTTTTAACGCAGTCTTGAAACATACCTTGGCTTCAAATCGACTGCTAACGGAAATAAAAATAATGTGTTTTCTGTGGTTTCATACAGCAAAAATAGATCCACCACCATAAAGTTATGAATGATACTGCATTGATTTAAAGACAGAATCTGTTGTGAATATTTTAGATGCTGGAATAGCATCTCAATTGATTACATCAAACCCAGTGGTGTGAGCTGTCTCCGGGCAGCAGGTGAGGCTTAGTATGTGTACTTGTGTGTATACATTTGTGCTTTTAAGCTTTTCTTTCTCACCCATTTTTCATCCATTGCCAGTTCATGCAAGCTTATACTTCAACACAAAAAGTATTCATTTATATTGTTAGTGCATGGCACAAATTGAGTTTCAGGATGGCAATTTATACCTGATCTAAATACATGTTTTCCTGGATTTTCCTTTTTGGAAAAGATTACAGTGACCACATGAGTAACAATGCATGCATGTAGATCATGTTAGCTGATAAATAATAACCAAGTAAATATTACGATTGAAGACTGAACTACTTATTTTGAGCAGTTGGTAAATGACTGCCAAATTACTAGTTACAATCCCTGCTCTTGGCCTCTCTAGAAGAAGATAAAAAATGTGCTGCCTAATGATTTTTTTTTTGCCAGTGGTAATTGCATATTAGTCCATATTTCCTGAACAGCGCAATATTTGTATCACAGGATTCTGGTAGAATGAAATTAACTCAGTTTTCTGAGATTTTTTTTTTTGCAAATTTTTACTGTTTATTGTTGACCTTGTAATTACTTTACACCAGTAATTGTACATTGAAACAATTCACAGGTGCAAAAGCATGGGGGTGAAGACAGAAATTTGTTGTAAATTCTTATGTAACAGGCTAATGCTGTTGAGTGTTGTTACTGTTGATGTTGATATAAAGTTAATGAAATATGTGCAGGATTACACCCATGATGTGTAATGTCTGTTTTGTGTTGAAAGAAGAATGATAAGAATATGTGTGGACAAAAGCATTGCAACTTGCGGATTGTCATATAAGGAATTTTACTGGGTTTTTTTAAAACTATTGTTAAAAGTTTTGGATGATGAAAAGTATGAAAGAGTGGGTGGTTATGCAGCATGCAACTCTGTCAAATAAATGGTTTGAACTGAATTTTGAATTATTTATTAAAGGGAGTTTGTTTCATTACTTAAGTCATTACAGTTGTGCTATGTAACCTAAAAGCAAAAGCTGTTGTAAGTATAGTTTTTAGGTTAAAAATTAGGTAACCAATATTATTTGTCTTAATTAAGTCTAATGTAATCCTGTAGGATTACCTAATCTGTATGTTTTACTGTTTAGCCTTTTACACAGATAATATTTACACAGAAATGTGATTGTTGTGATTTTAGGGGAGAGTTAAAAATGTCAGATTCTGAAGCCTAAAATAATATGTACATCTTGCTGTTTCTCACATTAGCACAGCCTATAGTAGCAGCAAATCTTTTTAATTATCCCTAAGTATATCCTCATTAACCAGATTCGGCTTACTATCACAACTTGTTACACATTCAGAAAACAACTGAAGACATACTATTTGTCCTGCATGCAAAATCGGTGATCTGTCGGTAGGTTAAAATTGGGAAAGATAAATCGGATTTTTACGCCAAGCCAGCAAGAAGGCCATATCACGGCAAAGAAACCAGCCTTGTAAACAGTCGTCACAACGACCCGCAGTAAGCCGGCAGACCATGTTTGTTATTACTGCCTGTCGAGGGTTTGTATGTCACTTCGATCCAACTATATAATATTGAAGGGCGTATCTCACGCACAGCACGTATAACTTTTTAAAATATTAGATTGCATTCTGAAACGTCAACTATTTTGGTGTCGGGGCGAAATGACCAGCCTCCTCTTGGACTGCTGGTTGTTTGCCGAGACCAACCATCTTGTGAAGTTGTAGGCTGAGGTCTCGGTGAACCATCTAGCACTTCAATATCCGGAAACGCAATAAATTCTTAGTCAACGACTTGCAATAAATTTTGATTTCTTTCTATTTTCGAAAAAAAACCCTATCGAACTGCAATTCCCGCGACTTAGAACTAACTAATAAATTTAAAACAATAGACTATAAAGCTTTAGTTTTTGTACCTCCGTCAACACGAGAGTTCACATCGTCTGCTCTTCTTGATGTTCACAACGTTTTGCCTTCGTTTTAGAAGTTAACGCTGGAAAAAATCGTTTGCATCCAGTCCAGCCACGGGGGTGTATAATACAAGTTCGTGCTCCTTGGTTGGTTGGTTTATTGATGTGATTTCGCACTAAGAGAGGGAGAGGAAACCGGAAAAAAAAACCAACCCGAAACTTTCCAAAATCACTTGACTCAATGCCATAAAAGTAGTGAATCACAAGCTACACTACTCCAAATCATGTCATCCCACTCCGCATTACCCCTGTGAACAATGGCACAAATTAAATGTGCTCGATACTAAAATCACCGACAAAACTTAATAAGAGTTATGCGATTTACATTTCCCATTAATATGGCGGGTGGCCAGACCGGTAAATTTAAATCATTTTTCCCACTGTTTCTTTTTCAATAATCTATCTCATTTTTCCATAGCACATGAAGTGTACATTTTACAATGACGCTTTATGTTCAACCTCCACGTGGCTTTATTTCATGGCAAAAACTAGAAAACTTTGCCTTGACGAGGCTTGAATTTTTGTTGAAAGTCGACTCTACTCAAGGGGATATACGTCGTCTGCATCAGTTGTTCTGTGAAGCATCTGTAGTCCAGAATAGTGACTGCCTTATTCCGGGTTCAGTTAACGATAAGGTATCGCACTTCATTGTAAGGTAAACTCTTTTCATTTTTAATATCTTGTTCAGAGTACTAAAGTCCTTACAAACGAAGAGTGAACGGTGACGTCATCTTATTTCTGCTTATACAAATAAACGTACATATGCTGCATGTATTTGATAATAATTAATAAATATAATACTTAAACTACATCAGGTGAAAATCTGATTGCGAGTCTGCAACATCTGCCAGTTCAGGGCACGTAAAACATTTAACCTCCCCACCAAAACTAAACCGCAACCATAGCGCCAAGGATGGTAACCACTATTGGTTTTGATCTCGCACATAGTTTCATTGTAGATGTGGCACCAGCTGTTTACAGGGGCTGGACACAGCTCCAAACTCAAACTTCTTCCACTTTGCCATGATGCCAGACATACTATTATACTCTTGATATTTTGTTGTCTGCTTTAATAATGTGATGGCATATAACACAGAGAACCAGCTGTCTAGACTTTTGAGTTGCTGTTCAATTTACCACACTAAATATTTGAAAAACTGGATAAGGTGAAATATGGTAGCGATTTAATTTTAATCTGCTTTTCAGATACAAAACTCCAGACAATGAGATATAATTCCAAACTGGTGATATTTTCTTAAGTTTATTTTAATTGTTTTGCTCTTGATTTCCTAGGCTACTTGTTGGAGGAGATCCAGAAATGTCCTCCTTTTTCTGTAGAGCAGAGACTGCACTCTTTGACTATTGGTTTTCCAGCATGAGTGAGGAAGAGTTAAATATGTTCCTAAATGAAGCCTGCAGCATTATGAGAAAAGACTGCAAAAGAATACTTGCTTGTCCATCAGATTTTCAAGGAGATAGGAGCAGTATACTTTCTGTTTTTAGCAGCATCAAACACTCAGCTGGAAGCTTGAAAAGTGTTATAAAATCTTACTTGGTGCAGTCTACAGAAATGTCTATCTTACTACCCTTCCAGTCTGTGACTAGACTGTTGAAGAAGAGGCTAGTTATCCTAGAAAAAGGCATGGCAAAAGTGGCATCCTGTAGGCTACCTGATGTGATGGTGGAACAGTTCTACGCACTGATGAAGATTTCTACCAAACAAGCAAAGCAGGCACACATTTCTGCTATTAAGGATGACAGAATGAGAATTCTCTGGATAAAGCTGAAGGTATGCAGTTGAAATGTGTTCCTTTTTAAACCATAGATTCATTAAAAACTAGGACTGAGGATTACTTTGCACAGTATATATATATAATATGTGAACAATTAGCATCCATTGACATATGCTGAATCATATGCATAAAGGTTTGAATATTTTCCTCATCTGAGTGATATGATTGTTACATTATTATAAATCACTTTCTAAATTGCCTTTATATTGCTAACCATAAAATATTTTTAATGTTTTTCATGTGTTCTTAGCACATATACAGGAGTAAGCATCCAACATCTGGCAAGCATTTTTATACACGCCATTTGTCACTATCGGATATTGACGCCATGTCTTTTACCTATCCTTTGTGCATGAAAAGCCTTCTGACTTCACTGAGGGAAAAGCATCGTCTTCAGCACAGTGCACGTGTAAGCTGAAATGTTTTATTATATTATATCATTACTTTTGATTTGCATTATAATGTTATCAAGGGCTTATTTAAAAAAAAAAAGAGCTTTTTCCAAAAGGATGTGAGCATCTTAGCTTATTTACCCAGATTAAAACTTCAGTGTTGCCATTCTTTCTAAATCTCTATTTTCATGCCATATAATGAAACACTGTTATCAGTTTTAACACTATTAAATATGGAAACAAATTCTGCAACTGCAGTTTACATTAGTGGTTATTGCATTTTTGCAGATTCAGCTGACCTTATTCCTAAAAGAGATGGGTCTTCCCATTCACCATGCCCTAGCTATGTGGCAGCAGGAGTACAGTCAGGATCCAGGTGCTGGCAGTAAAGGGGGCCATGCATGGCAGACCAATTATAAGCGCTATATCTACAACATTCGGCATCTCTATGGTCTGGAAGGAGCTAGACGAAACTATCAAGCTCACTGCTGCGCTGCCTTGCAGGTTTGTGTATGTTTAAGAAGTTTTCACCCTCAAAACAATTAAACACTTTGAATGCTGAGAAAGTCCAAATCAAAAAACTTGGTAGAAGTTTGATATTAAGGACAAACCTTAAAAGGAGCATACTTTATGCGTTGTGTTGGATGCTGAATGTGGTCACAGAATTGTTCTTCTAGACAGTACTAGTTATTATACCTGTCATAACTTCTGCATGAATGAGTCATCAGTATTTTTCATCATGTAGAAATGTGCAGAAATTGTGTAAGAAAAATGGAAGTCAGGTAAAGAAAGTTTGTCAAGATGGATGCGAAAAGGTAAATGATCCAGGGATTCAGAAAATGCGATAAGATGTTTTGCAATAATGAACCAGACATATGAAACCTGATGTTCATCAGTACTTATTAATAATTATAAGTGACAGTGCATAAAAAACAAAGCATTAATAATTAACACAGTTTATTGACATCAGGGATCAATACCATGATAAAATTAACAAATCACCATGCGACTAGTTGATAAAGACCCAATAACTTTATCTTTGGGTCTGAATACCCCCCAGCCCAACAAAATTTAAATAGAGTCTGAAAACCCTTCATTTTATGGTTAGTAAACATTAGGACACTTTATCAGCTTACTTTATAATCATAAAAATCCTTTTACTATTTAAATCTTTAGTAATCTGAACCTCATCGATCACTATACTTTGTTTTAAACTTCCATTTTTTCACTTTTTGAACAAAAACTTCATTTGTTGAAATAATGTTTTGGTGGACAAATCTGCTGTTATTCTAGCAGTCCTACCCTTGATTAATGTAAGAAATTGGACTTTTCTCTTAATCTAAGCAAACACTTACACACAATCAAATAAATTTCTAAGAAAATAGAGTCTAGGCTGTTAGCATGCCTGTTTCTATTGGACCTATATGTTAAATATCAAGCAATGAGCCTCACAAGGATAAATGTGCACTGTTGCTACATATAAAGCTGTTTCTGTGGATTAACATTAAATTTTGCTTTAACAAATGAAAATATTACCTAATTTCTTTATTCTTAATGAAACTATCTTATGGATAGCATTCAAATGCTCATTAAAATTCTTTTGAAGAAATTGGGATTTTATTTTATCTGCAGCAAAGATTGCTAAGCTGCAATGATGAAGGAGGCTGTCCATTTTCTCACTGGGATGACAAGCATCTGTCAGCAGAATTGAATAATCTAGGAATGCAGGACACTGAAATCACCCAAGTGTTAGAACTGCGAAAAACTAGAGAAACCTTGGCTGCTTGCTCCTTCTGCCTGCAATTTACTGTTGCAAAGAGAAGTAGACAGTTGCTAATCAACTCTAATATTCAGCTCATAGACAAAAAAGAAAAGGCCATGACTGGAGACAAAGAGACATTACTTGTTGCTAACCATGCACAATCTGAAAGGACAGGGGTAGAGCACCTTGAAAGTGATCACACTCTATCTAAAGCAGATGTTGATGACTCAGGGAAGAATGCTGAAGGGGAAGAACAGATTAAGATCAGCAACGCTGCTTCAAGACTGATAAGTAACTGTAAGAGAAAAAGTGGTCTAAATTGTGAGCCTGCCTGCACAGGCCCAAAAAGGGCCGTAAGTACAATTCATTGCAGCAGATTACCTGTTGAAAACAAGAATTTTGGTGGTACCTTCATGCAGATTTTAGATCAACAAAGTCTGCCATTAAAGAATAGTCAAGCATGTGAACCCAGATTTCCTCATGTGTGCCTAAATTCCTGCTGTGTCACTACCAGTAACTTGGATGCAAGTAAAAATAATCGCCTCTTTCCATCTGATTACTGTGAGACACAACAGAAATTTTACATTAAAAGTTGTACAGACTGCGATGGCAATGCTGCACGTGAACATAATATACAAGGCACGCAAGAAGCACACACAATGGAAAGTATTTTTTTCCCTAGCATCTCTCCTACTAGCTGCTTTGAGCACCAGCCTTCTTGCCCTGAAAGTAGAGCCCCTTATGAAGGAACTTCATCATCACCTGCAATTATTAGAAAGCCAGTTGACTACTTCCATATCTGCTACAGCAGACTCCTGCATGGGGTGTCATCTTGATGCAACAAAAATCTGATCTAAATGGTCAACTGTAATAAACTATTGAATATGCAAGGTGATCTACTTTTGCAGACTTTAATTTTTGACTAACCTTTCTTGACCTATCACATTATTAAATTATTGAGCTATCAATTGGTTTATAGGAACTCCTAATTTTTATATATCACCACATTGATGTAGTATATTAGACCTGAGTGCAGTTTTATGGATATGCTGGTTTATTAAGGAAGGTTTATGCTGACGTGTTGGCAAACTAACATTATGACAAAGTATTTTTTTACTGGTTGCTATTTGTAAGATTATATGGTGCATTATGTGCTCCAGTTGAGGTTCTAATTAAGCATTAAGTAACAATTTGCACTTCTACCATAGTCTACCTACACGAAATTATAATATCTTCATGCTAGGAAATACCAATGTGCCTCTATATACAGGAAATGGAAGGAACATAAAAAAAAAAGTATGCTATATTTTTATGCAAAAAAAAAATCACTTATCACGAGCATACTGTCCTGTGTTGACTGGAATCACATACATGCAAACTTGTGCTGTTAGAATAAAACATAAAATTTTCCCCACCGATACCTGCAGGCAGGACCAACAGATTGAGGCTGTGCAACTTCTGAACGTTACTATGTGCAAATAAATGTAGCTCTTATGTAAGCCTGAACCATGAATGAGAGTTGATTAGGTGCAGCAAATATTAATATGCTGTGGTATTTTTGTTTTGTTGTGCTTCCAACTAGAGCTACATTTTATCACTGATGTGTAACTGGCCACATAGTGTTCCAAGATGAGATCTGAACTGAAGACCTTTCACTGCAGCGAGTGAAAAGTCGTTAGACTACACTACCAGGTGCCCCAAAAGAAAATGTAATCTATGTACCCAGGTTTATAAAGCAGTTCTTTGCTTCATAACCATCAAGTGTGCAATGCTTGCAAATAAATGCAAAACATCAATAATTCATAGCTATACAGCTTCAACTTCACAGTTTTAGATTCCTGCCTTTAACAATGCTCACACTAATAAAAAAATTATAACTAATAAAGGTAATCAGGAGCATGAAATGTTATCAAACAACATTAAACTATGATAAACATGTTCATTAAGTTTTCTTATGGGTGCATGCTTTCTCTTTCTCTCTCTCACACACAAACACTCTTCCCAGCATTTTTCTTTGACTCCGAACTTGTCCTCTGACATGTATATATATCTGGTCTCTTCTTAATGTACATGGCATAAAGCAAAGCCAACAGCAGTTCAATAAATCTTGATTATAAAGTTGTGCTGGATGTGAATTATTAATTTCTGAAATTTTGTAAGTGCTGTCCTCTTCAATTAACTGCTACAAGGCAAAAGCAGGGTCCACATCATCTTTCTTGCCACTGTTCCCATTGATAGTGTTGCAAGTTTCACTGCCGTTCACATTGTCCAGTGTCATGTTTTCCAGGTCTGGCACTAGACTCTCTATGTGCTTTTTCTTCTTTTGATCTTTTACGTTTGCCATGCCTGTAGACAGGTGAGACTGATAAAGCTATAACATAATTTTAAAATCTTTGTACTTCTACATTTGTGGGTAAAAACTAACTGAAAAATTTTATGGCAAATAATCTTGTTAACAATTTTATGGTAAAAGCCAACTATTTGTGGGATGAGCATTTCATTCAACTTAAGAAATTCAATGCCTAAGGAGTGCTGCTGCCAAGAAGTTGAAGACATTAAAACAAGGAATAAGAACATCTTAGAAATCTGATATTTTTTAAAAGTTGAAAGCATCATTTGACACGAAAGGTGAACATAGAACTGACCAGAAGGTGAGAAATGATCAACCTGCCTGAATATTTACGATTTGCATGAACTTTGAGTACAATTTTTCTGGAGAGGAGAAGGCTGGCAAAATATCAGATCTATGTTGCTCTTATTGTCTCTAGCACTTTACAATAAATCAAAATGTTGTGAAAAATATCTGTGAAGCACTTTACACAATGTGTCAGGCATACAGTGCTACAAGAAAAGCACACAAAATACTAAAAAGAATGTGCAATTACAAATGGCAAACATAATGAAAGCCACGCTACTTTAAATATAAATAAATATATATGTAACAGGTATGAACATCAGCACTGCAGAAAGAAATGTTACTGAGGGATACATGCAGCCATCAGGACCAAAGATGGGGAAACAAAATCTTGAATAAATCTGCAATACTAAGTGTAGAAATTAAGCAGCAAAGTCAGTCAAAACTTTGGACCAGTTGTGATCTCACTAATGGCCTTGTGATCCAGAAGTCATTATTAACTAGGAAAATGTTGAAGCAAAATGTAAGGACTGTGTGTTGTATATCAGACGTGACAAATGTGTTACATGCATTCTACATATTCATACAGTTCCAAAAACAAAGCACTGCACTGTTGGTAATAGGGCATGATTCTCTCATTATTTCTGAACAAATATTTAAATGTTTCAAATAAAAGTGAAAATGTTTTGGTGCACAAGGAATGGCAAGATAGTGGCAGGAGGTTGAAAAAAACGAAGCAAACATAAATCTTAAGAATTTCAACCTCATACTTAGGAAGCACTCAGACTGCAAAAAGGAAACAGACATATTGATAAAAGTGGGCCATAAACAAAATCCCTTAAGATAAAATCCGTTCAACCTTCATTAAACAGATGTAACAATTAAAAAAAAATAATCTAATAGCATCCTCATCCACTGAAGAAAAACAAAGCTGCTTGGTATTAAGAGCTGTCATAACATCCCAGTATTTTGCATCTGAAACAGTTCTATGCTACCAGAAGATGCTACGGTTAACTATGGAGGTGCATATTCAATACACAACACTTATTGCTTCTTAAACCAGACTAGAAGAACGAGATAAATTCTGACCTGCACTGGGTTGATCACTCATCGGCATTCCAAATGAAGAAAGATCGTTAAGTGTGTGTCCTCCTTTCTTCTTTTTGTGCATCTTTTCTCTATATCTGGGAACTACAACATTGGTTTCAATTTCCCCATCTCCATCTCTGTCCTCTTCAATGACTTTTGAACCTGGCATCTTGATTACTCTTTCTTTCATGTCTGTAATTTATAAGCTTTTTTTGTTTACACCAACTGATTATTTGTTTACCAAGCAGTAAACATTATCTCTGTATTAAAACTGGAAAGGAATTGGGAGTCAAATGCAATGCCACTAATACAACTACCATATCTTCTACAAGATCATTACAGGAGAACAATATATTTCTTAACCTGATGCAAATTATCCATAGCATGTTATATAACATATATATATATATACCTGCCATGCCTTCTACGAGACGAGCACCCTTGCCAAGACGATCACACAGAAGAGCGATGTGTTTCTTGACTTTGGTTGTGTCTGCAGGAAGAATCAGTGGGCTAGGATTCACAGCAGCATCTTTGGCTGATTTAGCCAACACTGTCCGTAAAAGGTGAGTCACTGCAGCATCAGTCATCTCCTGCCAGCCCTGTAGTTCAATGGATCGTCATCAATTGCAAGGTCAGGTAGACCTTCTGATTAAGTACACATCAGTAAAACGACATAAACAGTCCTCTTTTTTGCAAAATTATTTTTTAAAAAACCCATTAGAATCTTAAATTTTGAAGACAGATAGCTGAAAATCCATGTCTTGTCAAGATGAGTAAGAAACTCTTTAATTGTAAAGAGTTTGTCCATCATATGAGTCTACAACTGAAGGAAATGATTTTAGTACAGTGGTCTATCACAGCCCACACATGGCAGTGACATCCATGTAAGTGTGCAAGATGCACTTCTGTTTTTTCCTACCTCCTATATTCTAAGAAATTAATAAAATCTAAGTAACATCACCTGTTCAGCACTGTCACTAACAACAGGGCTAATAGTGGTCTCCAAGACTGCAAACTCTTCATTAGATAAGTTCAACCACAGGCGGATCAGCAAATTTAACAAGTAGGTGGCACTGCTTAAGTTATTGGCAGCCACTGCCTGGGACATCTTACTCTCTTCTACAGCCTCTCCAAGAGCCAGAATCTGCCACCAGAAAAAAAATAACCAGAGGACAAGGGATCAAATTAATGCCTTCTTACGTTTCAATGCTTTCTTGATATATAAAAAGCCTAGTGGTCAGCAAGGGGTTAACTGTGTCAGCCCTCTCTTTGTAATGTGATTAATGTGCCTATCTTTATATATATTTTTCAAATACCCATTTGGTACTGGGTGGTCGGGGGCATTTTAGAGGAACTGGCCCAAGCAAGCTTTTCCCCAACAAACATCTGCTCCACAGCTGAGCATACTAACCCATAATTACAAACAACCCTAATCAACAAAATATTGATCATGATTCCATATTGAAGTGGAGTTAACACAATCTACTTTTTCTCAAAAATTGGAAAAAAAGAAAAGAAACAGGTAAATGTGATTTCATAAAATTAATTGCAAAGGAGTTCCTGCTAATGATCTTGCCTTTATCTGAGGAAATACTAAATTTTGATAAAGCATTCTGACATTACTGAGAGCTGTAGATCTTTGCTATTAATGCAGAATTGTTAGAGAAACTAAATAACAGCATAATACAAAACAGCACTGCCACTATACATGACAATAAAGATCACAACGAACCTGCCTAAAGGTACCCTCCAGCAAAGTATCTAGATTTTGCAGAGGGGAGGGAGTCTTGTCCTTGAAACGGGTCAACAACCGCCGTTGGATTACTCTAAACTGAGCTGCTCGTTGGTTTAGCATCTCAGCACAACTGCTGACTCCCAGTCGACACTAATAGAAAAAAACCAGAGATCTTTAGATTTTGTATAAGGTTATTAAGGCATTCTTACTGTTTCAGTGGTCGCAAAATTTACACATGCAAAATTTTTATTATGAAAAGTTTATTTATTGTTTTTTAATATCTTCTTATATTTATTTCTGTTCTTTGTTTGAAGACATTTCTTTCGTTCCCTTTTCACTTGTTCAAAATAAAAACACTTCACTCAAATGCAATGTACACTTCAAAGCACGTGAATCAACAGATAGGGCTACTGAAACTGATATTTAAGCATATCTTTACTGTGTGAATTTATACCTTCCTGCTACATAGATGTGATTAATAAATGAGAATTTAAATGTTATTAAAACAGGTCTCCTAAAACTCAGTCTGTGTGTATATGTGTGAATGTGGGTGGAAGAATCTGCCTGCGTGCTTGCACTCACAATCATATAAGAATGAGGAAAAGATGAAATAAAATCAATAAACAGATTTCGAATCTAATGAAAAGCAATGGTGACATCACTAAACCCTATCAATTTTCCCAACCCAATATCTTTACCTCAAAATGCATATCAATTAATTCAAAGTATTCTTGCATGGGTAATGACCCATCAAAAGAAGCTCTGAAATCTCCATTTTTGCCACGATTAAAATGCTTATTAAGACGTTTTATAAGCTCCTGCAAAGGGATCCACATGGCTTCAATTCTGTCACACTGCAGCCGATACCGCTCTGTTTGAGATTAAAAGAAAAGGTCAATAAAATACGGTTTGCATTTTGCATCTATTGTAACAATATGTGTGCTGTGTTTCTGTGTATTTTGTGTGAAATGAGAGAAAGACATCAACTTAAATTGAACCTTCGCAATTTTTAGAAAATATGAGTGTAAACCTTCAAGGATCAACACCAACTAATACATGAACCCTGCACCAAATAACCTCACTAATCAAAATGTAAACTTACATATTTTAAGCACTGAGTGTATGCTGTAAAGATAACTTAGCCACTGACAAAACGCTTAAAATAATAGCTGTAATTAGGGAAGTCATCTTGTAAGGTCAAATACTGGTCAAGAAACAGAACACTTGTGTGGAAAAAGCATATGACAACTGAGTGATTGCAAAACCATCCTAGAAAGAAGTTTGTGGAATGAAGACTCAGACTATTAACTTACGAGAAGTTTTAGAAGCCAGAACTGTGACAACAGGTCCACCAAACATTTGGAAACCAAGAGCGGCACCCTGTCCACCAGCATTTTCTCCCAGCAATTCTGTTGAAAAATAATCACTCTGACTTCATCAAAATGTTAGCATTCATTTTTTTCTAATTGTTACGCACTTTTCTCATATTTTTAAAAAAAATGACTGATCTATTTATTTGGTAACCAGTTAGTTCTAAGAATTCCAGTGATAAACTGCACATTTCTGTGCTTTAGAATGCAACTTTGTCAATAATAAAAAATACAGCTCAGAATATGTGGTGATTTTGAAGCAGAGATTATTCACCTGGAAAGATGTCATTGAGATTGACAGGAGGTTTGTTCGTGTCTACAGTAAGCTTGTGGACAGCAGTTTTGACAGGTGGTACTGCTTTCATTACTAAGCTGGCAGGTAGAGCTGCTTTCACCGTGCTGATTCTCCGTGTCCCTATTATTTTGTCAAAACACTGATTAGTTGCCAAAAGAACCATAAAGTATCTCTTTTTATGGTTAAATTGGTCGACACTGAAACTACTACTGACTTAAAAAGGTCCTAATCTGTAGTATCTTGGTGTGCTGAACATGAATACGACCATGAAAAATTATTATTGGCTCTCATTTTGAAGATATTTGATATAGTTCATTTTCTATATTTCCCAATGTAAATTTATCCAGTAGGACTGTAACATCCTAAGTAAGCCTAGAATGATGTCATATTACATCACATTGCATAATACCATCATGCACACATCATGCAGAGTTTATTGCATCGTTTCTACTGCCAGGCGGCTGCTGAAGTGAGCTAATGTCAGCAGCGTACTATATAAAGCCCAGTCAGGAAAGTTGAGTATCGTGGGATACAATTTAAGCTACTGTTACATAAAAATGTTATTATTTTATCCATTTAGTTACAATAAAGAACACTAATGCCTCTAAAATCTGTTAATAACATGGAACATTTTTGCTATATTTGTGGGAAAGTGACGTTTGCCAACCAGAAGAAAAGTATCACTTTTCAAGTGAAGAAGGCATATCATCTTTTCTTCGGATGCAAGATTGGCAACCAAGACAAGCCTTGGGGCCAGCATATATGCGGTGCTACATGTGTGACACAGCTTTCACAGTGGTTGAATGGCAAAAGACCATCAATGTTGCTTTAAGTGCCCATTGTGTGAAGAGAGCCAAGCAACCACACAAATGACTGTTAGTTCTGATGCAAAACAAGTATGGAATGCTTTTCGACTAGTGTCTACAAACTTTCTCAGGAATGTTGGGGCAGAAAACTACAAGGAACTAGTAGAAGACATGCTGATGCAGTATCAGAAACTTGGCTGCAATATGTCTCTAACGATCCACTTCCTTCCCATCTGGATTTCTTTCCTGGCAACTGTGGTATGGCTAATGATGAACATGGAAAATGTTTTCATCAAGATATTGCAACAATGGAGATAAAGATACCAGGGAATATTGTCCACTACCATGCTGGCTGACTACTGCTGGGCACTCCCCAGAGATGTCCTTAAAAAGCTGTACAAAAGACAGGCAAAGAAATCTAAGACATAGTCTATGACTTGATTTTTGTACAGGTATTAACCATAGATCAATTACTATTAGCGTGCATTTCACAATGTACAGAATAATTATTGCAGATTACAAGAGCCAATTTCGCATTTTTGTCATATTCGTGTCGAGCACATAACAATTTATAAGAAGTGACTAATTTTATTTCAGTAACATGACTTTTGTAAAAATATTTTTGACCAGTGTTATTACAGAAGAGGGTAGGGAATCAGTGTTTTATACTGAACCAAAAACTAAGGCTTTATCATGGCAAGGTAGCCACTCCTGTAAACAGATGCCACATGCAGAGAAAGAACAGCATGCCTGAGATGAGAGCTGAATCCAAGGCAGCCAACCCTTGGTAACTGAGAGTTATTAAAGGAACACTCTTGCATGACTTAGTTATCATAAAAGACATTTTTGCTTTTTCTCCTCACATAGATACTACTAAGCTCTGAAGTATCTCTCTTGCTACAGGACATAACTGCACAGGAACAAATTAGATGAAATCAGATTGATACCTGATGCATTCTGGTACTGAACAGAAATCTGCACAAAAAGGTGTGCAACAAGGGAACTGCCACGCTGAAATACTGCCACAAAAAGCTCACTAGGCATCTTTGGTTCTGAGAAATAAAGGAATAAACTTTATAAATTGTGGGCAATGCCAGGTATTTCTGCTAATATTATATAAAAATATGTCACTTTATTTACATAATACAACTTTAAATGGACTGCTGTGACACCTACAGCAAAATTATGCAATGCTCACAGATGATATTTAAATTTTTTTTTAAAAATGCAAACCAAAATTGAAATGTTTATCATTTATCATGCAGAAAGGGTTGTAGACACACTGATGCACATTTAGCATGTTTATTTAAGCACTGACAATGAAGCAACATGAATTCAATTTTCATACAATTAGACAAAAGAGAACTTGAAGACTTACCAACTGAAGGGACATTAAATTCATTCTGGTTTGTTGCCAGAGGCCAAGGAGCACAAATATCCACCTTCACATTTTCTATCAGTAATCTTGATTTGAGCTGTATCTATAAGAAAAAGTACATCACTGCCAGATTTATACACGTAGCAGTTGAGTTTTGAACAGGAAGCCTGCATCAATTTTTCTGTAAATTACCATAACGTATACCTTATTAGCCCAGCTGGTCTCTCATGCCAACATTTTGCATCAAATGGGATATGTCTAACCAACACTATTTTTCTTTCTTCAGCCCCAGTGTCTGGAATGATTAGCCCCCATCACTTCGTAAAAGTACCTATTCTGATGCTTCCAAGTCTTGCGTTACGACTCACTTTCTGGAATACTTTATGTAGCTGCTTTCTCTTTTCCTACCTACCTGTATGTTTGTGTTTTGTGTATATGCCTTTTTGTGTGCATCTGTGTGTTGTGTTGTAGTGTGTGTGACAGATATAGTCAAACCCTCTATTAATGTCAAAGTGCATTTAGCCAGCAGGGAAATGCCCTGTAGCAATGAGTTTAAACAAAATTGTTCTCAAACTCACTGAATATGGTCTAATCCATCCTAAAATAACAGTCTTTTTTTTTTACGGTAACAACAGGCAGCAGTTGTCCTTGCATTTTTAAATAAAAGCATTTGTTTAAAATGAGATGCTGTTTAAGTAAAGTAAACAGAAATTTCTGATTTAGTTCTAGTGAAGTAAAATGTGAAACGTCTGCTCGAGTTCTTCACACAGGTGCCTTTTATTTGAATATGATGTTTCAGTGTTTCTTTGGTGCATGACAGTAAACTAATATTCTTTTCCATAAAGTGAGAACAGTGAATAGTTGTTACTCAGCTAGAAAACATTACTAGAAATTAAAATTAAAAGAAACATACAATGACTATGCTGGCAAAAAACATACCCGCACAGTTATTGATGGGACACTAGCTTCACCTGGAATCTCCATACCAGTTGCTGCCTCAAAAAGTGAACATACGTATATCAATAAATGTGAACACATGTACAGCGGTAAAAGTCAACACATGTATAGAAGTAAAAGATATGTAATAATCTTTGAATGGAAAAGTCTAAATTAAACAATCATGTAAGATTTACAATTATATATTTCCCATTCATGCAAAATCCAATGCACAACTTAGATGTTAAACATCACTTGTGTCTTGCTGGTAAATTTGTAATCATAACTATCAACTTATAGATGGTGTTCAACAAATCTGAGGTAAAAAAAGCATTGTGATATTGAGGTTACTTACTGAAATATCATCCAGGTTTGGACCAACATGGACATTAACTTGAAGATCCTCCTCATTGTTGCGGTTTGGAGTAATTACTAAAAGCAAAAATTTAACAAAATCACACTGTATATGCCTTATATGAAGGCAATCACAATTTTAACATCTTTTAGAAATTTTTCTTTAATAATATGCATGTAAAAAAATGACATGACACATATGTCATGGCTATGTTTAACCAGTTATGATACATAATTGACCCTCTATGGAGGAATAACACTGGTGCATAGAAAAAAATGCTCATTCTGATCAGTTTAGAAAATATATGAGTGTGTGAACACTGTGCAGGTAGTTCTGCATCCTGTGCAGTCTATTGTGTCAGGAAGGCCAAAGTGAGGGTATATGGAATGCAGTGTGCAGATTTGTGGAAACAGATGAGCATCCCTTGTGCTGCAACTAAACCCGACCCTCTGCCAAGACAAAGAGCAAACAACTGAGGTGCAAGAGCCATAAGAGCGTATCTGAGATGGAGCAACGATTGGGAGCAAACTTGACAAAAGGGTCTCTGTAACCTTGTCCGACCTCCTAGTCTATGAGGTACTTACAGAGGTGAAAGTTCCAAGCCCATATGTATGAATATTTAAACTTTTATTGCATGAGTGATGGACTTTGTCTGCAAAAATCTGGTCTTACAAGTTTGGAAATTAAAGAGAGGAGAGGTAATCAGGTTTGACATTTGCCCTGAGGCCTGGATCAATAATCTTGAACTTCCAATAATTTAAGCTATTAACTTTGTACTTAGTGTTGGAATAAATATTTAGTATATATATATATAATCATCTACTACTATTCACAGTGAATTTAAGAATTTAAAGTTGTTATTTGTTTACTTATATTGAATATATTATTATTGTGTCAGGCAGGAAAGCCCTGACAAAACCTATTCTTTGTGTTTTTGTTGTAAAGTGAAAGATCATGTATGTCAGACGGTGTAGTAATCCAAATTGTGTTCAGGATCCCACGAGCTTATGAAAAGGTCTGAAAATTTCACTATGAAAACGAAATATGTGAAACAACTGACTAGTGTTCATAATTCTATGGAGCTGAATTGATCATAGAACAAAATGGCCCTATTACCTTGGGAAGGAAAACCCAATCCCTGCATTAATTAATAAGCCTAAATTTACTGCTAAATTTCCTTGGCCCAGTGTGATCTAATGTGAACACTTAATAACAGCAAAATTGCAAAAACAAGATAAAGAAATATAGACTCTTGAATAAATGAGCTATCATGATTGTGACGCCATTAATACAAGAAGAGAAATTGTACAAGTTCTGTCTATGCTTCTGCTCTCAACACTGTCTTCCAATGAAGCATAAAGACCACAAAAGTAGAAACCATTTTGCTAGCTCACCAGACTTGCCACCCTTCTCTCGGATTTTCTGCTGCAAGACTGACATTTCAGCATCCATCTTAGAATAATTCAATTCCCGTGAATCCACTTGAGGTGGAACAAATATGGCTGGATCTGTACCCAAATAAACACAGCTGAGGTGCCCTGCATCACTGACTGTCACAATACAACCATTTAGGTCCCTGACAAATAGACAAATAAATAATAATAATAGTGACCAATATTTATGCGGCACCTTTTCTACTGCTTTTAGACACAATCATTCAGCCCCTTACATCATCTTGGTGCTTTACCAAATTACAGACACACGTAATGCACACTCATGGTCAGGACAGGGTCACAGTAAAGTCGCCTTCTGAACTGTCTATTATCATTTAAGGATGACAGCATGTCAATAAGAATTAAAAGAAGAACAGTCATTATTATGATCAACATGGTATACAAACTGAAAGGGTCTACAGAGTGATTGATTCTAAATAGGAATCGAATGAGTTGAACTTTTCTGAGTATCTTTGAGATGAAGGGCAGGTTTCACAGTGGTCTATAGTTCTTCAGCTCATTCCTGTCCAGGGACTGTTCCCTTAACAGTCTTAAAAACAGCAGTCTTCAGTTCTGAGGGCAAAATTTCAGAAGTTAGAAAAGAAATTATAGTTTTGGTTGAGACCAGGTGCGTAACATCACCGTTGCTTGGTCCCCAGTCTGGGATGAAAAAGAGAAGAGTAATGTGGAGGGTTAGCAACCCACCAAACAGAAAAATGATGCAACAGAAACAGCAACAGAATCATCAAATAGTCATCAAATCTAGATTTATGACCTGAGAACTTAGGCAGCAATGCCTTGTATGAAGAGTAGCAATGAAATCCAGAAGGAAGTCCCTGCTTTTACGAAGTCCTAGACAAAATCCAAACAAGAAGAGAGATAGGCAGCCAGGAATATGTAAATAACTTACAAAACTGAAAGAAAATCACAGACTGTGAAGGAAATGAAAAGACTTAGTGGAAATGTATGAATAGTTTTGGAATCAGTGAAATGTGGTGAACAGATTCAGTATCCTGAGCCTCAGTTCAGAAGGGATTCAGTGTTACTCAAAATACACAGATGGTCAGCATCAAGGAGTAGAGATCATCATGAAAAAAAAAAAGTAAAAACTTCTTGTTGGTTCTCCAGGAACTATTGGAACTATTTATCCACAAACTTGTATTACTGGACTGCTGACAGACGATTTTTTTCCAGTTAACTACTAAAATGAGGCATGAGACTACAAAGCTTCCGGTTTAGTCACATTCTTTGTTTTAGCTCACCGAGACTAACAGCAGAGAACTTCACAAGAGGCTAAGGGTTGGTCTTAGCAGACAGACAGCAATCCACCTATACACGTCCATAATTTATCCTTAGGTTTGTTATATATAAAGTATTCATTAAATTAACCCCTCTTAAAAGGTAAAATATTCCTTTACCTGAAGTTTGCCACCTGTAACTGGACAGGTGTGTATTCTGTCTTTGCTGCCCACCTAATGGTAACATCTTGGTAGATAAGCAAAGACTTTGTATGTGTGGCTACAAGGTAGTTGATTGTTCCCTCTGTCACTGAAATAACAATGAACAAAACACAACCAAACATCATATGCTGTCTTTTTAAAGCGCTTCTTCATATTCATGATTTTGATGTTGATTCAAAAGGAAAATATAGTAGACTCTCCAATAACTGGAACTCAAGAAACCAGAATTTTTTTTGGTATAAAAAAAAAAAAAAGAAAAATCAAAGAAATAGTACTTTAAATGTAGCTCCAAAACCATCCACACTCATTTCTCCTAATCTTGTTCCAGCTACATCATCAGATCCTGATGATCCTGGTGCAGCCTACCCAGTAAACCCTATATCCTTATTGCAACAGTTTTAAGCGAGTGCTTTTTTCTAAGTTATTTAAAAAAATTGTGTTAGTAAAGTTCATGAAGTTTAAAAGTTTACTGATCGCCATTTAATTAAAATTGCACACTGTATTCACAAAGATATATTAAAACTGCTACATTCAATTTGTCTTAATTTACTTTTAATTGCTGTATTTTGATATTTATACCAATATAGAATTTATGGTGTAGTACATCTAGGTCCATTTTTATAGTAGTTCTCAAGCAACCAGAAACTTTATTTATTGGAGATCTACCAATCGTCATGGATACCAGTTAACAGAGTCTAACGTAGTTTGTCAATCTCTTTGCGTTGTTTCTAAAGTATCCTCTTGTTCACTTGAACTTTTTATGCATAGTTTTACTGCAAGAAATATGTAAAATGACTTTAAAAGCCAACTATAGAAATTAAACCTAAATTTTAAACCTGAAATTTTATTATATTAGCTAAGAGCATCAAATTCTTCTTTATTTATGCGTGCCATGTTTTAATACAAATGCACAGGGAAGGTTTGCTTTTATATTTTTACATAATGTTTGAAACAGCAACCTACATGAGGCATAAGGCAGGAAACAGCTGGGATCATACTCCAGTTTCTTCATGTAACGAAGGTTGCCTGTCTCAGTCAGGCAAAAGATATTTCTTTCTCCTATAACAAAGTATACTGACATATTTTTCACATAAACCATAAGTTCTTGCATGTAAATTTACTCCTGCAGCCAAAGTTACACTGCATGAATATGAATAAGAAATTACACACTTTTAAAAATAAATTCAGGGGTGCAATATTTTTTCTAATGATTGGGTAAACCTTAGTGCAATATACTAGTTCCCCAAATGTGATGGAATATTCCTTTTCTATTCTCAAGATATATACCTGGAAAACCATCATCATGCAGAAAAAGAGGTCAAACACATGAAATTACATTTGTACACAGAGATACCAAATTAACATGTGATCCCAAAATGATCTGTAAACATCCTTTAACATACACTGCTAACCTCCTTCTGTGCAGGATGTTTGAATGCTTGTATCTCAAGAACTAAAGGCATATGGTCTTAACCCAGAAGTCATGCTTTTGAACAGATATGTCACATTAACACATAGCCCCAGCTCTCAGACTGGCTGAAGCCTTGACGACATGATCAGTGTACAATCTTGACCTCTTGAAGGGAAGCATTATGAGTCAATAATTATACCTTCCTGCTTTGTTTCAAAAACCCTTTGAATGTAAGAACAATTTAAAAAATGTACAAAATTATTTACATGCAAATATTGCTATCAAATGAACATACCTAATATCAGAATAGAAGGTGGAGCTTGTGGAAATGTTATGACAGCTATATCTTGAGCCTGCTCTCCGATATTGAAACACCAGTCAAACTTTCAGAAATGAACAAAAAGCTGTTAAACCCAGTTAATCATACAGAACAACAGCAAAACAAGTTTTTAAATCCTTAATGCAATCATAGATGAAATCCACAGGTAACTTGTATGTATACCAGGGCAAGAAACATATATAAAGATTTGTAGACAAGTGGGAAACTACACTTTACATACAATCCAGTCTTCCTTTTTTGGAAGAAATATTTCAAGTTCAGGTGCAGAAATCAACTTTAATACCAACATTAATATTGCCTTTACATAAAAGAATGAGCTTTTAATTACCTACATTCTGCATTATAATCAGACTTCTGTGACAATGAGATCTTCAAGTAAAGCTCTGTGAGTCTGGCTGATGCTGGAAAAGGCGCTCTATAAATGTGTTTAGTATTATTTATCTACTGAGAAAATACTAAGGTATACTTACTGTAACTCGTTTTCCTGTGCGAATGTTCTGTGATTCTTCTTTCCTAGCAGAGTCTGAAGCAACAGCTAACACCTGGTACCTAGAATTTTTTTAAAAGTCATAGAGATGTGTCTCCAAAGCAGGACCCATTAATAATTGTCAAGACAGACTAATTATGAGTTATAAAGCAAACTGAAAATGTGAACATAAAACTGGCCAGCACATAAAAAAATCAGCTGTCTCTGCCCACAGTGAAAGTGTATACAGAGACCACTATGACAATGAAGAGAGGGGTTTTCTTTGTGCCCCATCTTAATAATTGTCATTATCATTAAATATAAAGCTTACATAAAACAAAAATTTCTTATTAAAGAGTTAAGTATTATAACACTTACTTGTAACACTCTACTTGCCATGATGATGAAACTGTAACAAAACTGTCAAGTCGAGGAACGTATTTGATAGGTCCTGGCAGTAAGGCACCTGGTAGAAAACGACTGAAGGCAAAACTTTCTTGCTCAAATATAGACAAAGTTCCATCCATAGATTGTAAGCAGATGAAGTCTTTTCCTGCAGAAGACCAGAATCAATAAAAATGATTAGGGAATCAAAAATTTTTTAAATGGAATGTCCTGTCACTTGACCGAGATAGGAGATTTGATCATACACATACACAGTTCATGAAAAGTTGGCTGCATAAGCTTCATGTTGTCATAAGAAATATGGGCTGCCTTCTTTAGTATATCAACATTTGCTATACAAAGAGTGATTTGATGTGGAGTGAATGCAGCAATATACAGCAATGTTAGCAGACATAAATCATTTCATTCATCTATGTCAAAAATAAACATAAATATGACCAGTCAGGTAATGTATCTATGATCATTATATTTTCCATAACATCTAACAAAAGTAGGTCATATATAAATCGGCAGAGAGAATAAAAAGGCAATAAAAGCAGAATGGAAAAGAAAAAAAAAATGGATAAAAATACAAGACAATAAATAACTGGTACCAGAGAACAGATTTTGAATCTCATCACATCAGTTCCACAACTTTTGTATTCTGATGTTCATCAAATGGAAAGAATACTTGCCTTTAACACCTCCAAAGGGACCACTACACAGTTTGTAAGCTGTTCGCTGTAGGGTGTGTTCATAAAGAACTTCACATTTATACTGACTCCCATGCTGAACTGTTCCAGCAACCGCTACAAAGCCACAAAATCAAAACATTGATCATATGTAAATTTGGTTTCCACAACTTAAAGTTGGCTGTAGCAGAAATGTGTACTCCTATGATTATTTTAATATATTTTTATATATATTTTAACATTAAGTGTTGCAGGACAATGAGGTGTCTCTGCATATAGCAGATTATCAGAAACAAATTATTTTGGAAGAAGCTAGCATCGCTTCAGAAAGACCATTCTTTAAGCTTTTAAAGAGCACATCTATTCCACAAATTTTTTAAAAACTTGCACTGTGTCTTCAGGACATCAAGTTGTGCATAAGGATTATTAATGTTTGTCTTTGCAATGTTCACCCTTTTGAAAGAGATAAAGTATAATTGTGGGAGAAAGTGTACCGTCTCTTTAAAGAACGGCATGAAGAACAGAGTACGTCCGCTGACATGGATTCAAATATACACTAAGGATTAAATGATTAAATAAGCAATAGGGAACAAAGGAAAAGTCAGAAAAGCTCACCTGATATGCTGTAAACACCTAGCCGCCTTGGAAAGAGAATGGCTAGGACCAAATTATCTGAGCCTCTGTGAAAATAATTAAAACAATAATCTCTGAAAAAATGTAAATACTTAATAAGAAAAATAATAATAATAAAAAAAAAAAGACTAATGAGTGAGAAGTAGCACAACAGAGTCAAAACAAACTACCAGCACTTTTGACTGAAATTGGCACGACAAAAGGTTCCAATCTATAAATTAAAGAGAATAAACCTAAACTTTTCATGTGAAATGCAATATTTAAGAAAAAAGGGTACTTACGACGAAAATCTTCCCGCCTCAACCTGTAGTATTGGCTGCTGAAAAGCTTGCTCCAAAATAACATCCTCTGCTGAATATCCACTCCATCCATTTTCTGTCTTTTGTGGTTGAGGATTGTAAATTCTAAGGATTCCATGGTAGCTCCCAAGAATTATCTTATCTGCAGTGCACCACCAAAAATCAAAAAGTATTTTATAAAAGAATTACACCATCAGTAACTGACAATTAACTTTTTCATTTGAACGATTTACATGTACATAAAAAAGTTCTTAAGTGTAGTCTTTGGTAAATTCACATTATAGCACTTACAACTGCTAGGTGTTCATGGCGGGAATCAATCAGCTATAAGTAAAATTTCATGCAAACTGCTTATGTGACTGTTTCTGTACATATGGCAACAATGCAGGAAACTAAAAAATAATATACAAAAGAAAGACTTTACTTTTTTACATGTATAGTCTATTTCAGTTTCTTTTCAATGAATACTACTTAATAATAAAATATTGAAGCCTTAACTTAAGAGTTTTAAAATTTGCTTGTAGAAGCAAACTAAATACAGAACTCACCATAGCCATTCACTTCATTGTCAATATTTGCAACACACAGGCAGCCATGATCAAACTCTTCAGCCTCTCCAACAGGAGTTGACCACCAATCTCGAGTCTTAAAAAGTGACATGTTTAACTGTTTGCCGTCTCAAAAGTGTCTTGGAACTGCACAAAAAAGTTAAATACATGAAGTTTTCTTCTGTAAGAAAGCCTTTTTGCAGTTATAAGTTTTCTTGCAGTCTTTAGGTGTAACGGAAAGGGACCTGCCTTCAATGCTTGCAAATAAATTTTTTATAAATTTTCATAATCAGAAATAATACTTGTATGCAAAAATTGCTTTGCATACAGTCCGTGTTTGAAAGAATTATTTCTTATTAATGATGGTATTGCATCAGAAATCTTTGAAAAAACAGTTACCACTTTTCAGTCATAATAATAAACTCAACAATGGAAGGATTATGCTGTGCAGAATTCCAACAATAAGTAGACACACAGACAACATAAAAGATAGCCCCCAAAAATAAATATGATTCAGCTTCATAAAAAATAAACTGATAAAAATATTCTTAAAGGTCTAGTGGGATGCAATCACCATTGACAGAAAGAGGTCAACAATCATCAAGACTTCAGTGAACGGAAGAGCTGAGACCATAATACTGTTACTGACTATAATGTTAATTTGTTATATCTGTGTACAAATATGAATTATGAGTTTGAACTCATTCTGTAGGTGATGATGTTGATAGGCATGTCTTGAGAATGGAAGGGCAATTAATATTCACCCTGATTTGGAGAAACAGAGTGTTGAACTAAGCTTTAGCCAGTCATTAGAAAAAAAAACTGCACTTAACTAGACCCCTAAAGGAATATATAATGTCATATAAAATATAAAGTAGACTGCTCATCATTTCACACACAAATGAAGGTTGTAGTCATGGACAACGTTGGACTGCAGGTGGAAATACAGTGAAAAACCATGATGACACTAGTAAAACATGAGGAGTTTTGATACATAGAAATTGTGTGGACGCAAATGGATTTGCTTACACAGTTTACCTAGTATTAGCATGACATTTGTCAAAGACTTTTCCTTATATTCCTTATATTTAAAGAAATAAAACCATGTTGGCATACACAAGATGAAGTCTTCAAATAACGGAGTTCTCGCATCTGCAAAGTATTGTTTCTGGTCCAGACTGAACTAAGGACACTAGCTTGTCACCCAGACTTAAAATTTTGGCAAATTTCATTTACCAATTACTGAGAAATCCTTTGCATTGAAAGAAGTTTTGGCAGAAGGTCAGATTTAAAATGCCATACCTTAATAATATAATTATTTCTGCATTTTTTTCATACAGATTTAAAACAAGGTGTTCTGGAAGTGAAACATTACTACATGTGGAAGAGGCATTGCTCGTCGCCATACAAACATTCGGCCGTCCTTCTCTACGCATGCCCAGTAAACAGGAAGGGAAGCGGATAGCTGACTGCTACGCATCCGAACCCGGAAGCCATTGAGTTCAATACCCACATGGCGCAAGGAACTTTAACCCTTCCCCCCAACCCGCATCCTACCCAGCTATCGAGAACTGATATTTGGGTTTTGGGGAAAAAAATTAATAAACCAGTAAGTGGGAGAGATGAACATTGCCATGACAAGCACAAAAAGCAAGCTTCGAAAGGACGGTGGCTCCTATCAACCTCTCCCAGTAACTTCAAAAATAAAGTTTACCCTTTATAAACAAGAAGCAAGAAAATAAACGCAAAACAGAAATTGACATATCCTACAATATCTATATATATTGTTGCGTTATGACACAAAACATTTTAACTGAAACATGTAATTTTTAACATGAAAAAACAAAATGACGATCATCCATCGCAGTATATTTTTCAATTTTAAACATTAATAATTTAATATAGAAGATAAGTGACTGTTACTTAAATATTTTTAGGGGATTTTCATAAACTACTTATGTTTATTTTCTCTAAAAAAAATAATCTCGGGTTCACGAGTTTACACGCATGCATAGCCGCCATAACTGTTTGGTTTCGATCCGGCTGGACTGTCTGCTACCAACTGTAACAGATTTACTATAGGACATGCGATTTGCGCAGTCCAAAATTATGTTGTTAACGAGGAGAAGAACTTCTTGGTGTGCTCAGATCATCTGTGGATTCCTGGTTTGTATCTTTTATGTTTTTTGTAAACTGTGATATCGATTCTGATCATGACAACGAACCGTCACCATGTGCGTAAACCGTTTGTTGAGAGAAATATCTAGCCGACAAGTGTAATTCACTCAGATGATTAAAAAAATGTTAACTGCCTTTGCCACAGAGGTCACTTAGAGTCAGTCAAACTACCTTTATAAACAGGGAACTAATTTTTTTGTGCATGTGGAAATTCGTATGCTGTTATGAGAATCTGTCAGCCCTACGAAAGTATAAACACTTCAGTAGATGATGTAGAAAAATTACAAACAATTACACTTACTATGTCGTAGCGGTATACAAAAGTTTTTATCACTTTGACACACCTTCATGCGCAGTGGTGATATTAAAATATTATGAATTAATTTCTTACGTTCTTGCAATAGTCTAATTATCTTAGTAATCACTGACCAGATTAATATATAAACTAAGTAAATTCACTAACAGCACAGATTGTCATAAATATTATATTTATGGCATTAAGAATCATTTTTTTTAGATTTGAAGAGGATAGTTATTGTAGTAATGGGAAAAAACAGTGTTTTATATAATAAACAAATCTCTCTAATTTGATTACAGTGCTTGGCATAAAGGAATTATATGGGTGATGTAACAAAAGCTATTTAGAGTGAGGCACTTTTGATTTGAAGCTGTTTAAAGTATTTTTTCAAGTTTCTTTATGACTACTTGTTCATTGATAGTAGTCATACTTGTGTGGTACAGAAAAGACATTGCAGAATAGCGAGTTATAGAAATTAGGTGCTGAAAATATTGGTGGCAATCTTATCAAACAGAGGGGAGTGGGATATGGAGTTGTGTGCCATTAATTTAATGAACTAGGTGATGAGGATGTTTTTTTTTTGTTTTTTTTTTTGTGCTTTGGTTAAAATTAGGCCTACATCTTGTGAAATTATGTGCCTTAGAATTTAGTTTTAGGGTGAGGTTTAGGGTTAGAGTATCTACTGGAAGAAGCAAACAGCATGGCATTATATAGTTTCTATGACTTCCATTTCTGCTTTGCAGTGTTTCTAATGGCTGGTGACATTTACACAGTTGTGCACTTTTGCTCCTAACTTAATGGCACAATGAGTAGCTGTTGCCATAATAAAATTTTTAACCTATTTGGAAGATTTCTGTGTAGCAGCATAGGACTACCTTTGGATCACTTATTTTACTATGTGATGTGTATTGTAAGAACAAGTTAATCTTAATTTGGGAAAAAACTTTTTTGATTTTGTAAGCTGTAAGTTAAGGGTTGTGGAGATGAAGTGTAGAATGCCACCAATATAGTGCCATGTCTATAGCACTAATGATCCAGTAATGTCATTTATCTGGTCTTCTCAGAACAATGGTGTATGATGTATACTCAGTGAGATTTGTTTATTCTGCCATAGCAAAATAAGCTACAGTCAGCAGTTTTAAAGCTGTTAGAAAAAGGTAGTCCCTATGGCTGTCACTTCCAGCAACAGCATTTGTGTCTTATAAAACTACTTTGAAGCTTAAATATGACTTGCAGTCTTCATCGTAAACTTTGAATACCCATGTCTGATAGTTGATTATAGGTATAGGTATAAGTATCATTGCGCCTGCTCATCCAGCTTACAAACCTTAACCCACCCAAACAGTCTGTCCCACATGTGTGTGCACACACACACACCCCCTTTCACACTCATACATATCAAGCCTTGTTCATCAGAATTCTTTTTCTTGCAATTCCAGTTGACAACTTGGGTGTCCCAGGTCTATGACCGGATGGGAATAACTGATAATTGATGGCTAATAGGGTGATTATCTTGAATCATGTAGCCTTTTGTTCATTCTTATGATTCACTCAAGCTTTTCTGCTCCACTGCATTATAAAGGCTAAATGCTACAGAAAGGCATTTGATGGGGAGATGGGAACTTCCCTCATGAAAAAATGGCCCTGAGAAAAGTGTGGTCTCTAACACCTCAAGTCACTTGCAACCTGAAAAAGGTCATGGGACATCCTTTAGCTTTTTTTTTTTTGCTTTGCTTTGGACTAATGATATATTAGTACTGCATGTACATTGAGCTTTGTGACATAAAAACACTTAAGATGATTGTCCATTAGGAAAGTCAACAGGCTTCATACTCTAGCAGGTAAAACTTTCCACGCCTCTTTAGAAAGTACAGAAGGTATAGAATGACATTATATTATTGATTTCCTTTTACCATTATTTGTCTTTTTATGCTTTTCTGAGTCCTCTTATAATGTGTATCACAGGTGTTCTATTAAAATACAGAGGCTTATTGTTTGAGGATGTTCTTTATTTGTATTGCAATTTTAGATCTGTATTTTGTTGGAGTCCAGTCAAGCAGGAGATGCTATAGCCTTGAACAATGACAACATCAACCAGTTACTTAGTAAGACTTATTTTGCTTGTTTTGTGCAGACTTAATAATAATATTTTGTGAAAAGTGTAATAATGCGTCTATCATAATTGTAGGTGGTTTAATTTTCTCCAGTTTTATGTTGTTAGTTTTTGTGCTGTTGTAAATTCTTGTTATTCATCATATTTTTTAGTGAAATTTCTGTATATTTAGGATTTTAGCACTCTGGTTCCTATTTTAATGTGTAATGAAGGCTGCTATAGTTACAACAATCAGTGAATACTTGGAGCAAATGGGTTAATATTCATTTAAATTTTCTTTGTTCCAGCCAGGAATGATTTAGTATTTGTCAACTTCTATGCGGACTGGTAAGGATTTTCAAAATAGCGTTTTACTGTCTCACACTAAGCATTATTTTTTTTATTATAGGAAATATAGGCCATAGTAAAATATTTTTCACTGAGTATGGCTTTGTTTGTTTAAACCAACTTGAAATACATAAAATAAGAACAGATTTGGTCAGTTTTAAGTTGAATACTAATTTTGGTATTCTGTGCGCAAGAACATGTAACTTTGTAAGGAGTAGTTTTAAGATGCTGTCATGTAATGGAATTATATATTGATATATTTGCTTTACAGGTGTCGATTTAGTCAGATTCTTTCACCAACATTTGATGAGGCATCAAGGAAAATATCTGAAGAATTTCCCGTAAGCTTGCCTCTCCCTCTTTTTGTAGATTTTCTTGTGCGCCTCTCAAAATCCTCTACCCCAACTATCACTTATTTACCTACGGCACACATCGCCCTTCTCTTTGTTACTGAGTGGAGCCATAGCTTTCAAATGCAAATTGTTTAATTAAGTTACCATATTTTTGGTGATTTTTCTGCTCAGTGATTAAAAGCATGAAGATATCACATTTTAATTGTCTGTTTTATGATGTCCTTAATGCTTTATAGAGGTAGTGTTGGAAGGAAAAAATATGTACTTGTAATACACCTCTTCTATCTTCCACCATAAGTATTAGCTGAATACAAGTGCTAAATGGAGAACATTTTGTTGTTTAATGCTGATATAACATGATCAAGTATAACCTAATTTTGTTTCATGTTAGTGGTTTATTTAGTGTTTGGCTTACTCTTTGTCTACAGGAACCAGGGAGAGTCACATTTGCTAAGGTGGACTGTGACAGAGAGGGTGAGACAATCTTCATTAATTCTACCAGATGACCTAACTGTTAGTAACTTAGGTGCTGCAGCTGCTCTTTAACCAAACCAATTATTGCTGTGGTCAGCCAGGTTTTAACATGATGGTCAGGTGCATAGCACTTGCTTGAGCACCAAAACAGAATTCTCTCTAAAATATTGATTGAGGACTAAAATGTTTGAGCATGGAGCAGTTTGAGCCCTGGTGTCCCACTGTGTAGCGGTTGAGGGCAGGTGCTATAAGCCCCTAGTGGCCACAGGCCAATAATTTGGTGAAAGTGCAGTTGTAGCCACTAAGCACCTCAGTCAGTCATCTGCTAAGTATTAAAGAAAGAGAATTAACAAGAACATTTTTTTTTCCCATAAAGCTGCAAGAAGGGTGTGATGAAATTTATTGCACAAACATTTTAACCTGAATTATGTTGCCAGCAGGCATAGATGCACCTAAAAGTAGACCATATTAGTGTAAATGGTTTATATGAGTGACTTAATTAAAATTAATTAGTGTGACTTATGTAAAAACTGCATAATTAAAAAAGTCAGAAAGAGAAATAGGAAAGCAAGTTGAATATTTTTATAAATGAAATTGATGATTATTTTGACTTAAAGCACATAAGTGATATACTGTGATCTTTAAGTTTGATAATATTTTGTGTAGCATATGTTTCACACTGTAGGGTGTTTTAAAAAAAATGTAGTACAATACTTTCTTCAAAATTATTCTCCAGTAGAGATTCATTATATATTTTCTTCGCAGTGACAATAGCATCTAATTATCGGATTTCCAAATATCCCACATTGAAGCTGTTCCGGAATGGACAGGTGGTGAAAAAGGAATACCGTGGTCAGCGGTCAGTGGATGCCATCGTTAGCTTTATCCGTGATGAACTTAAGGATCCAGTCATTGAACATGCAAATCTGGATGAGATGGATGAGTTAGAGGTATGTAGTCATGCTATCGATAGAGGACATTTGATCTTTTAATATCTTCAAAGAATCACAGAAAATCTGTGCCGTTCTGAACAAGTGTGTTATAAATAGCATGACTTTTCTTTACTTGTAATAATATTTTTTAACATAGTTGAAGGTAGGGCAGTGTATCTTATAATGTTCTACAGTTTAATATACAAGTTTGTTTTGCAGTTTGAAAAGAAACATGATAGAATTATGATGAAAGTGTTTTTTCACAAACAGACCAAGAAGCGCCACATCATTGGTTACTTTGAGTCCAAAGACTCAGAAAACTATCGGACGTTTGTGAGGGTTGCCAGTGTGCTTCGTGATGATTGCCAACTTCATGCAGCATTTGGGTATGTTGTCACTGGTGTCATTTGTCCTGACAGCCTAGTAGGATCATTGTGATGTTAAAATTCCCATACTGTGAAAACATGATCATTTTTAAAAGATAGTACATGACAGTTGGGGAAAAGTGCAATCAAGAGTGAGAAAGAATGAATGTAAATGACCACAAAATGATTTTTCATTTTGGATTTTCTTTTTTGTCTATTAGACCTGTTTCAGCACCAGAAAGGACTGGGGGTGATAGTCTCATTTTCAGACCTCCAAATGTAAGTAATGCAGATATTATGGTATAAAAATCTATAGTCCATTTTTATCTAAAGACATTCACATTCCAGTGTCAGTTTTGAGGGAATATCGTTCGTTCTTTCTTTCCCTCTTGTATAATTCCTAGATCAGATTGACATAAGATTAGGGTTGCATTGTTGAAAATGTTAGCAGTACACTGAAGTTCTGTGGCATGTATGTCATTAAGAGTGGGACCAGACCTGCAATGTTGGCAATTTTATGTGTGTGCGCGTGCGCACTCGTGTGCATGCCTACATGGAAAAGAATGATTTTGTCATCAAAAGTTACCATATGTTACTATAACTCCTAAGAAAAATCTTATGAGCTTATTTTGCTTTTGTAACATTTTTTGTAAACATATTGTTGCAGACTCAAAGACAAGATGTAGTGTACACAGGGTCAATAAACAACTTTGAGCAATTGTACCAGTGGGCATTTGACAAGTGTGTGCCACTTGTGAGAGAAATCACTTTTGAAAATGCAGAGGTCAGACATGTTTCCACCTACATATATTTTTAAAAATGTTTTTTCCAGAATGTATGTACGCTAGGGGTGCCCAACCTACGGCCCGCGGGCCACATTCGTCCAGTGAAGGTGCCTTATCCGGCTTGCTCATTTAAATCAAACACAACATAATTTCATTTTTAACGTCATGATTCTGGCAAACCCACCATGTTCTGGCCCACAAGATTTTATATCATGTCTCGGGGGAGGAAAGGTTGGGCACCAATGATGTACACTGTACTACAATGAGTGGTTTAAAACAAAAAGTAGGAATGCTGCATATATTTAGAAGATATTTAGTAGTAGATCGTGATGGTAAAGTCATGAAAGGATGGTAAATATTTCTTTAAAGTTGTGTGTGTCTGTTAATAGAGCATATAAAGCAATTCATTTATAGTACTTTGACCTATAAAGACATCTTTCAAACAAAAATGTTTGTTTGTCAGGAACTGACAGAAGAAGGTTTGCCATTTTTAATCCTGTTTCACCATCCTGACGATGAACAAATAGTGGAAACCTTTAACAAAGAAGTAGTCAAGCAGCTTATTGGAGAAAAAAGTAAGTTTGGCAAGCATTTCATAATGTCAAAACTATTTCCAGTTTTTTCCATATTTTTTTTTTTTTTTTTTGTAATTTTCTCCTCTGACAGTGATAATTTTTGGTTGCAATTTTTTTATGCATAATGTAAAGTATCCTTAATTGTTGTAAATTGTATTTTTATTCGTTTCTGTTTTTCCAGGTAATGTAAACTTTTTGATAGCTGATGGTACAAAATTTACCCATCCACTGCATCACCTTGGCAAGAAAATAGATGATCTGCCAGTCCTGGCCATTGACAGCTTCCGCCATATGTATATCTTTCCTCACAATGTCAAAACTGATTTAGAGTAAGTAGTCTTTTTGTGGACTCCTTAGATAATCCTCTATGGAGTTGTTTATATTGGTATAAATATCCCATATTTTCATTCATTTGTAAATGGATAAAGGCATGCCCTGTGTGAATGCATGCGCATGTTTACTTGTGTATATATATATATGTGCATGTATGTGTGCTTGGTCATAATACTTCAGTGATTTGAAGTGTGAGTAAGCCTTTTTAGCGATATGCTTCATAGGCAATATGTATCATGGTGTGTTTGCATGTGCACATGCATAATGGGATGTTGACATGATATTAATGTGAATGCTGCTTGTGTCTACAGAAAACCTGGATTGCTAAAGCAGTTTATTGATGACCTTCATTCAGGAAAACTTCATCGTGAATTTCATCATGGTCCTGATCCCACAACAGCAGACCCAATACCACCAGCACCAAATGTGAGTGCAAAACAGTTGTATTGACTTTTCCCTCTTCCTTCATTTGAAAATGTTTCTAATTGTGAAATACAATTTTGAATTTTTAAATTGTGTTAGGGTTGGTCATTGAATAAAATAATGTCTATATAAGCAGAAATTATTTAGGGTTCATTGACAGTTTGAAGTATATGTTTAAAAAATGTTTTTAATTAAAGTTAAAAAGTGAAAATTTATACTATGTAAAAATTGTTTTTGTCATTATTTGGTCAATTTCAATTTTTGTACTTATACTTCTAATTAATATAAATTTTAATTCTAATTAATGTTGTGTGTGATCCATACAGGACCAAAACGAAGCAGAAGAGAAGAAGGCTGAGCATATTCCTAAAAGCACAGATGATGACATACAGCCACAGCAGTTTCAACAGCAGCAGCGTTTAACTGAACCCCCTGAGTCAACTTTTAAGAAGCTAGCTCCTTCCCGTAACCGCTACACTATACTTCGAGATGAGCTCTAGCTGAAATTTTCAGACATGTCATAAACTTGCAGCTCTTCTCTCTTCTGTGGTGGTGATTGCTCCGTACATTCATGTCGAAAAAAATATTGATATAATTAGTATAAGTAAGCCACTGCTTACATTTTAAAGCAGTTTTTTTTTAAGCAGATGTCAGATTAAAAACTTTTTTGGGGAAAAAAATGACTGTTTTGTTTTTATGTAACTCATTAATAATGGGGGAAGGATGGGAAGATTATCCTGAATCTGCTTATGAAAAGTATCTTTTCCAAAGATATTTTTTTTTTGATCATTTGTTTCAATCATGTAAGACAGTTTTGTTTAATTTTCATACTTTTAATTGAGCATCATGACTAATGAATATTCCATATAGGGTGATCAATGATTTTGTAAAGTAGATGGCACAGAGGCTCCTCTCATTTGTTGTTAAGGTGCTTGACTTCAAAGCAGTTGTTTGTGGGCTTAAGGCTTTCTCAGGCCAGAGACTAGACAAAACCAGCTATTCACCCAACAGTGAACGGGTATTTGATTTATCAGGAAAGATAAAAGACAACAGAGGAAGAGGGTTTGGCTCAGCCTTCCACTGGCTTTTTCTTACAGTTTACTGCCCTTAAGGCAACTAGGCTGTGAGAGTTTTAAGTAGTAAGCAGGAATCTGTGCAGGTAGTGTTCGTGTACATGGGCTCATCATCATAACTATTGTGAAATTTAATTTATTATGTTATTAGCCTTGGTTATTTCTATGATTGAAAGAATATCAGTGGAAAATTAAAACATGCACAAACTGATGCATTTTGCATTTTATTTATTCTCCCACAGCATTTTATTGCAGCCACTTAGTGAACTTCTTTGAATTATTTGATCTATGCTGTCATTGTTGAACTACAGACATAGTTGTGCTTATAAATGCTAGGCCTCCTCTGCAGTTGCTGTGAGTGAATGGGAGGAACTTTTGTGATGTTTTTGTTGTAATTTTTCTTGCAAGGGAGTAAAGAAAAGAGATGGAGGTCAAGCTGGTTTATGAAGGTTCCTTTTGAAGGTGTTTTTGGTAACAGTCTTGTAAGGCAAAAATAATCCAGGAAGGTTTTCATACATAAGAGCTTTGTTGCATATTATGTTTAAAAACATAATTTACGTTGAAAAGAAGGACTGCTTTATTGTCATTTTGGCATGTTGCACTTCTGCCTAGAGATAGCCTTCATCGGTTGCTTGTTTTTTTGAAAAAAAAATTTTCAGCAAGCTAATAGGTTATCCTGTGTTAAAGACAGTCTAAGAAAACAGTTTAACCTTTGTGCAGTCACTGTTATCTGCATTAAAGTAAAATATGGTGTAAAATGAAAGTTTACAGAAGTCTTGACTGGTGACACAGATACAGTTCCTCTAGACCAATACAGTTAGAATTCATTTTATTGCAGTTGAGTTCTTAAATATTAGATAAAGTTTCTGCTTTCTTTACATTAATTCATAACAAGGAGTCACAGAAGTAGATAAGCAGCTTTGGTAAAGGATTAAGTTCATATAGTTTATGCCTGCCTTGTAACAGCAACCGTGGAAGTTCATTTTAGTGTTGTTATGGATGTGTTCAGATATAATCTTTTCCAGCCTTTGATTTTATAACCTATGTGTAAACATGGTATATTTTTTCCCATGAAAACATCTTGCTGAGAGTTTTATTTTTGCAACTAGATCCACCTCTATAAAGGGACTGGCTGTTAACATCAGCATTCAGGCAACCTGTAGATTGCATTTTAAAGAAGATATGCTCAGTAGTTGTTTGCATATGCATGCACACATCCATGAGGGTTGACATATCCTTTGTGCTTTTTGCTATACACGTGCATGTTTGTCAAGTCATAACATACAAATTTGTAACAGTCATACAGCAGAGTTGTGTCTTTCTGCTACATTGACTTTGTTTTAACTGTTTTTATTTGATCTTTAAGATTTTATCTTTTCCTTTGCTTATTTGGACAGTCTGATGGTGCAAGGGTCAACTGCTTGCCACCAGTACAGTGAGGATTGGGTGTCCTGGGTTCCGATCTTGCCATACTGTTTTTCTTTTTATTTCTCTTCACATAACACCCATTCACAGGGGCAGCTGCTTTGCTGTGATATAGCTGTGGTTGCTGGCTCAGTGTAAAAGACCAATATCCTTCTAGTTATGCTTTCTTGGAGTGGAAAATTCAGAGTAAATAACTATAGATCAGTCTCTGGAAAGTGCTACCAGGAACCAGCTAGTTTTATTTTTTAATTGGCCAGGTCAGGTGGTAGTGTCTTTTTCTTGTTCTTTTCCACTTTATGGTGGAAGAATGGTGCGGTCTTAAGATATGTTGAGATGAGACATCTTTACAAGTTACGGCAAGTGTTGTGACTTCAAAGCAATGGTGAATGGCATGCTATGCACATCTGTGTGAGTGTGCATACATGAGTGCTGTTAAGAGAGTGTATGTGTAATGAAGCAGGAGTGGGTGTGAAAAGATGGATGTTAACTTAAAGATGGTAGAGGTCTAGAAATAGGCCTACATCCACAGTGGGAAACTTTAAATCATTTGAGCTTTGTCCAGTACTGAACAGTTTGAAGGAAACATATAGCAGAGGTGCTTGTTTCTCTAGAGTAATTTTTAATGATGCCTGATTTTCTTTAGCATTTCATTTGCCTGTTCTTATTTTATATTGGTGCTTATGAAACAGGTCAGGCATTCAGAGTAGCTGAAGTAAAAGCTTAAGTTCTTTATGTAGCTTATGTCCGCCACTCTTTGTGTTTATAACAGGAACTGTTAGAAGTTCATTTTAGTGTTGCTGTGGAAATGGAGGTGTCGGGGTTTAATCTTTGTTTCCAGCCTTTGATTTTATAACCTATCTGTAAACATGATTTATATATATGTCAAAATAATTTTGATAAGGTATTAGTGGAAGAGATTGCTAAGAAAAACTGGTGTCTGTCAGAATTTGATATTTGCTTCCAGCATCAGTCAAATTTATTATTAGGTGGCTGGTGCTTTTGTGATATCTAGTGTCTGTACAAGGCATGTGAAATGTACATGCAGTAAAATGATGGTGGCGGAAGAAAATGCATTACTTGCCTTAAAAATTTTAAATCTTATATTTCACTTTTCTCTTTCCCAATTAAGAGCAAGCATTATGATTTCTTATTTTAATGTAAATCCATGTTATAATTTAGATTTAAGGTTTGTTACTCTGTTCAGCAATGTTTCCTGGAACAAGATGTGAATTATCAGCAAGACTTGTTGTGAATTGAGAATCCTGAACCATAAGCACTAAGATTTATACATGGGCATAAGAATTTATTCTTTGAATCTCTGCATTATTCAGAAATGATTCAGGGTGTTGTGTTTAGAAAGTTATTACTAAAGAGCAATTGTATCAGTAACAGTAGTGGGAAGAATCAGAGCTGATGATCTCATACAAAATTTAGATGAGAATAAACAGACTTGCATAATTATACATTAACTTGAAAATGAAGCACGCTCATGCAATACTCCAACATAAGTATTCTTAGAGTGGTAGGCAGTAACAGTTCTTTTAAAATTATAATTAAGCTTTCATCAAGCCTGATGTGCCTGTGCAAAAGAGATGGGGGCGGGGTGGAATGAGAAAATGTCAGTGTGCATGGAATATAGCTTTGTGGTGTGTGTGGAGACATAGGTATGGCATCATTAAACCTGTGAATCTCTGGTCGTCTGTAAACATTTGTCAGTCATGATTTGTTTTTCTGTGTAAGGATGTTTATACTTCTAACATTTTTTTATATATTGCATAAAATTTGTAATTTGCTACCTAAAGAAGCAGTATGCAGTCTGTTGTGCTTTGCTGATCTGTCAAAGGAAGATTTGATTTAACGGTCTGTAAATGAGCATTAGGTATAGCAATTAGAGTATAAAGGTTGATGCGAATGATATGACCTGATGATTTTTATGTGTGTGAACATTGTTAAATGGAGGATGTGCATTAGTTTATCAAAGCAGTATCAGTGAATTAAAAAAAAAATGAACATATGCATTTAGATTGACAGCATCAACAAGCTTAGGTTTTTGTGAATTTGCATGACGGTTAATTTCCAGTTTTCCTAGTTTGTATTTCTGTGGCCACTGGATAACTATTTTAGGTGGGCAAGGATCGGCGTCAGCCATAGCTATTGTAGGCAGGTAAAGATTTAAAACATACACATCCTGATTGGCTGTGGCAATCAAAAAGGTTAAGATAATTCCTTGAAACAACCTTAACCATACAATGATGTAGACATTTCTTTTGGGAATTACGTCACTGGTCACCTAAGGGGGCCATTGTAACTGTGGTATGCAAAGCATTTGACTAGTTTCTACATGTAAAATATTGTTGCTATGTTAACATCATGAATATAAGTGACGAACTACCATATGTAACATTGCCCTATATCTGGTGCCATTCCTTATTAGTTTTTGGTACCTGATTTGAAAAAAAGTGAATTTGAATTCCTGGCTGTAGACCTTAAGCCTTCATACATTTTTCAGTACTGTTTTTATTGTGTAGTGATAATGAATCTGTCAGCTTGTAGAATTAGAATGGTTAACTCAGATGTGTGGGAATGACAGGATGATTAAGACTTTCATCAATTATACAAATTTTATTATTTAAGTACTTTGCTTAACACTGTGTTAGCCTAAATGAATTTTTTTTAAGAAGAATAAATATTCATGTTTTTGTGATTTTTTGTGTGTGTGTGTATGAGAAGATTTATAAAATAATTTTGACATAGTAAAAGTGCACTGTATTACAGATCACGTGTAGGTGTTCCTCTTTTTCTGTCTTTGTATAATTATGTTTAGTTATCTTCAAACTAGAGCCGGTTGAGAAGTATACAATCATGGGAGATAATCATGAATGTGTTCATGTTTTATACTGGCATGTACCGTGACATTGTGTGCTTCTGGGTTCGTAGTCAGGTGATGCTGTTTCATCTAGGATGCAGTCAAACCTGTCGCGAGTACTTAGGTCATAAATGTTGATGTTCAGATTACAGTGTGTTTTGCAAGAAGGGAGAAAGAAGAGTTGAACAGTCTGTAGCACACATGAAACATCGATCGTTGAACAAACCAGAAACTGGTATTTCTAAATTTGAAAAATACGAGGACCTTTCCAAGAATGCGTGCATAAGAATGTTAAATGTGAACTGTGTAAGGAAAATGTACGAGTTGCTAACATTTACTATTTAGCTCTGCAAAGCTTTACTTGTGTTACATAAAGCGAGGCAATTCATATTTTTTCATGGGATTTTTGGACGACGTTGAAATTTTTTTTGTTTTTGGTCAGTTGGCTAAGATATTGTTATCATGTTATTTTAACACCGTTTGCATTAAAGTGATTTTTGAAGCGCTTGTGGTGTGTTCTAATAGCTTCATTCATCCCTGCTCAAGAGATTTTTTCCTGTTGCTATTTGCTCTCACACATGCACCCGACTCAGAGACTGTACGCCGGCGCCCTGTCCCTCAAATGTATGGCCTGCTGTATAGCAGGGATTGAGAGTCAGGATTGAAGGTGTATATCGATCCGGTGACGAGCAAATCAGTTAAGTAGTGGCTGATGACAGCATGTAGATGCTTGGGAGGAAAACAAAATCCTCGCAGACTAAATTGGAGGTGGGGAACTGCATACTAGCAGGACACCAGGGGCATTGAGTTGGAGTATAGTTCTTGCCGCTGTCGTACATGCCATGAAGAACAGGAGGGTGTTGTAATTCAAACCACAGTTATCGTCGGTTTCAGTTTTCGTCGATTTTTTCCCCCCATGCGAAAAATTTATCTCGGATTTCGTCGGCGTGCGAAAACAAAAAGCAACCCACGAGTTCTCCTGCTCAGTCTGGCATTGTTTCTCGTGTGAGCATCACCCCACGCGTCTGGCCAAACAATTCCATTGCTTTCCAGTTATTTTGTCCTTTTTCTAAAAAAGAAAAATTGATTGCGATTGCTAATACTACAGTTACATTTACCGTAAATTTCGGTCTGTTGAGCGCATTTCTTGAAACCCTGTCTTGAAACGGATTACCGACACTTTTTTTTATATATAGTTTATTGACTACCAAGTAGGAACCTGTACAACATGTTCTTGAACAGACTCATCATGTTCAAGGAGAGAACATCCTGGGGAGCATTGTCAACAAGGACGGTGGAGCGGACGATGACATCAAAAGTCGCACCAACAAGGCCAGGCATGCCTTCAAAAGCCTACTCCCCATCTGAAACTCCCGAACATTATCCTTCAGCAGCAAGACTCACATCTTCAACACCAATGTGAAAGCTGTCCTACTGTATGGTTCTGAAACCTGGAGAGTGACAAACACCATCAACAACAAGCTCCAGACCTTCACCAACCGAATCCTACGCCATATTCTGGGAATAAGATGGCCTGAAAAAAATCTGTGGAAAAGAACCAACCAGAATGCCACTAGCCAAGACATCAAGAAGCACAAGTAAAGCTGGATAGGACACACCCTGTACTAACCAGCTGACACCACTGCCAGGCAGACACTTGACTGGAACCCTCAGGGGAAGAGGAGAGTTCGGAGACCAAAGCAGACTTGGAAAAGAACAGAAGAGAACGAGGCAAAGGACGTTGGAACCACCTGGGCCCAACTGAAGGGGGCTGTCCAAAACCAGGTCCGTTGGCGATGTGTTGTTGCGGCCCTATGCTCCTCGAGGAGTAACAAGGAATAAACAAACAAAACAACATGTTCTTGCAATGTACAAGCTATGAGTCGAGAACCAGCAACACATTCGTCTAGTTACAACCGAGTGGGAGCCGAGGCGACATATCTGCACCGCTTGGTCTTTTCTAGTTATTTGTACAATTATTTTGGTAATATATAAATAAAACTGAAGCAGGATCGTCATTGTGTTCTTGTGTTTTCCAGTGTCCCTTTGTTTCGCTGGCTCCCGCCACTCGCAAGACTGCAACCTGAATGTCCACCTCACTCGCTGGCCATTAAATGGTTGGCTGGTCCTCGAGTAAACAATCTCGGATTTCATGTGCCATGCATTTCTGTTTTTTTTTCTTTTATCTTTATTCTTTATAGTTGTTGGATTTTGTTTTCTTGATGGATTGCGCAGTACTACACTCTGATGTTTTTCGAGAAATATTTGCCCACCTCAAACAAACGTGGGCAAACTTCAAACGCTTGTTCCAGTTGAAGGAGTTTCCTGCGAGAGGCAGGTTATGTGCACATAAATTTACTGAAACGGGGCTGTTGCCTTTATACGAGCGACAACAGAGAGAGGAAGTGTACACTTGTCGGCCAGATTGTCTTCATACAGCTACCGTTATCCTTCTTGCAATCCATCATCCCCCAACAGTGTTTCTTCAATCTGCGATGTTGGTTTTCGAAATAAGAATTGTAGAAGACATTCTCTTCTTGATTGTGCTTTATGTTTTCGCTTTTTATCTCTCTCTCATTCTCTCCCCATCTCTCTCTCGTACGTTCAGAAGATAAAGAGGGAATGTACATGTATACGACCGCGACTATATTTTTTTCTACCGAAGCTCTCATTCAAAATATCTAGAAGAAATTCCAAAATGGATGTGAGCTATGCTCCACTGGAGAATAATAATAATAAAGATTGATGTGCTAATTTAAAAAAGTTAAAGTTTACAAGGTGAGTTATTGAATATGTAAATGAAGAGGAGACAGTGCTGTCGCAAGATTTCTGATTTGGATGTTTTTGTTAAGTACTGCGCTTATGCTAATAACCTTCGCAATTACTAACAGTTCAGCATCTGCTGCTTTGTATTTGTCATGCAAAGCTAGCGGATTCCGAAATATTTAAATAATAGCAATCATATTGTTTAAGCAAACTCTCCCTCAAGGCTGATGATGAAATTAAATGAAAAAAATTGTCAAACCACGTATGGTTGCTAGTACATGCGTAGAAGTCGTTAAACCCCCAACCCCTAAAAAAAAATCGTCGAAAAAAAAATATAGTCGCAGAAGCTGCATGGACTTTTAGCAAAGTACGAAAACATCTCTGTGCAACCCACTCGTCAGAACACGTTTCTGTAGATGATGTCTGCTATAAAGATGGGAGGAAGGAGTGACGGCTAAAAGGGGATGGGGAGATGTATTGAGGAAGACACTGGCGACTAACTGTAATTCTGATTTTTATTGCGTTGACGTGCAGTGGCCAAAGGTCGCATGAGACATTAGCAGGGCCTAGTGTACTAAGTTCCATATTCTCACCACGGGATCGAGTGACGAAAATAAATGACTTGCAATAAAAGAAAGCTATTTCCTCCGATCGCGAAAAATAAGGCCGTTAAAAGAACGCCATAAATCACTTTGTCTGGCGAAGTTTTACAAATGACAACGCCAGCTGCCTCCAAAAGAATGTGGTAATAAGACCGGAAATAAAATTTTAATATTATAAAACAATATAATGACACGACAAGAACAGTAATAATACAACAACCAAATAAAAAAAATATATGTTTGAAATACTTTACGTCAACATTTGAAAAAAATCTTTCAGCAAATGTAGGTCTAGAACTAGCTTAGGTCCAATGGTAAGCTGTTAATTTTGTCCATTTATCTATGCAACCTATGTGGACAATCCTTTGGGAGTTTTACATCCTTGGTGATCAATCAGGTGATGTTATGATAACCTAACTATGATCTCGGTCTGGAGAAAAAACTCTCCAAGGAGCAACCATTCCATGATCACGAACTGGGTCTTTTTGATAAAGAGATTATAAAAGATTATTACAGTATCAATTTCCCCGAGGACCACACATTGATTTCAGACTCACAATAACGATGATTGCTGCAACGGTCGCTTTTTATTTTTTTTGCTTTGTCGCTGCAAACTTTTCTTGCTGAGCATGTCACACACCGAGCGGGAGGACCCCTGGCTGGCTGGTGGGTTGGATAATGTGATAGGAATATACTTCCACCAAGAAATGATTTCACATTGTTGGGGGGAAAAAGTGATGAAGGGGAAGGAAAATAAAATGACCGGAGACCCCCACGCCCCAAGGCCTCCTCCCCGCTAACTCCAACGGTCATCATTGAGAATAGATGTCAGATCCAGAAAGAAAAAGTAGTTCCTTGAGTCACGATATAAAACTCTCACTGCTGGAGGGACAAGAAACTGCCCTACCAACAGGCTACTGAACATCTCGGACAGTTTCCAGGTTTTTCTCACTGCTTTTAGTTTCGTTATACCAATCGAAATCACATCTATATACACGTTTCCTTAATGTTTGCTATGAGAACAATGAGACTCCTCCTGAAAAGCTAGTATATCTACGGGCTGAAAGGTTTGTTTGGTCAAATATAATAATATCCAAAGAGAATCCATTGTCTTGATTGAAATGTTTGCAGAAGATACAGGGACTCATATATCAAAGAGAGAGAGGAGGGGAGGGGAGGGGCATACTGGGAAAATATACGCACAGATGGAATACATTCGAAGAGAATACATAAAGTAAGATTACATTATTTCATGATTATATGATTACATGGGCAAGTATTATCCGAAACTAGATTTTGTCATTGATTACTAATTGTGATTGAGCAGATGTTTCTACGATACTAAAATTTAAGAGACATTCACTTATGTGGCACACAGAGCAGAAAGAGACAATGAAAGGCGGATGAAAAGAGGGAGCAAAAAAATATCCTGAATCTCGTCGAGAGAAAAAAAAAAGATACAGAGAGAAAGAGCATTTCAAGTCAAACAGAGACTACAGAGAGCCATATTTTCAGAAAAAAATTTTGCAATATAATACCACAGCAAGGAGAAATGTCAGTGGCGGCAAGCCTAGACCAGGGTGTGAGACCCCCGTCGTCTCTGCTATGACGCAAATACCTGTTCAGGTGCGCCAGTCCTCCCACACTCACAGGTATTGTCACAGTTCTTTTTACAGGGGAAACCATTCGCTGCTTTCTCAGTAGACTATAATTACTCTTTAACGAGTTGAATGTAGTCGACAAATCAGATACAACCAACCCAGTGAGCAGAAATCGTTTAGAACATAAGCAAAGAAAATTCATTGTGTTGGAGCAACTGATTTCCAAATGGTTTCATATAGCGAGATAAGTACACTGAGGTGAGCAAATACGTGTTGGTTTGGTTTGAATCTCTCCATCATGTAAACACATTATCTGCATCGATTGGAGGACCCGGCGGTGGTTCATTTTGTTCACACATTCTCTGGATGCAGAGATTTATCATGTATTCATGCTGGCAGAAAATTCTATCACAATTTTCCATCCACGTTTTGGAGTTGTTAACAGGTTATCTGCCAGACAGATGAGGGAAAATCCTCGACATATTGCTGAACTAGTCCTCGAGAGTGAAAAGAATTATTGAACAATCACATTGACTTTCTGAAATTTCTTTTATCTTTGTGTTGTCTTGCCTATCTCTCTACATGATTGCTAGATAGTTTGTTGGTGTGATGACTTAAAAAAAATTTGGGGGAGGGATGGTTGGTCTAGCTTCTCACACCTGTCTGCCCCCCTCTCCTCTACACTTGATTCTGCAGGTATGCTAATCGAAACACCTAGCCTTATTTCCGGTAGTTAATACCCGGAGGTCTCATATTTCAGTGATCAATACAGTCCTCGCTGGTTTCTCTTCGTTCAAAGGAAGCAGTCACCTCATCATGCCGATTGAGTTGACCAGCAAGCAAACCCAAAACGTGCTACCACCCTTACCCTTCGCACCCACGTCCCCGACTCCACCCGTATCCCCAGCGACGAGGTCCAAGAAGACTGCAACTGGAGTGGCGTGCAATGAGGCATCGCCATTTGGCGAGTTTTAAAATATTTCTTGGTTGGTGGTGGGAACTAAAAGACAAATCCCAAACAAAAAATTAATTGCAGTCACATCCTGCAACAGCCCGGTGCTGGAATGAATTTTGTCCTGCAAGAGTGGTTTGTGTCATGAAAAAGGTTGGTCAACACGCAGGGAGGACAGACTAAAACTTGATCAGGTCACTGGATAGCTAAATGGAAAAAAATGTCTTGCTTACCTTTCCTCTTGTTAATAAAGAATTGTTATCGTCAAACTGAGGGAGACATACAGGGTTAGAGACCTAGACATAGTAGAGCTTGAAAAGTGGCATGAAAGGGATTAATAATAATATACCTTGCATATATCTTCGCTATGTTGTTGTTGTTGTTGCTGGTGATGATGGTGATGATGATTTTACGGGTCTAAAATCGAAACTATGCTAAGTAGGAGTGATCCTGCTTTCAATCACTGTGGACATTTCACGCGTGTTTACGATGATGCCCATGTGATCGTGAAATGACATGGAGGATGTTTGGAAAACGCGTAGCATCAAGGAATGGTGCCTGCAAGCAGGGCAAATGCTGGACAATGAAAAATAAAAAATAAAAAACTCACTGAGTTAATGAAATGCTCATGGTTATGGTAGCACAGAAACATTATACGGCACTTCGGTCTCTATCGGTTCGTCGGACCATATGGGAGTATTAGTTTCTTCTGGGAGAAGTGCACTGTAAAAAAATAAAAAACCCAGGAAACCAGAGCCTGCTGTTTGTGATCACGCACACAGAAGTGAACACATATTCCCTCTCTCTCTCTCAAATGGTCGACAGTTTCCACCGACAGTCGCTAAGAGCAGGAGAGCAGCTGCGGGAATACTAGTCAAACCAGTGAGCAGGATGGAGAACTGAAATGACTAGTAATACTGATGAAGTAGAACTGATCTCTACATGGTGCAAGCTAGGAGATGTTCTATAACAGACCTGGGCAAACGCCGGCCCGCGGGCCGGATCCGGCCCGCCTCCTGTCTCTGACCGGCCCGCCCGCTGGCCGCCCACCAGTAAATATACTATATATACAGTATTGGGTAAAACTGAGTTAACTATATTAGTCCGGCCCTCTAGAACCATCCCAGTTTCTCATCCGGCCCCTTGGTAAAATTAATTGCCCACCCCTGTTCTATAACAAGAGCATTTATTGGTAGTTTAAGGGGGCTTTCTTTTCTTCCGTTGATAGTGTAAAGTGAGTGATGCAGTGTGTGTGTTGGGGGAGGTAGAGGGAGGGGAGCGTGGTTTGTGTGTTTGTATATGGAGGGTGTGGTGGTGTGTTTATGCATGTGTGCGAGCATGTCTGATCTCTAAGCCGGGCATCGAGTAAACTTAGCACCCGGTCTATACCTATATAACATTTCAGCACATACATTACACAGTAACAAAACCTCGTTCTTGTCATGTGACATTTCCATACCCACAAGCCACGCAGTCACCATAAAGTTTGAAGCCATCCTCTTTATAACACATATTTTAGTTACATCGGAAATTTTTTTTTCAAGATTTCAAAGTTGGGAAGACATGAGAAGTAATTTATTCCCATTCTACTTTATCTTTTTAGTTACGGTTACTTACAACACTAACGGTGGAGACGAGGAGCGGAGATTGATGAAGACGGTGCTAAGTAAAAGTCGATGAAAATTTTAACTCATCAGAGATGCCCACCAGTCATGGTCCTGTGCTGTCCACTCAGCCCTCGGCGAGAACGGGATCTGCCACGCCCACTTCCCTTTGAAGTGTCCCGCATGTGATCAGTGGCGCCGCCACGCTCCGTTCTGCCATATCTCCATGCTGGGTTTCCAAGGAGACAAGTAGCAGCACTTCACCAGGGGTTTCAGCCCGTGCTACTTTAAAAAACAAATTACCTTCGATCGACCACCGTGAAGGGCATTATCGCCTACCACAGCTTGCAGGCTGATGTGATAGAAATTGGTTGGCCGCCACTGCTTCCAGTTGGCTGCACACACAGGTACACGGCGGTGCACAGGTGAGAGGCAGGACACAGTTATATCCACGTGATTCTGGCTTCAGGTAAGTAGGTGTTTACAAACCTAATTTTTCTTTTCAAAGTGTAGTATTGCGAAGTACTTTTGGCGGTTTTTAATCGAACTATTTGCTCGAGGCTGAAAGTAGGTGTTGATTAATGCCGCTGTGGGCTTTTGATGTCAGTCGCTGTCAATCAGTCCAAGTATCACCGTTGACTAAAATTCTTGCACGTGTGTTGTGCCAGATATTTCCTGCAAGGCGAAAAGAATATTTTCCTGATTTCCACAATGGTGACAGAACATCTATTCACAAAATGAAGTTCTAGTTTAGAAAAAAAGACTGAAGCAAGTAGGGTTTGTATTAGCGAGAATTTGAGTATAGAGAATTAAAAAAAAAAGGACACACCAAAACATTTTGTCTTGTACATTATAAAGAACTTGCTGATGTAGAAGACTAGAATGTTTGAAAGTCTGGGCCACATATCTTCGTTCTCGACTCTGCTAGTTCGTGGTTCCAGACCATGGCTGCGCTCAGTTGGGTCGAACTGCTGTGTTTGTGCTGAAAGGGCCGCGGAGTCGATTGTGTGACGAGAGGCTATTTATGTCAGTGTTGCCGATAGTGTAAATGACATTTCATATTTACCGAGCAGGAAAGAGCTAGATGGGAAGTGGAGTTTGGGCTTTGCTTGCTTGGAGATGTGAAAATCTGGGTTTGTCTGAATATCTCTGCGTGCGTCGTGTGTAAGTATGTAAGTAAGCGCACGTGTGCACACCCGCGTCCCAGCGAACGAGCGATAGAGAATGCAATAAGAGCAGGAGTTTTCCATTTGTATACGCCTCTCAAGGTAGTTCATTCGTTATTTTGTTGCGTTCACGGCTGGAGTTGTGGGCAGTGGTGGGCAGACGTCACTTACAGTATCTCATGAACTGTAGACAGATAAACTTGAATAGTATACAGACTCTAGTGTCGCAGGTAAGGTGACCAAATATACTTGAATATATATTAGTCCATTCACTAATCTCTCAGGTAAGATGATTGATGATGATGATGATGATGATGATGATGATGATGATGATGATGATGATGATGATGATGACGACGACGACGTCGACGACAACAACTTTGAAGCACATTTTCCGACTTGAAAGTAAGATCATAGCCCACACACTAAAACATATCAACAAATAATCAAACAACGACACATTAAATTAAAGTTGTAATCAAAATAACTGTGCATAATAAGGAGAAGGAGCTCCTGTCTGTCGCAGTCAAGGTCAAGTGGAGAAAGGTTCGTCTGAAAATTTGATTGGAATGAAGTGTAAGGTTAATATAGCTGAGAGTACAACACAATTCTGTTACTGAGGAGGCATTAATAAATGAAGGTGGACTAGTTTTAGTCATCTAATGAACTATTGAGGCATTAATAAATGAAGGTGGACTAGTTTTAGTCATCTAATGAACTATTCTACTGTATGTTTAAAAAATAGCTTCGTAAGGTCACTAGATAATTTTGAATAGTATGCAATCTGCTCTCTAGCCCCGCGGGTAAGCTCACTTACTATGTATAAAATGGACACCAGTGTTCTTTATCAGGGCCATTCATAAAATAGTGAATACAAAATATTGGAACAAACGAAAAATGGTTCATGGTTTTCTTATGGTTTTCTCTTTCACTTTTGACTGTAAAGTAAGCAGAAATTTCAGATACGGTCAAGAGTTATACAAAACGCAAGTTAAAACTGGTAAAAATCAATCACACAATCAAAAAAAATCAGTGATAAGAATACAATCCCTTAAATTTGACATCTGCGAGAAATAAGCTCAAGACGACATGCTGCTGGACAATCACACGCACGCGCGCGCGCATACAAACACTACTCCAGAGAGAGAGAAGGAGAGAGGAGTGGGCAAAGCAAGGCGAGACGGTATTGATCTGCATGCTAAGTACCTTCCTAGGGTTTTGACATTTCTAACCTTCCTCCCCAGCATTCTGCCAGAGATGACGAAAGAAAACAGTTGCACTGGGAAGACTGTCACAACGGCTGCAAGGAACCTGACGTGGGACCATGCCAGGCCGGGTGTCGCTGACCTGCGCCGGTAACCCCGTCACAGACACCCGCCTACCCACCTACCCGCCTACCCGCCAGCAGCCTCGGGAGGAACCAAGACACCGGAACACGACGAAGGTAGGTTGAGAGCTCACTTCACCCTCCTTTTGTCCTCCTACTTTCACGGTTTCCTTTCACGAAGCGAAGAATGTCGAGTAGCTAGGATAGTGCACAGAAGATTTATCTCTGATATTTTCAGCTTCCAGTCATCAAGCTCGATGGGTGGCGAGGAGTGAGGGATGGGATATATCTCTATCGGCCAGGAGTTTTAAAAGTGTAACAGGGTTCAGTGTGATTGCTTAGCTTCTCGCTTCTTCCTCGACTTCTGCCAACCCGACATCATTCATCACGAGTGTGTGTTTGTGTGTGTCAAGCATTTGACATGCTAACATATAATATGAACCAGAACTAATGATTCGAGAACATAGTCGTGTCTAAGGATGGTAGGTATTGCATAGGAAAGATTGTACCCAATGACGAGTAGGATATTTATAGACGTGCATCATCCCTACAACTATTACCATTAGTTAGGACATGCATCTTTCAAAATACCTTCTTCATTGCAGAGCTCTTACAGGAATCGATAGAAAACAAAAATAGAATAAAATACCTGCTGGTACTTTGTGGCAACACATTTTCAGAATATCGACGTAAAGATGTGTTGTTATTTTTAAGCAGTATAAAGAATCCAGTCCTGCCACTGTATGTAGTGTTTCTTTCCCATTCCTTGGATAGTGTAATCATGACAAATGTACAAGACTCATTTGTTGACGAGTAACACTGACTTTCTTAATAAGGTGATTCCATAGATTGCACTCGCTTATCCATAGACTGAACTCTGTGCAAAGAGAGAAACTTTGTGCCATGAAGGTATTTCTTAACCCGGCACATAGATGATGTTCAATATCGGACAAGACAGGTGTCCAAGGAAAGCAGCTTTGTTTAGACCTATGTCCAGCTAGCATTGTCTGGGACTCAGCAGTTTTTGTCCTGAGAACATCTTCTGTTGCTCGTACTGTTTGTTCAATATTACAAGAATATTAATTGTCGAATGTCCCAAGAAGAGTTTAATATATTTAATAAGATAAAATAAATAAATAAACGCGCTTCCCCATGGACGTCCTTTCCCCACCATTACAAAGCAAGAACACAGAAATAAACGAAACGAAACCAAAACAAAACAACAACAACAACAAAACAAACAAACAAACAAATAAACAAGCAATCAACAAGCAAAGCTAAACAAAACAAACTTAGAAAAATAGAAAAACAAAAAGCTGGGACCGAAAGAAAAATGGAGCGACAGTGCTATTCATTTGATTGATAAGTTTATGATTGGGTATGGTATAGCTACTGTTCAAAAGTAACCTCTCTCCTAGACTGACATCGACCACAGAGCTAGACTGTCTACAGACCTGCATCCACTTTGCAAAGTTAGTCTGCCCTCTGTAGCACTCACGCTGATGGAGCTTTCTTCATCTTCCTGCCATCAGACCTCTTGTCATCTTCTCAGTCTGCGAAACGGATGAGATAGCTTAACTTTGTTGCTGGAGATGGGGATGGGCGAGCTCTTCAATCACTTTCACAATTCGGTTATCAGATAAGGTTTGATGATTTTAATTGATATTAAATAGAATTAATGAAATTAACAATATCTTGTGCGAGTCTTAAGTATATACATAGAAACATAGTCGATCGTCTCTCTCTCACCTTTAACTCTTCTCCAATCGCTTTCCTGGCCAGACAACCCACGTCATTCAAAAGCTCCCCTTCCCTCTCCATTCTGTTCATCCCCATCAAGACCTACTTTTTTCTTTGGACAGATGCGTGACACCGTCGTTATGAATAAATGTAGGAATAAAAATGTCGCAGGTCTTAAAAAGAAAAGTGAAATAATTTTTCGTGTCTGGCATATTTAACGACAGGAACACCATGCATTAAAAAAACCTTGTGTGACCTTTTCATTATTATTCGCTCGATGATACTGATGCTGCATAGCAAATCTTTGGTTTCGGTTCGCTTATGTAAAGGGCATCATCGATCATGACCCTGGGGCATTATAGAGTTGTGGGCTTATAATTACAGTAAAGGGGAACTTCATATTTTTTCTTTCCTGCTCGATTTTTGTCTTGTCATCTGATGTGTCCTTACATGACGGTTTGGCTATCATTTAACATCGATATACCTTTATTGAGTTTTTTTCCACCAATCTTGCTGAGTCTTAACACCAATCCGGGTATTTTGAACTTTTCTTCTCGCATGAATTTTGTGCAAAAGTCTATGAAATGGTAAGATTTGAAAAACTGCTTTTTGCACTTTACAAAAATGTACGAGAAAACGTATACGTTCATAAACATAATAACGAAGTATATAAGCTAGAAGAATGCAATAAATGTATGCAACATTAAAAAAAAAAAAAAAAAAAAAAAAAAAAAAAAAGGGGGTCCTAGCGCCGGGAAGTATTTCAAGATTTATGGCTTTGAATCTTTATATGCAAGTTCAATGTAGGTCCTGATGGTGGGTCCACCAATGCTGAACAAGATGCCTCAGCAAATGATTGTAGGTTGTGGTAAAGTTGTTTCAGTAAATCTTGTCGGAGGCAGTTTAAAGAGTTCACGAGGAGGGAGGCTATTGGAAAGTCAGTTCCCTAAGTATCTCTGACCTGATTTAAATAGGTCTATTCTTGGAATGGGATTTATGTTTTAGGACTTTCGTGCATTTTTTTGTGGAATATTGCTGAGAGCATAGTGAACAGTTAGTATTTTATAAACGAAGATGCTTTTGTTTTGTTTTAACATTTCAGTGGAAGGACTCCTGAAGAGTCGAAATCGTTAGAACTGTATTTTCGATTTTAATAAACTGCTTTAATAGCTCTCTCTTGAACAGAGAAAGCAAGCGAGTGAGTGAGAGAGAAATGGTCAAAGATGGAATTTAAAAAAAAAAACCCTGTAAAGTACCCCATAAAACAAACCCTTGATAGCAAGTGGGAAAGAGCCCTACTCTGGGTATCGACCGCGATATGATGCCGTGTCGTTAGATTGGCCTTGCGCAACCGGCTGGTCTATAACGACCGGTGATCAGGTGGCAACAAAAAAAAAAAAAAAAGAGAGAGAGAAAAGCGAGAGGATTGTCATGATGTATAGATCGCACCACAGACCGCACACAGAAGCAGGATCTGCTTGCACATTTGGACCTAGCTGACAGACATCACCAAGGTGGTTGTAAAAGAGGCTGTGTGGAGGATGGGGTGGACACCTGGATGACGAAGCAGCTGCCAGGGCTGTACATCGAGGTCCTGTCCTACACACATGTGGGTTAGAATGTCTGGACAAGTCCACCATTTGATGTCTTCAGACCAGTCTTTGCGTAGCACGTCTTTCTGATTCTTTTCTAGCCTACCTGTTGTATACCACCTGACAACGACAGCTTCCTTCTCTTGATTGTGCACGGAACTGAGGACCAGGAAGGTTTTCTGTTTTGCTGATGGTCTAGAAGTTTATCTAATGCTTCTTAGTCCACGAAATCCATAGTAGTCTCCAGAAACCCTTAAGGGTTTTAATTTTTTTTCTCGAGGATGACTAGTCAAACTGCTACAGCAAAATTGACTAGTTTGGATTTCCTTCAGAGTGCTTGGTTTGGGTGATGTTTAGACACAAACACTACTCCCAGCACTTGGTAGTCTACTGTACACATGTACGTCAGTGTCGGGATCGAAACTCAGGCTAGCAGTTTTTCCAAGCTTTGCGCGTCAGTCGGGAGCATCAGACAGGAGTCAACAGGGAAAGCGGGAGCAGCCGACATCTCTAAGGACATGATGAGATGCAAACTGGGAAGCATGGCCAATTTTATGTTTTCTCTTTCTTTTTTTGAAGCTATTCGCAACGATTTTCAGATCCTGACAGTTCGTGCTAGACTCATTTCAGGCCCCATCTGTCATTATCCACAAGTTTATGTGGTTTGTACGTTCCAATAAAGCTGTTGGACCACGTTAATATGAAATGCTGGGGTAATTTAAAAAATGTAACTTAATACAAATTACTGATCTTTAAAATTTGCTATTTTCGAAATATATATATAATTAAGCAACGATTGGAAAAGTCATGTGTACAGATACACATAGGCAGAAAAAAAGATTTTGTAAATAAAGAAGATACCTCTATTTTTTTTTTTTCAGTGAAGCTTTGCAGAGCACACACGAAGAAAATTCAGGTGGGCGCCGTTATGTTTGGGAACGCCACGCCGCCAGACAGTGTCGCACGTCCCCTCACAGGTGAAAAGGCTACGCTAGCCTTGGTGACCGTCGTCCTGTCCCTCACCGCCGTGGTCAGCAACAGCCTGCTGGTGTACGTGGTGGTGCGGACGACAACCCTCCACACCTCCACCAACGTCTTCATCGCCTCGCTGTCGGTAGCAGAGTTCCTGACGGGGTTGCTTGTCGTCCCCTTCGTGGGTGCTGCAGCAGCAACAGCGGCAGCCTCAAGCCCCTCGGCCTCTTCCTCCGGCTGGCCCTTCTCCTCCGGCGCCTGCTGCTTCTTGGCGGCGATGGGGGTGCTGGGCAGGTGCGCGGCCAGTCTCAGTCTCCTCGTAGTCTCGGCCGACCGCTGCGTCGCCATCAGCCGCCCGCTCCGCTACGCGTCCATCGTCACCCAGCGGTCCACGGTGGTCGTGCTGGTGGTAGTCTGGTTGCAGAGTTTGCTGATGGCTCTCCTACCACTGACTCGCTGGGGAAGATACGCGTACGCCGAAGGCTTTGGGATGTGTCTCATGAGGAGTTCCTCGGGTAGCGACGAAGAATCCTCCACGGAGGGTGCCACAGGAGCAGGCTCGGAGGTGCTGGTGAAGGAGACGCTTTGTACTTTCGCGCCGGCGGCGGCGGTGCTGGTCCTGATGGCGGTCACCGTCCACCAGATCCGAGGTCACCGCCGGGTGTTCGCCATCGTGCCTATTCCCGTGGCCGCCACCTCTCTGCCCGCCGGCACCTCCAGCATGGTCACCGCGGCCTCAAGTACGTTCAAAGCCATGAGATCGCTGCTCCTCGTGATCTTGGCCTTCTTCGTCCTGGGTCTACCCTTCGCCGTGGCATGTGTGCTGTGCCAGACGGGACGGAAATGCTCGCTGCCGGCACCTCTGCTGCGGTCGCTGCTGTGGCTCTCCTTCCTAGGCGGCATCGTCAACCCTATCCTCATCATGGCGCTCAACCGCAAGTTCCGTGCCGCCCTGCGCGCGCTTTTCTTCTGCGGAGGTTGTCGCATTCTCAGAGCCATCAAAGGACTCGAAAAGGACCCCTTCGCCCTTTCCACCGGTCTTCACACCGTCATGGAGACCACTCTAGTGGTCAACATGATTCACGGGGTTTGCAGGCGCGATGCCAACATCTGGCGGCAGGTGGTCATGAACCCGAGCGCCAGACCAGAGTTGCTTGTGCCTCCCGCGCCTCGACGTGTCGGCATCTTGACGTTACGGAAAACGCGGTCATCCCCTGAATGTGTCAACTTTGGTGCTGTCCACATGTGACAGGGGATGACAAAAGCCATCACAGAAAAGCCAGACAATGACAGCACTACGTCTTCGTAAACCACGCGTTACATCGTTCTGCGCAACAAAAATATGTGATTCAACCATAACAAAGCAACATTCCTTGTACTGACAAGACAAGCTCTGGGGTGGAACCCAGAAGGTTGGGAGACCCAGACAGACATGGAAGAGATCGGTCCACAGTGAGGCGGAGGCAGCTGGCATGACATGATCCAAACTGGAAAGAGACCCTCAGAACCGGGTCCGATGGTGTGGTGTAGTTGCGGCTCTGTGCCCCAGTAGGGGGTGAATAGGAACAAGAAGAAGAAGATTCCTTGTATACCTTCGCATGGAAGATTAGTTCCTTGCAATAATCTGTTTACACATACTTTATGACCTTTAACACAAGTTCAATGCATTTTTCATCATTCTGGGTACAGTTTCCCCGAAATGTGTTACTTGACATAAAGTCCTTAAGTAAACTTATGCAAAAAAAGATGTCAACATTCTGAGAAATGAAAACCATTTCAGATAATCCTACCACGATTTACAACCTTGAGCAATGTTAAAGACAAGACGTATGCTATGCACGTATTTATGCACCTATCTCTGTAAAACATGTTTACAGCAAAGGGAAAGAATGAAAACCAGTTTTCCTCTCACAGATAAAACTACCAAACACACATTCAAACACTGAAATTAAATGTCAGACGAGTCACTGAGCTGAATTAGTTGTAGTTTGTTAGTCGTTTATTTTACATTCGCGACCTGATGAGGGCAGATTTCGAACATCTTTATTGATAAGCCCTGCAGCCCATTTCAAGGAGAGAAGTGAATTTAAAAGTATATCGCTAGTGCAACTAAGTTAGATATAACAGACAATTACAATGATTATAATAATGATGTTAATAATAATGAGGATGCCATTAAAATACGAAATAAACAATAAATTAATTAGTACCAGAGATTTTGCCTTTCAGAGCTGAAAAATTGAGGAAGAGAGAGTGAGATGTGAGGATGGAGGTTTCGAAGATTGATCAAAGGTACCGGAAGGGACTGGAGGAAGTCAGCAGAAGATTGTCTTCCTTTTTCAGTTTTGCATCTGGGTTGGCGATACGTGCTGCAGTCAGCATAAAACTTAACAAATTTAATTGCTATCTGTGAAACGAAAAATATAACACAGTATGATGATGATGATGTAGTTTTATAGCGCGCTAGTATCCGCATCACAAAGATGCGCTCAATGCGCGGTAAATTTATTTATTTTATTATTTTATTATTATTTATTTTTAAATTTATTTTTACAGTACAAATTTATTTGTCTCAGATGGCAGTTATGGCGAAGCTCACACATCTATAACTAATCATTAACACATGAATAGCACAGCAACATCATCATGCACTGAAACCCCGCAGATCATCATTAACCGCCCGGAGCTGTGAGATGTACACATCATCAATGGGAGCATGAACGTGTATTTAGTTCGTGATGGGAGTTTACATGTAAGGGGAGAGTACTAACATCACTTTGATAGCTAAGAAATTAGAGTTATGTCCCTTTGAAAGCAGTTCGAAGTCGTGTCATGCTCGATGTCAGGTGAAACCTATGGACGAAGATGCATGCGGTCAGAAGCTGCACAACGATATCTGCGTCAGAGATACCGACGGCAGCGATCAAGGTATTAATCAGACATCCGACAACTTTGCTACCCTGTCTTTGGATGCAACGGATGATGACGAGGCCGAAATCATGTACGCAGTCGGCGATTTCCTTGGGAATGGCAACAATCAGGTGAAGTTTAAACTCTGCCCAGTTTATTTTTTAGTTTACTTTTTTGTGTTCCGCTTATGAATTTTTTCTTCTCTTTTTTTAAAAAAAGCTGCTTTTGTTTTTTGCACATATCTGCATATTTTTCTTCAGTTTGATCTAGTGACTACAGTAACTGATATTTCAGCCACTTCAGCACTGTCATAATATTGCTGTTATGGATTAGTATACAGAGTTTAAACAAATGTTTTACATGCAGAACTAAATCCACTGAACAGATCAGTTATGTTTTTGAGACGGAAATAACAAAAGAATATGTTAAATCCAGAAACTGAGTTCATTGCTTCATATAAGTAGTTGAGATTGTACTTTTTGATTTTATGTAATGTTCTAATTTTTTTTATTTGTGAGCATTATGACAAGCATCAGTCTGATTTTTTTTCCAGTTAAGCTTTAAAGCTGGAGATTCACTGAAAATCATTCAGAAATGTTCAGAGCATTGGTACTGGGCAGAGCTGAATGGTATTGTTGGATATGCCCCAGTCAATCACCTGGCTCCAAACCACCCAACACTGCATCAAATATGCTGGCAAGATGACGAGTACTTTGAGAGCTATGGCAAACTGGTCATTCTGATCATCATTTCTTTCTTTCTTTGAATGAATTTATTTCCTTTTTATTTCTTCTGCAAACATATTGATCGTTGAAAAATTCCTGCTGTTTTTGTACAACGTATACTGTCCTGCTTCTATGAGAGCCAAAAAATGCTTGATTGATGTTAATATGTTAGTTTTAACAAACCATCAAAGTTAATGTTGTAGCAAGAGCTCAACTTTGATAACTTGTTATAAATACCATTCACAAGCATGCTGGTCTTTTCCTCGTTATAGTCTGATTAAAATATGATAAATGATACAGAACTGTAAAGAAACTGTTGCGACTGTACCATATAGAGAGCTGAATGTCAGTTATTTGTTTTGCCATCAGAAATTGCATCACGAAATGCTGAGTGACAAGCCACGCACTTTTGCCTACAAGTCCGCCATCCTGAATAATGCTCACCTGCTGAAGGACAAGGTTTGGAACTAGAAGTGTTGTTACTTTTTTTTTATATGTCACTTGATTCAGTTTTAAAGAGGCTGGGAAAAAGTCAGTTTTGTATTATTTTTAGCTAGTATTATTTAATCAGGGTAGGAAATTCCATGATCTTGTGTATATTATTTATGTATTTCTAAAAGACTTAGTCTACTGACTAATATAATTTGTTGGTTTTCATCTACTGCTTGTTCAGGGCCTAATATTTGAATGCATTAGAGTTTAAGGGACTTATGCTTGCCTTAATGAATGCAGGTAATACTTGATGTTGGTTGTGGCACAGGGATCCTAAGTTTGATGTGTGCCAAACATGGACATCCCAAACAGGTAAGCAATTTCTTTTATAATTTTTTTTTAATACGAGTTACTAACATCCTGTTGACTGTTAAAGGTCACACTACTAGAATTAGTGAAACTAAAAGTTCTGTCATGTGATGATTCAACTCTTTGCATTCCAGATTCAGAGATTTTGCCATGCAGATATTGTTTTTCAAATGCACATGTTCAAGTTAACTGTACAGATTAAGGCAAGTTATTTACAAAGTCTGATAAATTGGTTCATCAGTAAAATAACAATTCTTTAGAATTGTTAAGACAATACTGAATGTTCTTTAATATAGAAAACAAGTATTATTATGTTTTGAGCTACATTGTTTGCAGGTGTATGCTGTGGAAGCTAGTGATCTAGCTGTGTACACTAAAGAGGTGGTAGAGAACAATGGCATGTCAGACAAAGTGACAGTACTCCATGATTTTGTGGAAAACATCAACATGGATAGTCCTGTAGATCTTATCATCTCAGAATGGATGGGTACACTTCTTTTGGTAAGTCAGGTTCAAGAGTTGTAGCATCTAGAGGTATCCTGTTATAATTGTTATTATGTTGACCATTATCTATACTTTTAGGTGTAAAATATATTGTGGAAAGCAGTTCTCCTTCCCCCAATTTTTTTTAGGAAACATTTAAAATATTTTTAATGTTTTATGATCAGTGATGAAAGTGCTGACCTATCTTGTGGTAATTGTTCAAAAAGGAAGAGTGGTGGTTATTGGTAGTTCCTGAAGCTTTGCAAATTTAACGTTGCCTGTAATTGTATAAGTGAACTATTATTTTCCAGTTGCTAGTGTTGAGTGCATGCTTAATAGTAATACATTATACAGTATTGTTTGTGATTATTGCATGCTTATAGTACAACATTACACAAACTAGTTGGAGTCAAATTGAACATTCTGTCATCAGTTTGAAATGATGATTGAATCAGTGCTGATTGCTCGTGACAAATATCTGGCACCTTATGGCACCATGTGGCCTTCTTCTGCCAGTCTCTTTCTTATGCCTGTGTCAGCTGTTGATGAATACCAGGACCTCATTGATTTTTGGACCTGCCAGTATGACTTCAATCTATCTTGCCTCAAGTATGTTGTTATCATACCTACTTTGACGAGATTGAATGTGGCATATTTTGTTTGGCTATTATGAGCATGTTTTTGGATGTGTGTCTGTATCTATGCATGCAGTTTATGTGTTACTATCATCATATTTAGTGTTTAGCATAATATTAAAAAAACCAGAATATTATGTATTTTTTCAAGGACAGCATTAATACTGCTGCATTTTGAGTATGGCTTATAGTTGACTGTGTATTATTATGTTGTTCAGTCTTTTGGAAATAGAAGATGTGATGAGAATATTTAAACAGTAGAACTAGAAGGAAGCTAGTCTTCTGTGTCTTGCCCAAATGAGCAGCATTTTAATAGCCAGAGAGATGTAACATTGTCTTGTATAAAGTGTTTATCTTTTCAGGCCTCTTGCTTTGGAAGAATTCCTTCAAAAACCCAACCATGGCTACATACTAAAGCGAAAAGATTGCCTTTCAGTTGAGGCTAAGCTTTTGGAGTTAGATATCCACCAGGTCAGAGTAGAAGACTTGGAGGAGATTGTCAGTCACTTTGATTTTTGTATTGACAGGTCTGGAATTCTGCATGGCTTTTGCACATGGTTTCAGGTAGATTTTCAGGGTTTGGATCCCAGCATTGAAACAACATCACTCAACACTGGACCTGATAATGAGTAGGTGATGGCAGAAATATGAGGAAAAAGTAAATTTAGGCAGATTTAATAGGTGTCTGTGGACATTTAAGATAATGCACTTTCTATGCAACAGCAAAGTGGTAACAGTTGCCAGGTATTGCTAAAATGGCATTTGTCTTTTATCTTCCCTATAAATTATGCATCTGATGTCAAGTTCAAGTTGACTTTTATCATTTTACCATTTTGTTGTTGTGATATGTTTGTGTTTGTGTGTTGGGTGGTTTCTTTATGGAAATGGTTGTCGATATTTTATATATAATACTTAGAAGGTGTTGTGATCAAAGTGATGCACTTTTTTGTCTATTACTATTTTATTTTATCTGCTCAAAATTAATTGTGGACAGTGTGTACTAATAAGAAGTTACAACTGAACTACATTTAATTTTGTGTTGTTTTGCTGTTTCAGGCCAACTCACTGGAAGCAAAATCTTTTCATGCTTGACAATGGGCTGGTTGTAGAGAAGGGGGATAATGTGCAAGGTTATGCCAAAATTTCTCGCCATGCAGAGTGGCGTCGGCACTTGCGTCTATTTATATGTTTCACACACAAACATTTATCTTCAGGCAAAGTGAGTTTGAATGTTTTTCTTTTCACAAAGCTGCTTTGTTGTTACACGTTAATACACATTCATTTTTTATATTGTCTAAACAAGATTAATCTATTAATGTGAACAATTTTCAGACTTTGAGTTTGCTCTGAGATGAAATCTTGATTTGGACATGAAGAATAGAAATGAAAAGTTAATAAAACTGATGTAGTTTGGATTTATTTCATTGCAGATAACAAGCCATGAAAAATTATTCTATGTATGGAGATAATGTTACGATTTGGCTAAGACAAAGAAAATATTGAGATAGTGTTACATCCCAGGAACATCCGTCCTTTGATAGAATCCATTGGTAATCTGTGATTTGCCTTGCATTATTCACATATATCTCAAACTTCCTGTAATTAGTATACTTGAAATTTAGCAAATCAAATTCAGTTATTTTATAATGAATTTACTTAAACAAATGTACAGTGTGTAGAGGTTGAAGTGCAATCTGTTGTGCTGTTAGAACTTTATTTAGTTTGACATTTCTTACATGTGATTGGTCTAATTGTCAACTGTAAAAACAGATTATTTTTCATCATTTATCTTGAGAGTTCTGAAGCTTTCAGTTATTTAGATTCATATGTAATATTCATGCTCAGAAATGGTAAAAAATACTGAAGTGGGAAATAAAATATTGTATGTGAACAATAACCAGCCATGATCATGGTTAAATGCATGACAGTACATGTATTTACAAATATTTAGAAAGCCTGGAGACAAAGTGGGGACATGCAGGCTAGGTGGGCCAGCTTGGCAAGAAACACAACTGATGGTTGTGACTTCATCTAAGACATTTCTATTATTTTCACATAAAAATTATGGCTATTTAAGTGATTTTGAAACTTGTGCAAGAAAGTAGCCATAGGAAATTCCCCTTTCTGCATTGGTAAGTCATATATTTCTTATGTTTTGGGAAATATCGTAGCTTTACCTAATCATTAGAACCAAAATTTTCACCATTAGTACTTTAATTAACCCCAGTTTCCTATAAAAGAAAATATTTGAAAACAGCAATCCCTACCACCTTACACTTTGATGAAACAATCATTTTGTACAAAAGTTTTCTGCTGTTTATAACTGGTTTCAGTATCGAAACATGGTCGCTAGCAAGCATCCCAAAACTACAAGCGAAACCCTATATATGCAAGACACACATGCCTCACAAGGAGGGACACTAGGATCAAAACATTCTGAGGTACATTTTGGTGGTTTGTAGTCTTCGCATTTGTCTTTTGATTTTGCACAGGTACCGTTGGGAATGAGGTAGCCCTCCGGCCAGCTCTTTCCCTTTGTTGTTTGGATATCGACAACAGTCTTATTAATGTCGGGGAGGAAACAGCAGGTATATTTGTCGGTGCCGTTGTAGGTGGTTTTGGAAGCCATAAAGTGAACACCCCACCGACCATTGCATTCCACATTTGGCTTCAGCACCACATGACCTGAAAAAATCCATAAAACTTCAGTGGCGCTTCATCAAGCGAGGGGCGTTCATACACATGCAGCTACAGTACTAATAGAAGTTTAAGGAATCATGGACGTACACACAGACTTCTATGATCTATATCTCTGGACTGGTGGCTGTTAAAGAGACCAACCATTTAAAGTTGTAAGCTGTCAGGTCTCGGCGAAACAGTAGTGAAATATTCGGAATCGCAATGCAGTTCTTACAGTGGACAATCGACTTGAAATGAATTTGCTACTTAGCTACTTTTTCTTTCTTTGGCAAAAGTCCTCAAACTCCACTTCCTACAACGGACCCCAAAGCTTGAGCTTTTGTACCTCCGTCAAGAAGAGTTTTCATCGTCTTCTCAGGACGCCAAAGTTAAACCGAAAGCCGATTTAAGATTTGGCCGCGTTATAAAAGTTAACGTTGGAAAAGTGTGTGTGTGTGTAGGGTTCCTCTGCAAGCAGATCAGAAATACACTTTCGTGGGAGGAATGACAATCATTGCAACAGGAACAACAATATATGATAACGGCAAGGAAATAAAACCACACAAGGAGCAACAACAATAACAGCATATTGCACAGCAGGAACAAACACGTGGTCTACAACAGAAACAACAATAATGAAATACTAATGATATAATTGATAATATATAACTAATGACAATTAGAAGCGATTATCATCCGTTGATGTTTAAAATGTTCAGGCCGGCGAGGTATGAAGAACCCTGTCATCGAGGGCAACTACACATTTTTGAATTATTACTAGATTGAAATCAACACCGTTTGATCATCAATACTTGCTTGAAAACATGTTCTAACCTGTCAAATAGATGAAGACAAAGACAACTGCCGCTGCAATGAGGAGGAACAGGAGTGACAACCACAACGTCAGGCAACAGCAAACTCGTCGACGGCGGCGGCGAATTACCTTTCTTGGGTCGTCTCGATTGCCTCCCTTGGGGGGATTCTCCACGACCTCCTTGCTGTGTACCTTGAAAACATGGATATTCGCTGTTTTACAAAACAGGAAAATGGCAGGACAATAAGTTTAAATGTACAGATAGAAGCCAGACACTACGTGAATAATATAAAGAAACTTTGATGAAGATTCAAGACTTCAAGAACGCCTATCGTGTTTGAATATGTGCACACATTTTATCATAGGTGTGTATAAGCAGGCCAGTACCTTCGAGGACATCGACGTACCGCAACAAAAGCAACAGCATCCTCCATGGTTTTTTTTCTTTCTGCTCTTCAAAGGGCCCTGCAAGCCAAAAGATGTTGAGTTCGAGAACAGTTGAAGCTGTCAATAACTATTAAGTGCATTAAGTCGAAGTTCAGACCAGCATCAACAACAGCACTGAATGCAGTGCTTAGTAAAGAATGTAAAGCTGTGATTCTTAGATCATGTTTTATTATTATTAACAATTATTTTTGTTATCGTTGAACTAGTAAAGATTTCTTGGCAACATAATGGTCTTCCGTGATTGCGGTGGCTCATAAGGTCATGGGAACTCGATGTTGCACTGACCGAATGAGGCTTTAATAACATTTAACCCGAGTGTCAGTCTCGTCAGCTCTACAAAGTTAGACATCGTGAACATAGCTTTCTTTTAAAAAAAGAAATAAATAACAAAAATAAAAATAAAAAGATGTGCGCCCTTTGGCGGAGTCTTAATGAGATCTTAAAGGGATAAAATGATCGCGAAAGTCGGGTGGCAGAGACACGAGGTTCACTCGACACGTAGCCATGTTTGTCTCAGACTGAGCCACCTGATCAACTCACCGTCGATACATAATATGTATGTGTCACATACGAGACAACACGAAAAAACAATTAAAGGAGTGTCTGGGCTTTAGCTGCAGAAGAAAAAAAAATTTGGTGAGCGAGAAAGGTTTTATAAATATGGTGCGAATAAAAAACTTCCTAAATGAATCAAGGGATTTGAAAATCGTCAAGAGAACTTACTCGAAGCCATGTATATCACATAGGTTGGAGGAATTTCCGGTGTGATTCGAGACAAAGGCAAGGTACTGACACAAAAGGCTTCGACTTCAAAATCTCTTTTCAGCTTTTCTTGCTCTGGGCCCAGCCTGCTACTCTATATGAGCTGGGTAGCTGGGATAACCGAAGACTACGTTTCCTTATTCGTGGACTTGGAGTAGGCCAAATTGTTTTACCAGGCAGTATTTCATAGGTGTCCTCTAGCGATAACATTTTCCCACTTAAGGTAAGCTTGGCGGAGATCGTGACCGACTTAGTACAACAAAAGAAAACACCGAATTTTTATCGACATTAAAAAATACCCACGTTAAGACGATTTAGCAATGGGTAAATGCCTATGTCCATGAATACAAACCCAGATCTACAAATTTGGAATAGCATTAATGGGGTACAGATATGACCACAGAACAAATATACCGAACCTCAACTTTTTATGCATCTACGAATCTAGAATGGCGGTAATGACACTATGTGACACCCTCACAAAAAAGAAAAAAAAAAAAACACACACACAAAAAAAGACTTAATTAAAAACAGCTAACCCCACCTTTCGGTCCATCTCTTTTCGCCATTTTTCGTAATCTTCTCGAGCGGAAAGTTGAGGTTGCCATTCGTAGTTAAGAGGCGCAACTCCTCTTGGGGACTTGACGCCCCACCACCATTCTAGTCCCTCGTCAGTCCTGGAACTGTCTGCTTCTGTTTCCACTGGCTTCCGGAAATAACTTTTAGGCCATTCAAGTGCCCCGCTTGATATAGGCATTCTTGAGCCTCTAGTAGTCTAGTACATAATACATACCTACATAATATGCATATACACACATACCGACATAAACACGTGGGATATGTATCCATTATGTACCTGTTTCCCCCACCCCATATCAACACGGCGGCTGCCTTTAGCACTGCATTGCATCAGCGCATTAAATCAAACTAGCTAAAAAATAGGATGAATTAATGGTTGAGGCGAGTAAATCTTTTTTTAAAGCGGTTTTAATTCGTCATAAAATATTTATTCCTAAAAACTGTTCTGTTTGTGTTATACACACCTCACAAAAAATAGACTTGTTGATTGGGCAACATATCATTAGTACACATCAGTGTCTTCAGTAGTTAAAACTATGCTTGCACCATGTCAGACATCCATCACTGTTTATTGCCCTATATTTTACAGGTGAAATTTAGGTTACAAAATATTTTTGAAACATTCACAACAAATTAGTGGTACCAGGGTGCTCCGCTAATTTTTCTGTGAATATGTCATGTTTAACTCGAGTTTGCCTTTAATGAAAAGAAAGAACAGAAAGCCAACCGCAAGAGAAATTAGGAAAGATGGACAGATACAAGAGGGAGACGGGAAAGAGACAGAGACGGAAAAGCGAGAGAAAGAAAGCTCACATTCTCAAAGTTAGTCTCTTCGGAAGGAAAAGAAAAAAATATGGAAACATTAAAGTTGTATGAAGGATGTAGCTAGGCTGCAAGTAGTTGGCAGTCACAACACAGGGACTGTTTGTGGTTTTACACACCCCAGCGGGGAGGCAGACGCCATTAAAACGAGAACACTGATCTTAAAGTAAGAAGGCGAAAATTCCGTCATTTGATATTTGTTTTATAGCTATAATACTCAGATAGAATTTGTCAAGATAACTTTAATATGGTAAACAAAACTGACATTTTGGACCATTCTGTGATGTAGTCTTAATGTTCAGTTTCAGAATCGGGACGGCGGGAGTAAATGTACTTATCTTCTACTTGGATAAAACTTGTTAAATGTTAACAGATTTGTGTTCACTTCTGTTTGTGTGTCCAGAGAAACGAGTTAAAAATAAAAGAAATTTTACACAGTTAATAAACTGTTGTTCGTCAGAATCTGCACTGAGTATAGTTACAAAATTTTCTTAAAATGTCTTTATTTTTCAATGGCCATCGGTCCATAAAGAAGAAGCATAACAAATCGTCAACAGTGTTTTTACAATTACAGAAGATAAAAAAGAAAGCGCTATAAACTAGAATGTAAATAAATAAGGAATGTTATAACAATAACAACAATAATAATAATTAGTAATAACAATGCAAATAGACACTTGGGAGGGGGGTGTAGGGGAAGGGGATATGAGGAATGAAGGGAAATAACAAGCGTTTGGCTTTCTGGTAAACGGGAAAATTATTCTGTGCGTTTAGCCCAAACTATACCGCTAATTACAACATAGCTACGCTATCTAAAAAGAAAAAAAAATCAACAAACATTGACTCTTATCTCTACTTTTAAAAATTATAAAATTGTAACAAATACCTTGTTATTTTCCTCACCAAAATCCAGAGCAGTGTATAGTGTAACCTGCTGCCGTGACACGTAGAGTAGCCTGCAGCTGTACAACGGAACAAAGTTACCTGGCTAAGAAACAGTCTACACTACCTTTCTTGACTGCCAAGAGTCTCTGGGTGGAACAGAACGTTTGGACAGGTGGTGGATTCTGTCTCTCCTATACTCTGCTACTTGGCTCAAAGATGTTTGGGACTTCAAAGGTACCGTTTTCGTCCCCGAGGTGCAGCACGTTTAAGTTTAGTTTTTTTTTATATGCAAAACATTTTTTTTCAACTCATTTCCTAACGCAGTCATCATTAATCCGACTTTTTTTTTCGTAAAATCTTACTTGTAAAATCCAATGGGTCAGTTTGATATCCTGATCATGCCGCCAGCGGCAACATTCCTGTGCAGAAGACGTTTATAAAGCAATTCATTTGCTTACACAAGGGTATCTTGGCAGCCATGATAAGGTGGAGAAAAGCACAAGACTCGTTTATTTGAAGTTGACAGCACACCTTTACAAACAACAGCATGAGTCGACGTCGTTGTAAAGTCTCCACCAAGATATGACCGACCGGCCCTCTACAGGCTCTCTACACCTCACACAAGGGCGTCAGCTGTGCTCCACACATTAATAAAAGTATAAATGACATTATTAGCAGCGCATTTTCTGTATTTTCGCCATCCATTTGAAATATCGCTTTGGAATCTGATTGCTGTCCGTGGGTGACCCCACGCTGTGATTGATCAGCGAACATTCGGTGTGCTGGGGTACAGGACACTACCGCCAACTGTAGCGCGGGGGGATAAGCTAAAGTGACTGTATGGCTTGAGTGTGGAGTTGGTGAGAAATTGCTTACTGTTTATTTGACTATATTTTACATGTTAATTATTTGAAATGCGATTTACTTTTGGTCTGGATTTAACCATGGTTTTATGTGACAGCATTTTAAATATTAAGGACTCAACGTTTTATTTTTTTGTTTGTTGTATATTCTATGAAGGAAAATGTGCTCCGTGATGACATTTTGCAGGAAAATTTTATTTATGTGTTATGAAATTGTTGGAGAATTACAGAGATGTGAGTAATGATAAGGAAGTGGAAGTATTTCGTACAGGTTGTTGTTTGTAGTTTGCAGACTACTCCGCATTTATAGCTTGTCACATCCCTCCCTCCTCACACACACACACACACAAACACACATATACACAATCTTCGACACATGCAGTCTCCGGAACATAAATCCATTTTGAAAGTTACAGCAGAAAAAGTAGAAGAAATTAGTAAGAGACGAATGTTGGACAAGTTAGGAAAGAGAGAGAGAGAGAAGCATTCATTCGCATATATACAACATGTAAGTATATATAGAAAGGGGAGAGGGACATAATGGAGATGGAAATACCAGCGTTTATAAACAAGACAAACCGGACAACAAAGGGAGGAAAACCTCTCGCTGGTTTAATAAAGAGACATACACAACTCTTACAGTAATTTACATGTTTTTATTACAAAATTTTACAGGATTAGTTTTGCATGGCCATCTACATGTGCGGGAGAGAAAATGACAGGGCAGGTGTTTGTCTAGCTCGCTTATGCACACGGTTTGTTGGCGGAAAGTCTACACTGATGACGAGAACAAGAAATCTGATGACAAAACACGAAATCTGATGACATCCTAGAGGAACTATGAGGCATGGATTCTGGTGACATGCTGAGTCGTTGTCCAAATACAATACTACGGTACAGCCGAGGAGGATGAGAGACTCTATTTCGGCAGTTGAAACGAACAGAAGGAAGAGACGGACAAAGAGATGGGACTAGAGGAGGGAGGCGATACTTAAATTCGCTAATCTCTTCATTAATCCTGTTTACTTGTTGGAATCAGTGACACATGCACAAAAACAATAAACAAAAAAACTTTCAAACAAAGCAGTTCGCACAACTTGAGGTGTTTAATACGAAGGACGCTTCAGAAAAAAAACCAAAAAAAAAAAAAAAAACCAAAAAAAAAAAAAACCAAAAAAACCTTCGTATAAAATTCTGTATGGTTTTTGTTTTATTTATTTATTTTTTTTTGTCTCGGAATAATATGAGGGAGCCTGGCGTCAGAGTGTTGAGAAAAGTACTCCATTGCCGTTGGCTTGAAGTATTCGAATGTTCACGGAGCTAAACAAGAAGGACAGAGATAAGACAAACACGCAGTCAAGCAAACAAACAGCGGGATTAACAGCAGCATGGAAATTAAAGCTCAACGAAAGAACAGCTCAGCAAAGGTTGTCGCAACATTAATTTTGCGGCAGAAACCTAAGTCCTTACTCCCAGAGGACATTTCACGGATCAGTTGTTGCTGGAAATAAACTGGCGCAGAACGTACAGTAAACAAGTAGAAAAGCTTTTTATTTTGTGGTGGACCTCATCTGAAATGCTGGACTATGTGCGCTTCTGACAGAAGGTAGCAGAAGCCGCTGGATGAGAGAACATCGGTGTGTGTGTGTGAGAGAGAGAAGACAAAGTAGAGGAGTCTGAGATGAGGGCTGATTGAAAACAAATTGTAAACTACATTGCAACACATTGGGTGGGTGGATGGGAGGAAAATCTGAATCTTTCAATCACCTGGAAACTCAAACAACCTCGCTAAAAATAAGATCCTTGTGTTCCTATTTATTTCAGGTTGCCCCCAACTCTAGTATTTTTTGAAGAACTGGAGTGAAAAGTTAAAATTCTCTGTCTGAAATGGAAGTGGACTCATGTCTCGACAGATTCCTGCTCCTTGAAAAATACAGAGAATGTTGCAGTAATAAGTATGTTGCCGAGATTTCCCAAGAACAACCACCTTGATCATAATATGATTCCAGTGAGACAAAAATGGGGGACAAATCCATTTTACAGAAAAGAGAAGGAAACAAATAAATAACTAAATAAATAAAAGGGGAAAGCAGAACAGGATGGGAAGTTTGCATCTCTTTCCATGTTTTGTTTTCTTTACTGCCATTTTATCAGCACAGTTCTCACAGCAACATTTGCAGCCCAGTTCCACATTGGGACACGTACATCTGGAACAACTGGCAACTTCCACATCAACCTCTGGTCGAAGGAACACTTCTCACAAGGGAAAGCCCTCATCCCTTTCTCATCTACCCTCTAGAACAGCAGACGACAGACTGCACAAGAATCTTCGCCCACCCGTTTGTCTCTCACCCACTACTCTAGGAACAAGGCGACTTTTCTAAAATTTTTGCTATTTGGCTTGCGGAGCAAACAGATCACACGATGCGCTAAGAGTTCATTCGGGCCAACAGGGAAAAGAGCATGTGACAGTCACGTGACCGAAGTGGAAATTGCAGGGGGCAGAAAAAGTGGTGGCCACTTAACGCTGAAGTTGAAGGGACATGACAGTATCTATCCAAAAATCATGCCAACATTTTTGTGCGTTTCGACATTAGAACCTGAGACATGAAAAAAAAAAAAAAAGAAAATAAAAACAGAAAGTGAACGGACCAAGAAAGCAAACGTTTGAAGACGTGTTGGTTAAGCGACACACAACCCGAGTAATGCCAGTATTGTCATGAGCATTGGTCAGAAATGTCAGCTGTTTACTGCCAAACGTGGAAGTGATCGGATTACAATACAGTTGACAGAGGTTTATGTCATGCACGAGAAATTAAATGGTAATCTCAAAGATATCTTCGAGTTTCAAAGAAATATTTAGTGAGCGGTGTGGATATGTGTGAGTAAATATTCTTCCTTCTTTCTCGGCCTGCGCACGTGTGTGTGTTGGTGTGTTCCTTCGGGGATTTAAGCACTTTCAGTTTCCATTTGCTTTAATGCCTCCTTCACTGTAAAGTTTCAAGGGAATTCTTAAAGGGAAAACACACAACAAAATCTAGTCTAGATGTTGTTTCCAGCCAACTGAGTTGAAAAAAAAATGAGTTCGACCGGGTCAGCAGCTAATCTCAGGCATATTGAATGGCGAGCAACATGGCGATTGGTTCAAACATTAAGATTATCAAATGAGATGAAAATCGAAATGGGACGAGAGTTTGTCGTGCACAAAACTAAAAGAAACACGTCTTATAACTATCAAATGCTTTTAATGTTGTCAGTCTTCATGGTATTGGTAAATGAAATGATTGATGAATATCAGACTGGTAGGAAATGCCGTAACAATTATGTCAAATCACTTAGTTATACTGCACGAAGCACGAGAGAAAAAAAGTAGTGAACAAATGTTTTGTCTGTCGTACTCTCCGGGGGCTGGATTTCATTCGATCCTGCAACTTACTCATGCTACAGACCCCAGCTTTCATACACCTATGTCGGGTACACACCCGGATCATCGGCAGGGTGGATATTACTAGTCGGTTACAGTATCGACATGAACTTCAGCCCTGACGAAAGAGTCTGACTACTTTTAGTAAAAGAGCTGATGTGGTTGATGATAAATATGTCGATAGTGAAGATGAAGACGATAATTAACAATAGCAGTAGTAGTTACCAAATGACCTGCACACATAATGTAAAATTCACTGACAGGTGAATGTTCTGCAGACTGAATGCTAGTCAGACTTTGACAATACCATTAAACATAATCTTGACAGAGAGAAAACAATGAGAACTTTCCTGCAGGTTTTTGTTCTTCTTAGATACATTTCAGTGCTTGAATTGCAAAAAAAATCTAACAAACTAAAACACACCTATCGCCTTTTTCTACAGGTCTGCTTTCGAAAAACACTTGCCCAGGTTTTCAACAACACTGTGGACAAAGGAGAGTTTGGAGTGTCCCTAAATGTGGATCTCATACCTTCGAGGTAATTAATAACCGTGGATATGTCACATTTTTTAACAGTTTTCGGGAGACTGTTATATCGTGGAGATGTAACATTCCAGACTTCTCTGTAGGTGCTGAGCAGCAGTCCTGGTCACCAAACACGCTGTGGTTCGCAACCCAGTGTACGAGGAACATAAATCAGAAACAAACATCAGTGTCAAACAAAGCCAAATCATTTTCAGAAGGAAAAGAAGTAAGGGAAAAAAAAATATTGCAACAGATGTGTATTGTATGAAGCGCCTTGTTCAGTTACTGTGAAAGATAAAGGAGGCTGAGCTGACAAAGAATAATTATGAATTGTATGACACACATCTACTGCTACTCACGTTTCAAGATGGCCGTTACACGAGTTAATGAGTATAAGCTTTAGCCACAAGCGTGTATTTCTGTCTCGGTTCAAAGCAGTTAACACACCAAAAGAGATGCTGTTAAAAAGTCCTCCATCAAACAGACACAGACGAAAGAAACGATGTTATGCTAGACATATACTGAGTTTCGAAATTATTTCGACTGTTAACACATTACTCGCTTGTCATTTTGAGAAACACAGATCCGATGAATGAAAAGAAAAAGTTTTACTCTTTGTACAGCAACAGCGAGGAATCTGGCAAACTCACAGGGAGAAAGCACTTTTTTTTTTTTTTGTTAATGAGAATCCCAGTCTTCTGAACATATCGGCACTTTTTGTAGTGTAGACTCAAGTGTCCTCCTAACGCTCCACTGACGTCACACCTCGCTGACGTTCTGCACGTGTCACGTTCCGCTCCATCGACGCACGTGTACACACACGCACGCACACACATGCACACACATCACAAACACCGTCGGCGCCAACCATGACGCGAGTCGGCGCTGTCAGTCGATGCCCAGCCCTCAACAACCCCCGCCACCCCATCCCCACCTCGTCACTTCCGGTCACGTGACAAACACCCCACGAGCTCTAGACTCGAGGAGGCGAGGGGGTGCATACAAGACACGGGTAGATGGGTGTGGGGTAGGGGAGAGGAGGTCGAAGCGTACACGATTTCGTTTCTCCAATAACTCGAATCCCGGCTTCGCCATTTGTCTCTGTCGACTCCAACAATTTTTTTTTTCGCGTCACATGACATCCGGTCACAGTCCAGTCACAGCGACACAGTCGTACCGTATCAACATCCGGGCAACTCGTCGACACGTGGCTGAACTCATCCCTTCGTATCCACCGGACAGTTTTGTGTGTTCAAAAAGCTTGAATATGGTGCACCTTCTTGTACTCTTCTTTTCCTTGGACTGTTCGTAGGCGCGCGTGGCCACGCCCTTCCGCTTCCGCTCGGAGGAGCAGTTTTGGTGAATTGACCCGTATATTGATGTAATAATTATACATCGCAAAAACATGACAAAGCATTATATTAAATTCACAGGAGACAAAACAGTATGACGACACCTTTCCCCAGACAACCCCCGTCCCCATCAAAACAAAGAAAAAAAAAAAAGAAAAAAATTAAAAAGCAGTCCATGCTTTAGTTCATCTATGGTAATCTATAAATGTCAAAACTCAGAAATGGCTTCTCGTCGAGGCACGACGAGTGTGTGGGGGTTATGAGGGACAATATGTGTGAGTGAGTGAGAGAGAGAGAGAGAGAGAGAGATGCCTATCATGAAGAGTAATCTGATGACAATGATAATGTCACATGATGAATGAGATGAAAAAGAAACGGGCAACTGGCACCAGAATGCGATTCCTAAGTTAAGACTAAATCAGAAAGTCTGTGAAGTCACAAGTTTTGCTTATGAGAGGCATGACTCGGCAAGAACATAATTTTTATTTTCTCTTTTGTTCAGAGGGGTTTTGACTCAGATGGAAATCGAGTACAGAACAAGGGGAAGAGACAAGGACTTGCAAGGAAGAATGAAAGAGAAATGTCTTCCCAAAAGACGTATTCAGTTATAACCCAGTCTCAGTTCGTATAAGATGAAAACACAACGATTCAAGTCTTCCCCTATTCCCTTTTTTCTTCTTAAAGCTATAAGTGACATGAAAGACAGTTTAACGTGTAAAGTATCAAGAACTACTTAAAATATTTCTGTTGTATCAAAGTTTAAATTTATTAATATCTGCTTTAAAAATTTCTTTAAAAAGTCTCACCCTATCCCCACTAACAACCTGTAAAAAAGGCTAGAAGAAGACAGTGTCTTCGGTTAACATCTCATCTCGGGCACTGCACTTTGTAAAGCATCAATTTGAAAAAAATGTCAACCATTTGATTAAAAACAATTCTGAGTTCCACTAAACGCATTTTTAAAATGTTTATCCTAAAATGACAGGTATCAGAGAATAAAGGTGGAGGAGAGTATGGCTACCAACAGCCATGGTGCTAATCCAAAGAAGGGGCCAATCTTCTTTTGTCCTGGTCGCGAATAAATTAGTTACATATAATATACTTCTAATCTTTGCCTGTATGAGAAGAAGAATTAAGAATACATGACTATGCTTATGTCATATCTAAAATATGTTGCATAAACAGAACAGTTTAGTTTTCTTTACCAGAGAGAGAGAGAGAGAGAGAGGAGAGATGAAGAAATGAAAGGAATTCGGCTGCAATACAAGTGTAAATGATATATATATATATGAAATGCATATATATCGTTTTTTGAAATACTTGTATTAAGTGTTTACTTATTCAGATTGACGTGGATAAACACATTTAGGACTAATGTCCAAAAATATTGTCAGACTCTTCGAATGAGCTCTAAAATCAAGCAGAGACCTCGTTGGTGATTAACTGTATTTGGATAGAACTCTCATCCAGGTAGTGAAGAAAGAAAAAAAGTTTCAGATTATCGAAATAATACCAAAGTATCAAAGTATCATTGGATCACGTGTCAGCTACTGCTCAAGAACTGGTAATCGTAATGAGTAAGGACTGAAATTTCTGAAAGATATTTACACTTTAACTCGATGATGATGATGATGATGTCAGATGATGAGGAGGATGATGAGGATGATGATGGATAATTTACAGTCAAGAACGACATCATGATGTTGAAAATAACAGAAAAAAATGAGGATTACTTTGTGAGAATCTAGAAATGATCTTCCCATTAGTTTTTATATTCGTAATCCAATCGCTATACGATTCCATTTAAGGGGAAAATGGCGCCCCGTTGGGGTACTGGTGCACTTATAGGGTGCAGGCGCACCGGTGCGCAGAAAAACCCTCAGCAGCATAGGATGACATGGTGAACGCACCACGTCAGCAGCTGGCAACTGTTTACACCCTCCACCTCCGTTCGCTTCTCTCCCCTGCTGCACTCTTTCCACGTCGACCTCAGCTTCCAAGACTTCTCCTGCAGGTCGTCCTTCTCGCGTTCCTCGAGAAAATTCTCTTGACCTCCCTGTGATCTCTTCCACGACACTGTAATGCTTAGCGTGGCAGGAGGAGAACAGTCCAACAATTACACTCAGCATCCATGCCAGGGGAAACAGATGGCAAGTGTTGTAAGCGGCTGACCGTGGATTTCTGTCCAAGGCAAGAAAAAGGAAACGGCCGAGACAGTCCAGCGATGATTTGAACGAGCAACAAAAGTGCGTTTCATCCATCATAAAGAAAAAAGTCCCTTGGGGTGAGGCAGCAGAGGATGGGCAGGTAAGGATCTGTCGATGCCATACCGTCGACAAATTTGAAAGAAGTTTCAAGGAAATGGAGTCTTGTCAAAATATACTATAATAATGATAAGGGGGCCTATAAGCAATCCTCCTCCCCCAACCACCAAAACAGGTACCCGCCCCTCATTGTTACCCGTTCCCCATGGTATCATAGCTCTTCCATAAAGTAAGAGATCTGAGACCTGTGAGTATAAGAGCTCTAGCTGGACACGTCTTGCTAGCAAGGGAGAGAAACGTAAAGGTGATAATTATCTCCCGTGGATTTGGATTTTTTTGTCGGTAACAATGTTTCGCAGCAGTGACGTTTGACTGAATCTGATTACAGTCCACAAACTTTGTCATCATATAACATATCACCCGTTTGCCTGGGCCATTTGTCAGCATGTCCATTTCTTGGTGGGACCGCAATTACAAGAAATTTCAAGTCGCACTCGGCAGACCGCCAGTGGTTGGCAGTCACACAAGTGACAGACACAATGGTGCGGTCTGCGACATCTTTTTTTCGACTCTTTCTCGGAGTTCACCCACTTGCAGAGTTGCTCCCCCATACCCCTTACCCCGTTAAAAAAATTTTTTTTTGTTGCAGATGGCTGAAACCACTCCTGCTGCGCGCTCCCCTTGCGCGTGCAAGCCAGCCGACCAATCAACGCCAACGCGCGTCACCGATCACGTGTGACCCGGCTTGAAGGACACAGACGGAACGTTGCGCGCGCCGCTGCCGCTGCCGCTGCTGCCTTCCGGTTCCTCCTTAACGCTGGGCTCCATAGGAAAGGTCATGGCTTCGGCCGAGTTGGTCGACTCCTCGGGTGTCTTGCTCATCTCGTGCTCGTGCTCGTGTTCGTGGTGGTGGCGGTGCTTGTGGTGGAACGCCTGCAGCGAGAACCGCCGGTGGGTCTGCTTCCGGCCGCCGCGCCGCTTGGATATGTGAGGGTTGTCCTTGCGCATGGTCTTGGTTTTGTATATCTGCAGCTGCGTGTACAGCCTCTTGAGCTCCGCCTGCACGAGACAGTGAGTACGATTTGCAGGTGATAGTAGCTATAAGATGTTGACTATAGCTACGATTTGCTAATGAAAATTGCTGAGATTTGGTTTAAACAAAATTAATAATTACAACTTTTTGTCAACAATAACAACAGGTACGACCTGGCACAGTAATGAAAGCTCTTGTTCTTCCTTTAGAACCGCCAATGTCTTTGAAAGATGCATGGTCACTAGGACTAGGTCAAGAGAGTGTTAGCCTTCTGAGGGTCCGCCGCGACTTACCCTGATGTCCTCTGGGTCCATTTCCGTTAGGCTGATCTCACCAACGTCCACGTCGCCGTTGGAGGAGATGCCGACGTTGAGTTTCATCGTTTCCGGGGCTGTGCTGTCTTGCACGTCCGACTGCGAATAGGCCCGGGTTCGCATCCGGTCGTCCTCAGGCGGCCGATGGGCGTACCACAGCTGCAACACCGCCGGTGAATGGCAATGGATGAGAAGTGAAGTGGGCGAGGTCAAAGGTTAAATACGCGAGACATATCTACCAGGTGATTATGTCTTAATAACGATATTTTCACTGCTAATCAACATCGTCGTCCTCGTATTTATCGTCACGACCAATCGCGATTGTCAATGGCGTAGTTCATATTTTATACCTCTGGTACTTCAGGACTATCAGACAAGGAAACAGCAAAAAGAATCTTCTGGTTAATATGGCCTATGACTAGTATGAGTATTATAGATAACAAAATTCTAATTTAATATTTTAAATAATTTTTTTGAAGTCAAGGATGTTGTCATGGCCAAGAAAAATTAAAGGGAGATAATCAATCGTAATCCTCTCGATCTCTTCTCGTTTCTCATTTGTTTCAGCCGTGAATTGAAAAATCCTTAATCGGCTGAAAACTCTACTGATTTATAACCTAGGCTACCCCCTTTTAACCTCATCCTCTCCAACAGTTAGCTGAACCTGAGAAGATGGCGAACGATGAACTATCCGATCTTTTTACCCGAGCCAAGACGGGTGGGAACACCTACCTTCGGGCCGAGGAGTATGAGGAGGTTGATCGTGACCGTGGCTTGACACCTCAAGAAGTACAGCAGGAAGAAGTAATCAGGGTGCAGCTCTAACCACCACAGGTGCCTGAAGGAAGACAGAGCAGGTACACACCCTGTTATTGCGTTCAGCCGGGTATGAAACTATGCATGCTTTACGAAGATCTTGTACAGGTAACCTTATGAGTTGACACACAGCTTTACACACATCTACACAAAAACTTAGGTTTACAACACAACCTTCTGATCCCACACAGCATTATACACATCTGTCCTCAACATTAGACATATGTACTACGAAAGAAAGGACCAAAAAAAAAAAAATGGTGAATGCTCACGTGACCCATGATGGCTACTCACTTGACGACGTAGAAGGCGACGGAGATGAAGAGCTCATAAGCGATGGCCACGGTGACGTAACGACCCTCCGAAGTAGTCAGAGGGCGCAGCTCGCACACAGTAGCACATGTACACGCCGACTCCCAGGAACAAGGCCTCGGCTACAACATACATCACAAGTCTGATGGTGAGGATTGGAACCTCGGGTAGCTTCTGTATAGGACACAATCTGAATGTGAGACCTTTACCTGCTGTTGAAATTTTTGGAATTCTGATCACACAGTCACTAAACTGTAGCTTCATGGAATCCGGTTAACCGGATTATTGACTAAACTAAAATTCCCGAGTAGACTTCTTCATTTTCGCAAAATATGTTAAGGTGGTTTCTATTATAAAGAACTTAGCTCATAATGGGGGGAATAGTTTATGCATCTTCTTGTCAAGAGGGTTTTGGGCTCTTCAAAAGTCATTTTACAACTCTTTAAAACAAGGTAAGGATAACATCAGTCGAATGCAGGAGTAAGTGGCAGACAAATGTTGCTATCGGCATTTACAACCGCCTCAAAAGCCATGCACCTCCTGTCTCCATGAATGTACATCAACATCAAGAAGATATTTTTTTCAGATGAGTGCGCTCCTGATTCCACAGCACAGTGCATCACCTCTTCCCACTCACTGCTCACCAGTCTGAACAATTTTTTTTCAGCGCAGCTACTGGGAATAATTTGTTGCAGATTTAGAAGTGTTCTCTCTTGGGGGAAAAGGAGGGTTAGAAAATAGCCTCGTGTCCTACAAGCCAGGAAATGAGAGTTAAAGATTCACAGAAAACTGAATTCTTGTAACACAGTTCACTTTACATTACATTGTATTAGTTGGGGAGACTAGCTGCAGGCTGTCAGCTAAACTGCTTGTAACATAGTTGTAGTTAAGCTGACTGCCAGAGTTAGCAGTCAGTTAGCGCGACTGTACATTCAACTTCAGGTGGCTGCTGGGTTCGACTTCGGAATGGTGTGTTCGAAGCTCTGTCAGGTCACTGAAACAATTCCCACCCACCCTCTTTCTTCCTCCACTCACTGCTCTCCCGTTGCCCACCCAGCAGATGTAGTACCTGACATGATGGGAGGTAAGACGGGTTGACTCCCTTGCAGCTTCTTGCCTCCACTGTCATTCCACTTGGGGAACCACTCGTCACACACAACACTGTATTTTTCTGACTTCAAGACTGGCTTACTCAGTTCGCGGGTAACATGGCGTCTGCTGATTGTTTACAAGTCGTATCCCTTACGTGATGTCTAATTAAAAGGAAGATGCAAATAACTAAAACAAATAAATCCTTAATAACAAGCAAACCATCCCTAAAACCCAATCGCCCTACACAAAGACCACCTCGCCTCAAAAAACAAACAAACCAACAAACAAACAAACAAACAAACAAACAAACAAACAAACAAACAAACAAACAAACCACATCACACTACCCACAACACATCTACTGTCTAGTCAGGCTCAGCTCTGCACACAATGAAGGCCAAGCATGCGCGCGCGCACACGCACACAGCATCCGGGGCACTGACCCATCTCGATGGCGTAGTCCCACCACAGGAACTTGCACAGGACGTAGCTGAGGTTGTCTGCCGTGACGGCCGTCTGCAGCAGCGTGGAATTCTGCGCCAGGTGGTCGGCGTTGACGGCGGTCCAGGCGGCCATGTAGCCCAGCACCACCACCAGGATCACCGCCAGCGACTTGAACAGGTCCTTGTCCCGCACGTGCACTCGGTGCGCCTTGCGTGACTGGAACTCTGCCAGGATCCTGCTCGCAGACAAACAAACAAGAGGTGCAGAAAGATGCCACGGGAGAAGGTGCTAAACTCTTCACTTCCTCTCGTCAAGGTTTGATGAAAGCCGAGAGAGAGAGAGATATCACAACAGGAGGAGTGGGCTGCGACCAGTTTCCATGAAAATGATTTACTACCAGGGCGGAATCTCTGTAATAATCCACTTCAAAGACAGCAAGAGCGATAACTTTGGATGAGTGGTGAAATGATGACGGGAGGTGATAAAAAGATGTTTCTTAGTCCGGCATTCGACTTAGCTTTCCCTTTTTTCTACTTTCCTTTCTTCCTGTCTTCTCGCCATGTCAAGTTCCTTAAGATAATGAGAAAGCTGGAGGATGGAAACCAGAAAGAAACCTAGACAGCAGAAACAAACAAAGGCAGGCATTCAAAATAGAAAAATAAACAGACAGTCAGATTGACAAAGGTAGAAACAAATAAAATAAATATTAAAACGCACGAACAAACGAAAATGTTGTTATAAACAAACAGTTCTAAATTTTCAGGACATGAAAAGCGTACCATGCAATTAATGTGAGGATTATTTGACATAAAACCTTATTCGACAATAAAAATTGTGTTCACATGTGAAGTCTCATAATATTAAGCTACTTTGTGGTTTGAAACAAAACCACCACCGCCACCACCACCACACCACCACACAACAACAATAATAGTTTTTTTTCCTAAAAATCTTGTTCCATGCTGTTTTTTTCTGACAGATCATGCTTCTCTCCATGACAACCGTCAAAGGTGTGGTATCCACCAGTCCAGGGTCTCGTCTCTCTAAAGTCCAACTCCCTTGGCTAGTAATGTGCACGTACAGTGTTCACACAGCAAAATGTCCCCCGTCCTCCCATCTCACACCCATCACAGTGCCAGACAAGCCAGGCTCGGCGCACGCGCGCGTGAAGCCAATTGTCACACACCTGGGCGGTGGATGTGATTACATCCCCTTTCGAGCTCTCCAGGCGGAATGCAGACGACCAATTCGTCCTAAAGGATGACACCAATGGGAGGCTAAAACGGGAAGAAGTTCGATTTCAAGTCGGCAAGAGGAGTTAGCACCTCCAGGGCCCTGTGACTGATTACTGCCCTGAATAGCCACCAGCAGCTAAATTTGGAAAAGTACTTATTCTCAGATTCGTTAAAAATTGTAAACCCGGGCAAGGAATTTATTACTTTTATTAGGAAGCTGCAGGCTGCACCTGGAAAAAAATCTGTGAAGATGTTTTCTGGGTGATAAATTTTTCTGTCTGTGGAAATTGCAAGTTGGGTGAAAATCGTCAAATTGTCAGTGATGTCGAAAAGGGTAGATGAAGGGTGGATGACAGGACTGGTGAAGTACACTTGTGCACATGAACAGGTCTGAGTGAGTGTGTTGTTAATATTTTACTAAAAGAGGAGTATGTTGATGTCGGTGGCGATCGACGGTTAAAAGCGGTTAAAATCCACCTAGTGTTCGATCCACCCAAATCTGTCAGGAATATTTTTTATACGATCACCCACTCATCTGTATCTGGATTTGTACTTTCCAGAACATGCTTTGTCGTCTAGTATCTTCTCCGTTCTAAGATGTTTCTGGATGCTTCAGATGAAAAGTGCCACGCAGAAGAAATTGCGCAGTACCTCGCCCTGGTACAAAGGTCACAGCTTTGTAATGTGAGACAGGGCCGAAGACAGAGAGAGGGAGAGAAAAACAAGGACAGAAGGAGCGTCCTTCTAATTCAGTCACTAGCATTATCATCATGACTTGTCCACATTCTTTCTCTCTACATGTCTCCCTCATCCCCGCCCCCACCACGCACACAGGGTGGAGGGACCAGGAGAAAACCACCGACGGTCATTCCTATACACAGATGTTTTTATTCAGAGAAAGATTTGTCGGAGCGGAGATACGAACCCTTGACGTCTGACGCTTTTGCCACTGCGCCTCCAAGCGTTCTCTAGAAAGGTTGTTTCACTCGAACGATAATATCGCTGACTTTGAAAGAAATGTATGCCTGATTGTGAACAAGAAGTATAAAAATTACACATCGATGTCCTGTTTATAAACTCTCCATGTTTTCATTGGATGTGTAATTGTAAAGCTGCTAATCTGATCACTACTCACTCAGAGAAGAACCCGACTGTGAACTTACCTGTATATTTTCAGCAGCAAGGTTCCATACAGGATGGCGAATCCTACTTCTCGGAACCATGGCACCAGCAGGCAGTTCATTTCGTCTGGCTCAAAATACTGTATGACCACCTGTAACAGGGATGATGGGTAAATGTAGATGGCATAGGAAAAAGTAGGACATACTCGGCACGACTGGCGATGCCTTATAAATATGCACTCAGTTGGAATGGATTCGTGTTTCCTCTTTCATAGACAGTGACATTCTCCTCTAAATCCTGTCCCTATTTTTGTACCCCAAAAGATAAAGAAAGTAAAACAGTTTCTGAAAGGAAAGAAACTAAAAGCATAGGGCGCTTTTGCACAGAGAAGATGGACGGAGGAGGCAGAAAAAAAACTTCGGAGGAGGCAGACAACCCTGTGATGCTAGTTTCACTGCTTTACTTTGTCACTTGAAAATATTTTTCAGCAGAATCTTTCCATATCAATGATGTAAAGGACACAGAGTTACTGTCAAACATTTCTTTGCATGTGTATGTTGTTTCTGTCTTGATGTGTACTCGCATGTGAATGGTTGCATGTGTGTGTGTGGCTTTGCACATGGCCATGTCAAATGTGCAGAGATAAAAGTTTTGTTTATTAACCACCATGATTCACACACACACCACGAACTTGTATTACTGGACTGCTGACAGAGATTTTTTTCCAGCTAACTACTAAAACGAGGCATGAGACCATAAAGCTTCCGGTTTAGTCACATTGTTTAGGCTCGCCGAGACTATCAGCGGAGAACTTCGCAAGAGGCTAAGCGTTGGTCTTGGCAGACAGACAGCAGTCCACATGTACACATCCATGCACACAGACAGAAGGGAGGCATTGGAGGTACAAAACGAAGACAAGCAGCTCGGGCCTGCAGACACTGGTGTGTGCCCCCAGCTCGCGTGGACTGGTCGCCTGCGTTTTGCCAGCAGCTAATAAGCATGTCTGTGATCGAATGCCTCGTCCAGCTTCTGCCTTGGCCGCAATCGATGGGAGGTCTCTCCACGGTGACATATCCGTGACGTCAGCCAGGCACTTCTGCGCACGATGTGGAAAGGGAGGAAGGCTGGAGGGGGAGGCTTGGGACAGATTCCAGTCTAATCACGACCGTCGGTGACTTGTCGAGCGTTCGATTTCGAAGACAGCAATGCTTTCGTTCGGAAGCAGGAAGAGAGTGTGTGGGTGGGATAAGGAAAGGGATCGATGGCAGAGGGTTAGTCTCGGTGATTTTGTTTACTTCTGCGCACATACGTCACTTCCTCTGGCGAGAGACAACAGGGTCTGATGTCGCCAGCAGGCTTTCTTTTTTTTTTTGACCTGACTCCTGGCATTTTTTCCTGACCCTTGACATTTTGTCCTCTGCGTTTGATCGAAGCCACGGCTTACGTGGTGTTTACGTTGTGAATCCCGTGATACTACTGACTGCTCCCTCTCCATCCATGTTAAGCTCATATATTTAAAGATAAATACCATTGAGATACTAACTGTTGTTTGTTATCAGAAACTCACCCTGAAGGTCGCAGTACTTCATAGAGTAGCTGAATTCAAATATCACTTTAGCTATTTCTTTGAGGGGTAGGAGGTGTTTAAAATACGCCATTTATTTAATTTTTCATTCATTTTCTGTAATTACCTTAACGCGACCTCTGTCTGCAAGTTACTGTCTGCGCTTAAGACATGGACAGAATTCGGAGGACGGAAGGAGAAACGACTATGTAGAAAGTAATAAAAGAGAAACATAGAAGACACAAAGATAAATCAGGCAACAAAGAATAAGCAGCAGGGTAATCTAAGCTATACATTTTCCAAAAATGACTTCCAAAAAGAATTCCATGAAAAAGTAAATAGCATAAATTCAAATGGGTGTTTACATGGCATACTGGAGCACACATACACACAATTGTCCATCATACCGTGGCATACAGAAGCAGGGCTCCCAGCAAGACCATTTCCAGCAGAACCCAGACACTCGAGCGCATCACCTGAGCAACAGAAATGTCATCTTTGAGAGAACGGAACACGGATAACACGATCTCAGAAATAACACACTATCCAGCACACAACAATGATGGAGCCACACACACACACAGGCACGCACGCAGATGCACACAAAAGGAGGAAGAGAAGATAGCGGAGGCTGTACCTTGGTCTTCCTCAGTCTCGCAACGACGATTCCAACGACAAGAGTGATGGTCATGGTGAAGCTCTGGATGCCCAGAGGAATGCCGCGCAGCCACACGTCGTATTCCACGATGCACGGCTCGTCCTCCTCACACTGACTGCATCCCTTGCGGCACGGCAGGCACATGAAGTCCTGAGGTCACGTGCACACGACACAACACAAGACGGGGTCAAGATCAGTTCTCTTAGCTGCATATATATATTAAATATATGGTACCCCTTGGTGTACTTCTATATGTTCAATCATACATATGTACATACTTGTTTGTATTTGCAAGAGTATATGAGAGTATAATCACCTGTGTGTAGTTTGAGTGAGATGTTGTCCACCATCTCAAGGTACGCCATTTCCACCTGTCTGCCGTCGAAGACTCTGTTGTTGTGTCCCTTGGGTCCTGGACTGTAGAAGCCGGCTTTACAGTGACACTCGTAGCTTCCCCAGCGAAACTCGTTTCCAGGCAAATGGACGCACTGTTGACAAGAAGTGAACATGACTAGAGCAGGACTGAACATACTGTTGACAAATCTACACCATCATAATAGGATGGGAGAAGCTGAAGTGGCGAGTAGGTTCAATGATTGCTCTTGCGGTAGATAATAGCGATAATAAATTCGATGATTGCATGAGCCGCATTGTTGACGGTGGAAGGCAGAGTTCAGTATCAACAACAGGTGAGGTGTAAGGAAGGTTTTATTCCTCATTTCTGAGGGACAGTCCGAGAAAGGCTAGCAGTGTCAAAAATCTATCATTCACAGGCTTAAAGATATCTACTGATGCCTAGGTCTGTCAGTGGGGGCAGAGATGCGTTAAAATGACTTCCACATAGACGAATAGAGGAGGAAGAATCGATCTTGACGCCGGAACGAGGCTGTATCCGCCTTATCATAGGAGAATCATGCATCTATGGAACAGCCACCCATGAGTAGGAACGACTTCTTCCCCTTTATATGTCGGCTCATCACTTTGTGTGGTCATCTCTCTAAATAAAATAGTCAGGACAGCTTATGAACTTCGACAATATGCAAACGAGGTTTATTTTTGCTCTTCAGTTAAACTGAGTGACTGGGCCAGAACTGATTCCAGGTGCTGAAGCTCAACGCATTACAATATTCCATTCAGTCCACTCCTTAAAACCTTTTCAGGAAATGTTGGGTTTGGCTCTTCTGCTTCCTACACGTGTATTCAGGAGAGACCAATATTTTCGAAATCACTGGGGCCCTTAGAAAAGCAAGGCATTGACTGAGAATGCATTTCCGTTGAGTCAGAGTGTAGCAGGAACGGTTACTTTCTAGAGCGAAAGCAGAGAACATACTTGTGTCTGGTAGATGTTTATATACAGAAGATTTACAACTGCTGTGATGTTTTATTCTGTGAAGAGCTACAGGGGTTTGTAGTTGGTGTACTCACATCCAGATGAACACAACTCACATATACAAGTCTTTAAAACATATGTTTAGTCCCCTGCTTTTACATGTACAATTCGTAAGACCAAGACCACTGCTCTGTGGACGAGAAGAGGATAGAAATTTGTTCTCCAAGTTTCAGGTTAAAGAGGTCACACCAATCGAACTCGGAGGTCATACTACAAGGTCATACACGAGGCACACACACAAAGGTCATACAGAGGTCACATCCACCTCCACAGGTCATGGATGACTTACCCGTGTGCTCTCTCACGACATCGGTGAGTCCCAGCAAAGAGACCAGATTCCTTGGTGGCGCACTGGTTGATCTCCAGAAGAGAGAGGTCTAAATCCAACAGCACTACACCCCTGTAACACAGGAGGGCACGATAATCAGCAAATGGACATTGTGTGTGTGATAGTGTGTGTGTGTGATAGTGTGTGAGTGCGCGTGTCTCAGCTTGGTTTTGGCGTCACATGATATGCAATCGATTGAAAAATTTATCATTTGTCTTCAAGACAACATTTAAACACATACAAGCAAAAAAAAAAAAAAAAAGATTTTCTTCACAATGTCACATGATAACCTGAAGATTATCAATACACAGATTTTTGAAAAATCTAGGCTAAAGAAACAAATAGTGAAATATCGACGCGTGCGGCCATCTGTTCACCAATAGTATCTCCGACGTCAATGCTGTTGTAGTCCACGACTCGCACCATCTCTGTCAGAGACAGATATCGACCTGTGTATGAAGTAGAACAGACACAGGTACAGGACGATACACCATACGTCACTAAAAGATGTCTCAAATATTCGACTACAGCAGCTGCATTAGACGCTGAGCAACAGCCCGCGCAGCTGGCCAGCTGTGCCTTTCGCGTCCAGCTAATCGCGTCAGCCATCTTGTGACGTGCAGATGCCTTGCCAGCTTGTGCGTGACATCAGCATAGGCCATCCAGTACATCCACCGTTCCACCCTCAACTTTCTTTTTCCTACTGACTAGGGAGACTTGCCGATAACTATCTTCTTGCCTGTAAAGTCGATGTAGCGCAGTGGCAGCTGCAGGCCTCTTCGTTGTTAATTCGTGGGTTAGAATCTTGCTTTGTTTGAAAGATTATGTCTGTAAGCCGGAGACTGTGTAGATCAATGGGTTAGAACTTCTTCGTCATCTTTCCAAAAATGACCTTTGCTGACCTCACAAAACGAAAGTTCGAGAGATTGCTTGAAAGTTTTCTGATTTAAAAAAAAATCCATTTCGTAAGTGACACTTTCGGTCATGCGTGGAGAGATTGATTAGTCTGTCATGTGACATACACCCACACACATAAAGCAAAATGCACACGCAAGACAGTCTGTTACGTGTAAAATCAAGTTAGTAGTAGACGAATATGTCATTGATCATGGGATTAGACGATGTAGTTAGCATACAGACAGGTTGTCAGTCATGCAAGTACATAGTGTAATTTTTTCTGTATTGACCAGGGATGACCATGCTGCCCGCTCATATTTAACCAAAACAGCATAATTTCATTTTAACTGCATGATTCTAGTAAAACCACCATATTCTGACACGTACGGCCCTCTGGCGAGAAAAGGTTGGGTACAAAATTTAAACTAGAATGACTGCACCGGACTGACTCGACTGAACTGGACTGAACTAGAAAGTCACGGACAGAACTGGACCGAACTATATTTAACTGGATTTAATTAATCAGAACCGGATTGAACTGGTCTCCCCTGGACTGATTCTGCAAAACCACCTGTTCTGGCCTCGGGCGGGAAAAGTTGGCACCACTGCTGTATTCAGTCATGCGAGTAAACAACACATTACCTGATGTTGCCAGGGGACCCACCACCCACTCTGGCCAAGAAACGAGAGTTGTTTTTTTCATACACGTGGCCTGTCCTGGAGAAACACACATTCCTGATCAGGGGATGGGCACACAGTGACAGAAACCGGTTCCTGGGGAGACAACGAGCATCAATTACCCAGACAGGGAGACGTTGTGTCCACAATTTCTAGCCTGATTGGCAAACAGCTGTTGTTAGACAGACTCGTTGGTCCTGAGGTTCGTTGACCTCCGATGCTCTGTTGTTAACGGTTGAGAGGGTCCCCGGAGAACAACCTTCCCTACTCGGGGACAACCTTTGTTTTCTGTCTCGGCAGTGTTAGTGCACAGTCGCTGCTGTTCCCAACTGATGGTCGAGGTCACTGAGACATGTCAAGAAAACTAAGGGCGTATTAATTAATGATTTCGATGATAATTACCATTAAAGAAGATCCAGAATGTGTCTTAAAGCCGAATAACTGTGTGTGACCATCGTGTACTGACAGTTCTGTAGATGACAAACAGAGCTCATGAGTTGCATCTCTCCATCGGCACGCATACATCCTCTTTTGAATTGACCTACAAAAACTGGTCAACAGATGAACTAAATCTCAACTTGTTTTCCAATACACTTGCTGATACTTTGGAGGTTTGACACTTCGGCCCCTAAGAACAATTTTTACTGGCAGCTGCTTGTAGTAGTGAGATGCTAATGTCGGCCAGACACCATCCTTGACCTACCTGTGGGGGTTGTAATAGTTCGTAAATAATGCTGAGGAAAATTTTAAACAACTTTTCTTTTCTGACATGTTTGGCAGCAGAGGCCAGGACTGTAGCCAGGCAATCAAGAAATCCGAGATGCTCGTTAACCTTCGGAGAGAGCGTGTTTCGAGTCAGTGGCTTAGCAATGCTTTGCCCAGCTCGTCCCAGAAATTAGTGTGTGCCAGAATGTTTTTCTTGTTATGTTGGGATTGAGTCATGACTGTGGAACGAACCCCTTCTCCACCTCACTTAAACTCTAACCAAATCCGATTTCAAAATGTCAGAAAGCAATAAAAGTTTTGTGTAAATTTTGTTAAATTTATGATTTCAGGAATGCAAAGAACTCGATTTTTACGAGCCAGTAAACGGAATTTGTGCAGTCAAGATAAATCACTGTACAGGTGAAGTTACACTGCTGCTAATTGCCTCAGCTAAAAAAGAATTCCTTTTCAATGTCGTTAAACACCTTTGCTTTCCCCAGGTGAGTGACTGTGTACCTTGGAGGGTAATGAGTCGGTGGCGCAAGGAAGACTAGATAAATTAGTCACGATGTGCAGGGTAGGCTTCCACCCAGAAAGCTATTCCCGAGTGCCAGAAGCAGAGATCCTGGGTACATTCTCATTCTGGGATGGCGCACGAGATACTGAGTTGAGAAACAATGCAATGGAATTAATTATTGATGATTTAAGAACATTAACAGGAGCAAGGTAGGAAAACCGCTTCAGCTTTACCAGAGCTTTGTCTCTTCTTTCTCTCTCTAGATTGTAGAGTAGATTGTACTTTCTGATTTGTTTAACCTGTCACGGCATGTCGTGACAATACTTTATCCTTAATTTCTGTTAAACCACATTTCTTCACATTTTGCAATCTTCTTATGAAATTGTTTGATGAACTGCAATGTACCCACATCCTAACATTTAAGCATCATTACGGATTACATATTCATCATCAAGTGCAATGAAAGTAATTTTATTCAATGAAAATTAAAAGACATTGAAGTCCTGAGTCGGCGATTACTCTTCGAGACACATGTACACATGTATACGAGACTACGTGCATCTGCGACACAACGATCTGTGCACGTGACACTCGAGGCAAGCAGCTCGCGACCCTCAATCACGAGTCTGTGTACTTCCGAAGGATTGCTGAGCGAAAATCGACGATGTTTGGTCGGGGCTCTTGTTAATTAAACTTTTTTTCCAGTTTCACTGTTACATAAAAATGCTGTATGTTAGCAAAATATTAGCGATTAATTATATGAACTATGTATGTCCTCAGAGATAATCTAGAAACTGAACTTCCCCCTCGTTTCAGCTAATTGCTGGTCTCGTTTCCAGTTTCCATATTTTATCTACATTGTTGATAAACTAACGTAACATTCCTTTCTCAACACTAGGGTGTAGTTATCGAAAATAATCCAGATTTCGAGCAATACCCCAGAACAAGAAGGAATATTACGGTAGTTGGTTGTGGACTTGTGTCAGCCTTCCACCATTGCGGATTTACAGCACACGATCAACTCCCCTTCTCTCAGCACACATCATAATAAACATAGATTGTCATAGCATTTCAGAGAATATTGTCAACAGATCACATAATGCCAGTGTCACAAAGACCTTGTAGAGTGAAAAGGTCATTCAGGGCATTAAGTTTTAATCATATATAACAGTTTGTAAATAGGTAAGGTTCCCGATTACCTCGCGCTGTATTGTTTGTGCTTTGTATTTTGTATAGATGGGAGCGACCAGGGAGCCGTACAGCATAAATTTGATCTCGAAGCTTCTACTCCAGCCTTTCCATATCTTGTTCCACATTGCTGCCCACCATCTGGTCGACGTCATCAGCAAAACGATGGCTGCTTAGTGGTCTTCCTCCAATGGACACAGGTGTGGTGCTTATGCAGCTTACATCGTATGATTCTCTCCAGATAGATGGTGAACAACGCCGGAGACAACATCCTTGGCGGACTACCATTGTCCTAGGAAAACACTCTCCCACTTTTCAGTTGAACAGAACAGAACTCCCAGAGACTGGATGGTTGAGACTATGCAGTCTTCAATGTTGAATTTCCGCATCACGTGCCACAACTTATGCAAGACTGTTGAAATCCTTCCCCTTCCTCCCCTCACCCCAAATCCAGACCTCATCCTTACAGTCATGTGCTGACCGCTTGTTGTCCTGCTTGCACGCGCAGTTCCACCATCAGTTCCCAAGAGTTTTTCGTGGCGTTGTCATCGATCGGCGCACTGCTCGCTGGGATTGATGGCGCCAGGACGCTGACAGCTCGAAGAAAGAACTATTTGTCCGAGTCGGACCGTTTTGTGGTCAGGACGGACAACTGCTAGGCCTCGCTCACCTCGTCCAGCACCTGACTGGACATGCATTTCTATATACGCAATACGCTCTAAATATATAGAAAATATCAATACATATATATACACACACATACAGATATATCAGATTGATATTATGCCATGTAACATTGTCTGAGTTTGTCAGTCACGCCTCGCTTACCAGCCGTCGCCATTTGCGTGAAAGCAACACCTTGTGTTTGTGTACAGGTCGAGTAAAACAGTCAATAAACAATGTTGACTAGACCATAACCGTTATCTACATGCCACAGCTGGACAGTTTTTGACTGCCATCAATGCTCAGTCTAAGTGACAACGGGGTGTGTCTACGTGTCTACACAGCACCGAGGCATGCTGGGTGATACTTGTCTGCCAACTCGACCCACAGTGACCACAGACTCTGTCGGACTCTGTCCAAGCTACAGGTCGAGATGGCTAGTCATGTCCGCGCTATGTCTACGTGACTAAGTGGCTAAAGACCATGCTGCCCCTGTCTACATTGATAGTCCCCTCTCCTGCTCCTTGCCTAGGTGAATACACACTCTCCTGCGGTACTCCTATAACCTGTCTAGGTGTTTAGTTTCTCTTTCAGCGCTCTGTGGACATGCTTGGTTTCCCCTTCTGTGTCATGTCCACGTGACTAAGCTTTGCTTCTGAGTCTGCACCCTCCTAACATTGACTAATTTTTCCAGCGCTTTGTCTACGTGACAACAAACTCATGCAGTGTATATATACATAGCAAAGCTGCAGTGGGTAGGTCAGGGTCAGGGCAAAATAAGGTCACGCCTGCTTATTTTAAAAGATAGGGGTTGGGGAGAGGAGGGAGGGAGGAGGAGGAATGTAATAATAAGCCTATATTGACGCACAGACAATGTCGACTCTGCTTGTAATTACTCAGGTGCTCTCCAGGTTTTATGGTTCAGTCCCTTCATTAATCAGAGGTGGCAGCAGCTGGAATGAATTGGGTGTGAGCAGGCGGGTGGAGTAAAAGGAAGGTGCTGGTAGTCACAGTGACGGGAAGGTGGAGGAGAGCTGAAGTCCCCATCCTTCTGTATTCATTAACGCTCATCATCAGCCTAGTTGCTATACTGTGAAACCCTTGCCCTCATCTTTGCCATGTACCTCCCCACCTGTTGACCTAACGAGCATGTCACCATGCTATAGGAGGTGTGTCCCTCCACCCAGCACCCACAGACTTTAGTGCACTAGCTCGTGTTTCATAATTAAACACTAAAATGCTGATTGCAAGCATCTGGGAATTTTTTTTTCAAAGCTACATCGTATTGACCGAGCCCTGGCGATACACTTTCTTTCATTCTCTCAATCAAGCTATCTAAGCTTCATACACCAATACCACAAAGATGTCCGATTAAAAAAGACATTTTTCTCCCCACTTAATGATTTATACTTGGCAGTTTCTTATTCCTGTCTCCTTCTATGGTTCTCTTGTTTTATGCGTTGTTTTTGTCTTATATGTATTAAATCGCTTACTTCCAAAATTACTTTTTGAGCATTTTCAAACTGCTATTTTGGAAGGAGATGTGTTTAAACAATAACAATAGAAATAGAATAGAAATAGTCGTGACCACTAACATTTCTTGCTTGCATTCTTATCCACACCCACCCCTCCTCGTGACACTGAGAGAGAGAGAAAAGTAGAAAATGTATTTAAGAGGCCTTCATTCCATTTAAAGAGGGTGGGGTCCAAACAGTACACAATATAATATAAACAATGCAATAGAATACACACCATATGATAGAGAAACTGTACAATTAATTAAATAGTCAACTATTAATTAAATTTCACACTTTAAATGCTTCATAGATGTATTTTTGCTACATTATTAACTATATACTTATTAGCATTTGTTAGTAGCACAGATAAACGGTAAGCAGATTAGGTAATACTTTATTTATCTCTCAATTCACTCTATCTTCACATAACAACTTCACGTGTATTTTCGATTTTATAACGCCTGGACAAAAGGGACCTGACAGGAGATCGGCATTTGTCTGTTGGGTTGATGACAAATCCAAACGATGAAACACAGAGACGAAAACGTATCAAAGCATCACGGATATGTGTTGAACATTGTTCATATATATATATACTCACACAGAACAAGACATGTTAAATGTTCGATAAAATGAAAAACTGGTCACTGGGAGTTCTGTCGTTGAGGTTCAAAAAAATATGAGCGCGTGCGGTGGTTTGTACCTGTCGGTGCTTGTGTTTGTGAAAGACATTAAAAGCGGTGTACTGCGTCTTGCATTCTGGTGTGCTCAGTCATCTGCTTCTGCAAAGTTCATCTTCCTCTGCACCCCCTCCACGTGACCTCCAAGTAGACTCGTCTGACTCTCACCAGAATTAGGGATGCAGGCAGATCGAAAGCTTTGTGAAAGATACAAAAGGAAAGATCTCCATGTCGAAGCGACACTCGCAACATTTTGATGTCCACTGGCCACGTTGGATGCCTCCTGTCATGTCTTTTAATTCCATATTTCATTTGGTACTGCTCCCCATGCTACGAAGTCAACAACATGTTAGTATGCCTCCCACGCATTCTTAGAGTGAGTAAAAATCGAAGGATGTCGATGTTTCTCTCCTTCCAAATGGACATCCAGCTTGATGTATGTAGGCAGACGGTGACCCGTGTCGTAAATAAGAGAACTGATGAGAAAGGAGCAGACTCTACTCGAGAGAAGGTCTGACTCCGGAGCCGATGGTTGGTCGGGAATGCTGCTCCTATTACCTACAGGACTCGTGTTGCCCCCGATTTGCAGACGAGATTTTTCGTGTAAGCAAGAACAGTGAACTGAGGAGCAAAACTATCTCTGGCAAAATGCCCGGGTAGGCTGTGAAGACTTTTTATTTGTGTGTGCCATTTAACAGCATAAAATATCATTAAAATAGTTTCTCCATGGCTGATCAAATGATCTTAACCCAAAACCAACGAACCAACAAACACAAAGAAAAAGAAAGAAAACAAACAAACAAACAAACAAACAAACAAACAAACAGACAAACAAAACAAAGAAAGAACCAGGGCCGTTGTTCATCTTAGTCCAACGAACAATCGATTTTGCACGTGGGAATCGTATCTGAAGTTTGTGAAAATGATAACTAGAGTGTAACGACATGCACCCACCTTCAAAAAGAATAAGACCTACAAATCCTGCTTCTAAAAAGGCCCCATTCTAATGAATGGTTGTGTCACCACAGGAGTACACAACGAATGCCCCCTCTTCATGTGATCTGGGGGGAGAGGTAGTACTTAATGAAATAGCCTAGGCTGTTACGTTTCCCTCCTGCCGGACGCTACCTAGTCCCTGAAAGAGCAAACCATGGTAAAAAGCATTTACCAGGCCTAAATCGATAGAAAAATTCTTTTTAGTTGATCGATTTTGTACAGTTCAGTAAACATTTTCGCTAGCAGCATAGCATCGAGGTCAGATATATAGTATACAAAAGATGTCGGTTTATCAATTATCGTCTGACTAGAATCTCTGACTAGAAGAGGTTTGGGTGGCTGCACTTTGTGATTTCCGCACTTGTTTCATATCTCGGGTGGTCAGGGTGGAAGGGAGGCGGGGAAGAAGGTATATGTTGAACAGACGATCTGGTCTAGGACTGTAATGTCAACTCTGACCGACCAACCAACTTTACAGTAGATGAAACGATGACAGTTAATGACATATGATTATGGAGAGATAGACAAATAGACAGTGATTAGTGTGACTATATGCAAAAATAAAAAAAGTTCCAAACTCTTAATAATTTGTTAATTATCGATCAAATAACCTAAAAAGTAACCTGTCAAAGTAGCTGATGATGTCACCTTTCTAGCAAAGAAGGTGATGGCAGTGTTCCTGAGGCTCAATACACAGTCTCGTGTTCCCATCAACGTAATATAAACATCTTTTGTTTACAAACAGGACAATAATATTTATAGGAACCAGCATGACAAAAACATTTTGAAAGAAATACTCACCATAAGAGTTCTATTAAGATCCAGCAAGGAATGTATTTTTGTTATCTTTGTATGGTCTGTAGGACGGTCTTTAAGAATGGATAAACACAGTTATATTGCACTGCTTCCTGTGTTGATTTACATCCTCTAAGTCCTTCGTCACCATCCTACAAATGCTGATTCATTATGAATGAGGGAAAAATCTGGGTCTCTTGGTGAAAACGGCTGCATCAACTTTTCAGTACTGGAATTCATGAGTAACAGGAGCATAGAGTGTTGGTAAAGATGTGAAGAGAAAAAAAATGTCATTTGCTAACACCGAATTTCCCAATTCAGATAAAAAATGCAAACATTCAGGTGCCTGTTAAAATAAACAGCAAGTAATTAGATATATTTCTGAAAAATAACTAACCCTCAATCTTAAACACAATACTGGTAAATTGACTTAAAAAAAAGAATTAGACTAGGTACCTTTTCAAAGACAATAGTTATTTATAAGGCGGACACACGGCAAAGAAAACATGGGAACTTAACATCCTCTCAAGGTATCTGACCTGCAGCAAGAAAACGTTTGAATTAATTAAGCCTAAATGGCGCAGATACAGAAAATGTATCAGGGCAACCATGTCTAACGAACATTTACGGACTGTCGAGTACTTCCGGTGTACCATGACCTATCAGCACAAGCTCTGAGGCATCTTCATCAGAAGCTCTGCATAAACATTCTCAGGCGGGCAGGACGATGTGCAGTGAAGGAGGGGGAGCTGAGGGTGCGGCGAGGGTCACCTGTGGCTGTCACGTGGGTCTGGTGACCGCGCAGGCCGCGCAAAGTGAGCGGACCAGGGGGAGCAAAATGCATCGATCAGCGCCTGTCTCCTGCATCATAAGGAGGCATTCAGTCGCTTGTCGATGACGACTAGCGGCGATGTAGCCAGCCCCGCCGCCAGCATCCGAAGAACCTGGCAAGAAGGGGACAGGCTCGTGGCAAAGCTCTGGAGCTCCACCCGGAGTATTATACCAGTGTCGTTCACACCATTGTTGTTTAAACAGGCAGTAAACAAACATCTTGGACGACACAGTATTAATGCGAACAAGTGTACTACCACAAAGGCTAAATCAGGAAAAATAAAGAATCAATCGGAAGAAAATTACGATAACAGATGGTGCGTTAAAAATGAACGAGTCAACCTCAAAGCCGCGTGACAATATAGCACTAGTCACTAAAAACAGCGAGGACCTAAAGGTTGTGAGATCGAATCGCGGGTTTTGCCCGTAGTTTCTCTTTAGATGCTCAGCCTGTTCCAAGTGAAGAATTTTCTCGATGTGAATTGTTGTTGCTGAATCGGTGCAAAACATCAACCAACCAGCCAAGAAATCCAATATTATTGGTTTAGTCATTAAAAAAAAAATAAATCAGATGAAATACTTTAAACAGAAAAATTGTGCAATATGCCTTCTTAAAATGTAAAAGTATGGTATATGTTTGTCGAAGAGGATACCAGACCTAAATGTCATTTTCCTTCCAATTAATTTTATTCAGTCTGAAACATCGCGCTGCGCTCTCCACATCTCCACCCCGCCCCAGCTTCCTCCATCCTCTCCTGACGATTCATTAAAATTCTCATTTAGTCCAGTATCACTTCCTCACGACCTTTTTTCGAACTTTCAAGACACCGATCCATCTTTCTTGCTTTTCGAATACTGAGAACGAACCAGCGTGCCACTGCGCACGCGCGAACGGTCCCCTTCCCCCACAGAGAGGGGGCAAAATGAATAAATTACCATAAGCACACTGCGTGTACGCCGACTGTCCCTCCTCACCAAGAGAGCTCAAAAGCACTTTTTGGTTACAACTGTAGAGTGCAACTCCTCGACCTCGGCCGGCGATAGGTGTTCTACTCGCACAGTGCGCATGTCTGCGAGTGTTTATATTTCTGAGTAACGGGTTCCGCTTTCTGGGATATTAGCATTGTACTGTTACCATTTGCTGTCGCCTGGGAGGAGGTAGGGGTGGGGAGGTGGGAAGAGGTGGGGTGGCAGCACAAGAAGGCGATTGAATTATGAACCGCGAGGCACCGTAGTGCCAACGATCGGGGGTACGGTCGCAGACCGCTCGTTTGCCTTGGGTCCACCGAGAGCCAAGTCTCGGCGAGCTGAGCTCTGCGCAACTCAGAATCGAAGTGGTGGTGGTGGTTGTAGTGGAGGTGGTTGTGGGATGGAGGGACCGAGCGAGCGAGCAGCCAAGAGATGTGCACGACTCTGGCTCCATCAGCAGCAGCAGTACAGACTAGGTACAGGGAGGTATGAAGTCAACCAATCGATCTCACGGTGACACGTTTCACTCGCACCCCCCCTCCTTCAACTCCCCCCCCCCTCCCTCAACCCTTCCGTTCAAACCCGATTCTGCACTTCCCCTCCCACCCCACATACCCATCCACCTCAGCCTTTTCCTCATCAACACTGTAGCTAACATCACCCCTCCCCACCTCTCCTCCCACCAGCCCAGTAGGTCGATCTCACGCGCCCGTGTGCTGAGCTGATGTGGGGAGACAACCATTGTCCGGCTCCCCTGCAGAGCGCGCTACGTGTTCCATCCGTCGCGGCGCGGCGGCGCCTTACGTCGATTTAGCGCCGTACGTACAGATGGCGCCACTCGCGGAGGGCGATTCCAGGCAGCGTCTGAATTCTGCGGCCAGCAGCAAAACTCCCCGAGGGATCTGCAGTCAGGTTACCAGGTTCCTTTTGAAATCCGGCACTGTTTCAGAATCTACGCACATTTCTAAATATTTCATCATGTTTCTGTAATAAATATTTCCATCTTTAAATTTTTTTTTTAAATGTGGGAAGGGGATTTCTTAGCGGAGGGGGATGATAAACATGCTCACGCGGACATGCAAAATGAGGAAGGGAGAAATTTAGTGGACTGTACGAGCTGACGACCTCCGCAGTTTGGCCTCTGATAAAGACGGTTGGCTCCCTGTCTGACACTGGCACTGTAACGGAGGAAGGTTTTTCGCCAAAAGTTATTTTTATTCCTCACAGGTGTGTTAGGCGTTAGTATGTACTCCTTTCCCACAAATAAAAATCAGAAACATCTGCATGCGTTCTCCTAGACGATTCTCTTTTGTGCCAACCCATCAAACAGCTAGTAAGGAATCAGTACAGGAACAAAGTAAAATAAAAACAAAAATTGTCGTGGATAAAGATAAGGATGGGATGTGAGAGAAGAATATAAGATAGATCGAGCACAGACACACGGATAATTTTTTCTCTCTCTCGCTCTTTCAAACATGCACACAGTTTTTTTATTATTTTTCTCAGGTACATGATCTCATTTTTATTCGCATACACACACACACTTTCTCATCGACTTAATTTCTATTATATATATATACTTCCTATCTCTCTCTCTCTCACACACACACAGAGACATTCACGCCACTTTAACAGTCCCTTACCTACCAACCGACACACACACACACGGACTGACTATGAAGAGCTAGCATCCTGAAGATGATGATGTGAAATAAGATCACTGATGCTTCTATGCATAATTGTTGCAAGTGTGTAGGAACGCTACATATTGCTGGTTCAGTGGAGGCACATGGCAGTTAGGCCAGCCTGCAACCCATGTCACCATGACGACGGCAGAGGTCAAAACCGCTTAGGGTGGACATCGCGGTAGGAGCGGGCAACTCCAGCTGTGGCGAGACACGTCAGCACCGCATCTGCAGGCAGGGAACAAAACCTCCAGGAAATTCTGACAGCTGAAGACAAGCCAATGAATACAGAACAGTGGCGTGGATTTCGTCTTCGATCTTTTCCATTCCCCACCCCACCCCTTCTCTCTCTCTCTTCGCTACCACGCCTCCACCCCAACCGTCCACTGAATACCAGCACGAGTCCCACCCAGAGTTACGGGCGGGTGGGTGGACAGAAAATGTCGGGCCAGTGCCAGACGATCTTTGAGCAACCTGCTTGAACACAACATCTCAACTGAGGGTCACAAGGGCGGGTGCAAAACACCGATGCTTGTTGCTTGTTCCATACAAATGTCAGGAAATCCGGGTTCATTTCTGATTGTTCATTTATTCATCATACTCAAGTCTCCATTTGTATTCTGAACGTTCACTTTTTGATTTTCCTCTCAATTCTCCTTCATACTATGGTTCATTTTCCTTCCCCCACACCCCAGTTTACCCAATCAAATTTTTTTCACGTCTGGGTCTCTCTTTCTCTGTTTTTTTTTTTTTTTTTTTTTTTGTTAGACATTTTTCCCGACCATCTTTCAAATTCCTGTTACATCGATTCGCTAGAGATTGGCGTGATCAGGATGATATATATAAAAAAACAACAACAAAAAACAAAAGAACAAAAACAAAACAAAAAACAAAAAACAAACAAAACAAAAAAACATTGCGCGGAAATAAACTAAAAATAAGAAAGGTTTTTGGAAAGGGCTTTAATCATAAGGCTTCAAAGCTACAGTTCAAATAAAAGTGAGTTGCACCACCCACAATTAAAACGTTTTGAAATTATCTCAAGAAACTCCTGAAAGGTAAAGCTAAATGGTTCCACAGCATGAGGACAGTAACTGTAAGCAGTTTAACGTGTCGAGGCTATGACATGTGGAAGCTGGAGTTCTCATGCTTTTTTTCATAAAGTAAGACAGCATACTGAGCGAGCAAGGGGGTCTTTCCAGTTACTTGTTAAGATTAAGTGCACTAACTGCAAGGCTACGGAATCTCGCAAAGAGAATATCAAAGAAGACATATAGATACGAAGACTTTTCTTTATACATGTACGCGCGAATGTGTCCTGACATCAGGATCAGGCCTTTGCATGAGACCCAAAGACGATAGGAGTAGTAACAAAGAAGATCTGTGTTGTAGAGAGAGAGAAAAAAGTGAACCCTTGGAGCCAGCAAAGTGGACCAGAACTAAAGAAATCACAATTCACTGGAACCCTTCCCCAAGCCCTTCCCTAGATGTTTACGAGGGATTTCTTTGTGCCGCACGGGGTAAACATACCGAGGACGTCATCAGAGTGTGGGTGAGTCTGTGTAAGCTTGTTGACCAATGGTTCACCAGCAGACAAATTAGATTGGTACCTTAGCCGGGTTCACACTTGGATGTTGTCTGTCAAGTTTGTGTTTTTTGGTGTTTCCTCCCTTTCTATCTACCTCCCTCCCACGCTTCTTGACAGGATAATGCGGTGTATCACAGGCTAGGGACCGGCTGTCTGGTGGATGCTGATGACGGTGGTTCACCGGACAAAGATAAAAATTCGAGAAGATTGTAAGACGAGCAGACACATGGAGTAGAATACCACAAACAGTGCATAATATTTCCAGCAGTAAGAATCCATAAAGACGACAGAAGAAAACCATGACCAACGCTAGAAACATCAGGAAAGACAATAAAAACAAAAGCAACCAGCTTGCATCTATGTCGCCATCTTCAACTCATGGACAGATTGGCTTTGTAGTGTAACCTACTCAACGTAGTCTGAACTAGAGCTGACAACAGAAGACTTTAATCAGAATTTCCACCGACGGATGCACTGAAGAGTGGGTAATGCTGAATAACACTTCTCTACACCCACTCAAAATAATCATGATAGTACCCACGCAAAATATTGTAATGAAACAAGCAGTTTAGAAAGTGGGAGGGAGATAAACCAGTGGTAAATGTGACACGGGTAAACAAATCCTGCGTTCACCTTTATTTACATCAGTTGAAATCCATCAGATACGTCCCACGTCGACCCCAAGACAATAACACCGAGGCTGAAGAATGAGGTAAGCATCAAGAGGAAAGGGTCAGAGATATTCTAAAGGAAAAACCGTGTGATAAGCATCCTTTTAGCGAGCTTAAAACGACATTATTACAAGTTGTGCCAGCGCCTCTACATTCCACGAGTGCTTCATACCATCCTGTTTTATGAGACCACCGAAAGAGGGGATGGTTCCCTACCCAAAGCTCAAGCTGACGAACACATGGCCATTGTTTTGTGAAAGAGAAATTCGAATCATGAATCAGCGGTTAAGTAAATGATACACGTGGCTACTCCATGCCGTGCTTACTGTAAACACAAACACATGCCAACTCACAAACACGCCGTCTACCTACCCACCCATCCACACTCACATACACGCTCAAACGTGCGAAGAAAGATATTCATGAAAATGCAGATATTTATACAACTGCAACAAAGGCATAGCAAACATGATGAAGTCTAACCTTACATAAAATGGCGTTTTAAGTGATTCCGTTGAGATTTCTGATGGCTTTGGAAAAGAATGTTAAACAAGGCCTGCGGCTTTCTTGAAGTGGCATTCCAAGCAGGTGATACTCGACTCACGCACCGAGCACGTGGTAGGAAGTCTGGGACAGACATTTTTTTCTCTCTCCTGTCGTTTCCGGGTTTCCCAGTGCCCCTGGTCGGTGCCAGAAGTGCTAGGCGCTGCACTCGCCACGAGGCAACAGTCCCTCGCCAATATTTTCATGAACGCCTCGAGGGCTATTTAAAGAGGACGTCAGCAAACGATAACAAACCATCTTGCATTCCGTCTGCTTTGTACTCGCTTACAGAGAACAGCAAAATTACAAGAAGAAACGAGGCTGTATGGTTCCGCGCACCATGCCAGCCTGCCCTCGCACCTGTGTTCTTTCTGTAGACGACAAGATGGGAGCGTCAGATGAATTGCTTCTGACGCTCACCGCGTGCTAAAGGCTTCTAATGGAGGTAGGCAATGCGCGCCAGGGGACAGTCGGACGCCAAGGGTTACAGACAAAAAGGAAGAATAGCAAAATTCCAGGGAGTGAGGACTTTGATATTTTTCCCTCACACCGGAGATATCTGCGTTATTATTATTATGATCCCCTTAATATAAATTTATGTTGCTAAGAAAAGACCTGATACATTTACCTAACCTGCGGTTGCCTCATCCAGGCCGGATTTAATTTCATATTTTTTTCATAATTTTTTTTCCAGATTTGGGTATTTAATACTTGAGGTTTATCAAGAAATGCTGTACATTTTAGCGGATAAAATATGTTTGTTTCGCTAACTGGAGATGATTCAAGCCAAAGTCAGGTTCGGACTAAAGTATAATGTACAAAATGCGAGCGGTTTTTATGTCCACGAATAAAATTATATAATAAATATTGGGTGCCTTATCCTCCAGCCAAAGAAATGTATGTGTATATATTACAGTGATATCTTGATTCTTGCTTAAAGTGTTTGAAAGTGTTTTTATGGTTGTAAAATGGTCGCTATAGAGTTATAGTAAACTTATAAAGTTTGATTAAGATGAAATAACAGCTTTGCAAAAATGTCTTAAAGGGGAGGCTTGTGATCGAAACTCTAAGTTTTAAGGCTACTGACGCTAAAACATTTACATTTTAGAACCATTTGGTAAGTTTTTTTGTTTTTTGGATTTTTTAACATAAATTACTCACGTTTCTAGGCAATGAAATAACTGTCAAATGCTTTTTTGAAGCAAAGTCTACAGAAAACTAGAAGCTAGTAATAACATTTGAGTGACAAGAGTGACTTCTAAGTCTTAAATATTTCTACCAACCTTGTCTTACGGTATTAGCTTCTGCCTCACTCTGGTGAGTTTTGGGAAGGTTCCTATGAGGTAATGATTAGTGTATGAAGTCTGTAATTGTATGAGACTATTGCTGATTGAAACATTGTTGCTTTTAGGCTTTGAATATCAGCAGTTACTGATAGACAGCCTGTGAGGACTTGTTTTGTCTGATGAAGCAACTGTTTGAATCAGTTTGGTTGTAATGTCATACAAGGAAAACTAGGGTTCAGAAGTTTAAAACATCTATAAAAGACAATTGATGGTTATCAAGTTCAATTTATGTTTATATTTTGTTCCGTTTGTTTTGGTTTTTGGAGACTGTAAAGCCCACTTTAATGTTGTATCCTGAAATAAAAATGACTTACTAATCCAATTACAGTTTTGTGTTGGTTAAGGCATTGGAATGCAAGAATTATGTGATTTCTGGTTGTGAAATCTGAGCAAAATGTTTTCTAATATTGTTTCTGTGATACTTCATGTGCAAAGAGCAACTTCAAGAGATTGGATGACAGTGACAGTGATGACCTATGAAGTGAATTTTGAATAGCCACTCCACCAAAGCCATTAATACAGAAAGCAGCTAATTTTATTTGCCTTGTATAAAATGAGATATTAAGTTATTTAGTATTACAAAAAAAATTCCTGGGTAAAGGAAAGGGATAAACGGGATAAATGACCCAATGCCACCGAAAACATTACAGGATCAAGACTGGTCTAAGCTTGGGGCAAAAGGAAGTTTAGGTGGGTGTATGGTAAACGCCAGGATATAATAACCCAAAATTGAACCAATCTTGGACTAATATAGCGATATGGCCTGGATTTAACCATGGGCCAATTTTAACTTCAGACCTTGGGGCAACAGTTCAACCAAGTAAACGCCAATGCTTTGCCAATCGTATGTGTGTTTGGGGAGTTCTTACCCAATATCCTACTGAAATTTATCGAACAAAGATTTTTAAAAAATGCAAAAAATAGCTAAATAAATAAATAAATTACATTTTAAAAATATAATAGAAAAGGAATTGACATAGATTATGATGTACTCTTTTTAGGTCTGACGGTCAGCAACAAAAATAATTTTTGGCAGCTGAGAAAAATTTATAGTAGAACTCTAAAACTGTATTATACATAGCTACTAGTCAATGATGTTCAAATTAATCTATGTGACAAACACTAATATTTTGCATTTCTGTAAAGCCTCTTGTTAATACCTTTAAAACTACAATTGCATTTGGATAAAATAAAAAGGAGCACATCTAATGCAATAGTCTTTGGGGAACTAGGAAAGCACCCTTTAGACATCGTTGTTAAATGTAGAATGTTGTATGTGGTATAAATTAGTAATCTTGTTAATGCCTCTAAATTTTGAATTATTTAGTGTTGGTCTACATACATTGATTGTGTTTATATCGATTATATTAAAGACACTCTAAATAATTTAGGATTATCGTGGGTTTGGAACAATCAAGAAAGCCTTCAGCTCAATTGTAACTGACTTAAAGATTTGATGTTTATTTGATCAGTGTACACATTTGTGGCTTTCTGAAATATTTTATAATCATAGAATGTTCAAGAAATCCATCGCATTTTTTAAAACCCTCTTTTATTAAGTTTAGAACAACAAATGACAATTTCTTCGTAAAAAAGGGCGATACAATAATGTGTGTATATTAGTAAGAATTAATAATTTAGTGTGAATTTTGTCTATGCTGGCTTTGTCACCTGCTTTTGCGATAAGCAACGGAGTTCTTTTTCTAATGGACTTTGCCTGAGACCTGAGACATGTTTGTACATAACATCCACCCGTCGGTCTCTGGGCCCTGTACCCGATTCATTTTTGTTTAGGGTAATTATATAGCAAAATGTAGCTGAAAAGGTTAAGAGATGAGTGCACAGGTGCACAGAAATACCTTCAAGATGAATGGGAACAAACCAGATCATTCCAACAGCCTCTGAACTCAAATATATGTCCGCCTTTTCTGCTCTCACATCCTCAAGCTCTTTCTCCACCCGCCAGAAATCTTATCTTAGACATTGACATATACATTAAATCTCTCAAGAAGATCACTTCGATTAACTTTGCAAATCCATCTTACTTAGCTTCGCATCATTAGGAATCACAGGTCTTTCCTGACAGCTGATGTTACTTTAAAGGTTTTTATGCTTTATTTTATCTGTTATGCTGCTCAGCTAGATTAATGGAGTGCTTTATTTGTTCTTACATCCTCCCACTTGACGAGCTTCAAAGAGCTGCAGTAATTTTTCTCGTAAAGAGGGATTTAAACTATCACTTCATAGAAATTACTCATATCCAGTCAAATCTTCAGGGACTTATTTTTGATGTTGATGTGGTTTTCAGGTAAAGAAAAATATTTATTTATATACGGTTAGAGCCAGACTATGATTACTACCACCAGGATCTTCCGAAGGGATTGAAAATAGATAATTATTAGACAAGCCATGGCCCAAAAAATTACAAAAAAATTACATGTTTTCAAGATCCGTTTGTAAGTCCAACTTGGTGGGGTAAACCAAACCGAACGCAGCCCATCAGTGGTTTCAGAGGATGACAAGAATAATAAGTTTACCTGCTTACTACCACAGCTAGGGATGCTACAGCGATGACACATGACCCTCCTCATACTTGGACATTGTGATATTCACGATTCGCCAATTAATACTTACTGTGCTAATTCTAGACATTACAGAAATGCATTCACATGTCGAGAACATTCGGTGATGCCTATTAATTATTGTGCTAGTTCCAGACTCTCGTCCTTGACCTGACGATGGGATGCCGTCCAGCCAGCCAACATCACCGGCGTGCAGACAACATTAAACACAAGGAGCGAGGGTCCTTCCTGTTTAGAGACTTGCTCCAGCCATGAACAGACGGGTTATTCTGAGGCTAAATGAAAACACGCGCCATGCCGGCTTCAAACAATTGTTCTTTGTTATACATAACATCCCTTCTATCTCGTTTTACCTGTTTTTTAAACTCTCCTTTTTTGATTAACTTGATGATTAAATGGCAAATTGAAAAACATGACTTTAGCAATGTTTCCCGACCCTGTACGAGGCAATGCACACAAACATCTATATCCATTACACGCATGAACATGCCTGAGCATAAACAGACATGCACACAAGCACGTATATGATATTTTTTTGTAAATTGTACAAAATGGGTACTCTGTGTGCATGCAGATAAATGTCAGATAGATGTCTCTGGAAGATCCCAAAAAGGAAATTCATTAAAATATTAATTTTATATTTCTCCCTTTTCCACTGACAAAAATCACAGGAAAAAACGTTGAAGGTCCCTGGTTGATTGTAATTCTAATAAATTCTGAACTCAGCCTCTGTCAAGCTGCCCCCAGTTTAATGTAAATAAACTCAAGCACAGGCACACGTGCGTACACACACACATACACACAGACAAACACACACACACACACAGACGACAGTGAGCTGTCGTAAGGTAGTAAGACAAAACTGTTGAGGAGTGTGTAAAGAGGAAAAGAGCATTTCTTGGTTTGACCATGCAATCAGTGGACTTCTGATAAAAGCGACAACTTTTCTGTTCTTAGATGAAAAACTACTTTATAATGAATAAATCATGCTAACCGACATCATGCGAGAATGTTATTAATAAAAAAATACAGTGTGAAGGAAGCAGAAATGTGGCGCCATTAGGCCTGCTCTCTAAGACTGGCCTGCCATACATTATTAACTCTGGCACTTACTTACATGGAGTCAAGGAGGAGTCAAGAAGTGGAAGAGGAACCACGAAACCATTTATTTATATAAAAGTGTAGAGGAGATAATAATAAATGCGCATTTTGAAGAAAACAGAAGACACACAGCTCCAGGTTTGTTGTCCAGAAAAAGTCCAGCAGCAGTTTCAGGAAGAGTAAATGCCAGAACTACCTTTCTGACATAAGACATAGACGTTGATCGGAGAATCTCTCGAAGGGCTTGCACAAACTTCAAATCATCGAAAATATTGAGGATGTCATGGTAAGATTTCACAATCTCTTCTTCGGCACTCCCCCTTATGTGAAACATTGTCATTCTTTTCATCTCAACTAGTGAGAGGTTACTATAGCAACTCGGTACCTAGGAAGTTATTTTCCTTTCTATCAGAAGATCTTATTGAGGGAAAAGATAGCATTGTACTTAAAGTTTTATAGAAGTTACTATTTATTTTAAACAGCCACGACAGCACTTTAAAAAACAAATTAGATATTGGGGAAAAACCCTAAATTGATAGACCAGCATCCAGATGTCTGACGTCAGCGTTGCCTGTTAGAGGGCTCCAACGGTACTAATGGATCATAGCCGCAGCAGGGTTTCCATCAATGGTCTCAAAGTATCCTAGGATTTGACTTCTAGTGAAAAATACGATTGTATCTCGTTATTAGAAATATATTTTTCCTGATAAATTAGGGGCGTTAGGTCGTTTTTAATAAGGATTGACAAATACAGGCAAATGTTTGATCCCCTTGGGGAAAGTTTTTACGTAACGGTTATAAACAGACCTGGTCCCACTTGGTCCACTTTTCGTTCGTGTTTGGTAAGTTTAGACTGGATTTAGAAAGAAACCAATTCAGCTGGGTTCTTATAACCAACAATAAAAACAACCAGTTGTTAGGGACAAGGTTGTTGTGAGATGTGACCTCCCAATACGAATGGCCATGAAGCAAGGGAGCGGAGGAGCAGTCGAGAGTAGCAGTTTAGCGGAATGTTCGTTAGTTGGGATGGCGATGTACTGCAGCCCTTCCTCACCTGGAGGATCACTAATGACGTTCATATCATTACCATCTGTCAGTCCCAAGCGCACCTACCTGTCAGGAAGCATAAGAGAAAAATAAACCAAACACATGATTGGGAGGTGTTATGATCGGGGTGTGAGGGAGGGTGGGGAGGAAAATCGTGACGACATCGCTGTTCGGGTTGCACGTGCACATGTGCACGCACTGAGTGTAATACCTGAGCAGGTAAAGGACTCAGTTTGTCGTGGTCTCAACTCTCTTGTCTCCGCGTGTTCGCTGGAACATGTTTCCCTGCGCTAGTCTGCGAATAGGCATCTCCACGCTAGCTTACAAGTCATCGTGGGAATAGGTCTCCCCATCGCTACTCTCCTCATTGTCGTGGGACTAGCGATCTCCTCTTGTGGCAACATATTTCTCCTCTCTTGTCTACCGGTTGATGAGAACAACCGTACAAAAGGTTAAGCTATACGTCTGATATATATGTCTCTGTAATTAATCCAAGAAAAAAGAAAGAAAATTGAAACTGTGTGTGCGTGGGTGAGAAAGCTCGAAGAGAGAACGAGTATGTGTTAAACGGCGTAATTTCAGCCATCACTTAAAAAAAACCCAGAGTGACAGGCCACTCAGTGCAAATTTCCACCATATTTTGTCATTAAAGATAATATCACTAAATTCAGCGGTTGCAAATAACACTGCTTTCTATATTCGCCATCAGCCAAGAGGCATTACCGTCTAAATGTGGTCTGTGACGCAACTGGTAACAGTGCCACGGTCTTTAAAAAAATAGTCTTGCCACAGTGCTGGCTTCAAACGGTAGAGGAAACAGGGGTGTATTGATTTCATACCCTGCCTTTCTGTAGAAATGACAGAAAATAGAGATGGCTGGCTTTGCTAAGAGATATTTCACAATCAACTTCGCGATGGATTGGGCACAGCTGTTCACAGTGGGCGAGGGAGGAACACTCCAAAATCTTTCTTTCTCAATCTCTCTCTCTCTGACGTCCGCCGCTGCAAGCGCTCAAAGAAAATAGTCCCTCTACATCCCCACTCCTCCATGATAATGAGGTTTCGCCGAACTCACTGTATTATGACGATTAAAAGGTCTGGGACTTAGGCATCAGGCCAGCCTCACCATCGGAGGTCCAGCGGGGTTTTGGCGCCATCGGGGTCGTTGGTGTTGCTCCGCCTTCTTTTCTCCACACACCCCCATGTCCGTCAAATTGGTTGCTATTGGCTACGACGTTGTGAGAGCGACCGGAAACATGGCGGAAAGCGAGAGTGGTCGACAGCAGACATGGCCCAGCCTCCCGCTGATGCCACGAATTGAGATCGCGAGATTGCGGTCAGCAGCTTGCTTGATTTTCCCCCCAACCACCACCACCACCACCATCACCAACCACTCTCTTCTTTCAGTCGCATGGCAGACGCCAGGTGATAATTGATAAGTTGATTGACTGATTGGTTGGTAGTGTTGGTAGTCGTCAACTGAGGTTTAGAGACAGCGGGCTGATGTCGTTGCCAGAGAAAATGTACGATCGGGGAAGGGACTGCGGAGAAATATTTCATCATCTCGCCAATAAGTTTCTTCCCTCCCACTCCCTTGTTATGTGTGGTAGTTTCGATACTTGTTGATAAACCCCTTATTTGTATCGGGGTCCATTCTCGGGGGTGTGAAGTATTATTTTCGAAAATCTGGTTAAGTATAATCGTTCCGGTTCTTGATATAAAGGCATACAAACATCATTATGTTCAGAAAAAAGATAAGAACACGAACGTCAGGATTGTGCATGGAGACGCTTACATTATGAAGTCCTCAGCCAATGGGAGACCAAGGTCCATATGCTAAGGAGGGATCTTTGTATACAAACGTGACGTCATGATTTGACCCTCTATGCGTAGTGTTTGTAGGTGTGTATCTCGAAAAAAGAAAAGATGATACTTAACCAGAGTTTTGAAAACCTTATTCTCCCTCCACCTCAATAAAACAACAGAACATGGCTAACAACACAACAGAAACAACTCACACCTAGCAACGCACATGTTGGTATTTACGGCTAGTAACACGTTTCCTCTCATTTATCACAGTTTCACACTTTCTTCACAGACTGCTGCCAACACCACACGTTTGTTCTTCAGACGCTATCCCCCGGCCACAACCTGTCGCAGTCCTCACATCGATGCATTGTGTACAGGTGACCATCCCCCCTGCAGTCTGCTGCATCTTGATCGTCAAGCAACGACCTGCATCACGTGACTGTAAATGCGAGAAGTAGAACAGGACACGTCGCTTATCATAAGGAACTCACTCTTCCCCCCACTTCATCTCCCTCCTTCATCGATTGGGCAAAACAAGATGGCGATGTCTATCCGCTGTTTCGCCTTGATCGCGGGTAAAAAAGAGAAACTTTTGTACATTGCAGGACAGTAGAGGGTCTGCATCGCGTCCAGCAGACAGGTTGGTATAAATCAGCGTCGCTTGCAACAACATCGCCAAGACGGCCAAATAAACATGAATAAAAATGAGTTTAAAATGTGGTTAAAAAAATACAACAGAGTAGGAAGATGAATGTTTGAAGAGAGAAATATCCTCTGCGAATGGGGTGAGGGTAAGGGTGAGGGTGAGGGTAAGGGTAAGGGTAAGGGTAAGGGTGAGGGTAAGTACATTCGTATCATTCTTACCACTTAGTCTATAGGGTTAGGGTTAGGGCTAGGGTTAGGGTTAGGGTTAGGGTTAGGGTTAGTACATTAATATCATTCTTACCACTTAGTTTATATCTGCACAAACCCTCAAACACGCACGCACGCATGCATACAGAGAACATAAAACGAACGACCGTGCAATCACAGTTGCAACATTCGTAGGACGCCATGATTGGTCTGGTTTGGCCACGTGACCCAGCACGACACCTTGTAATAAATTGTCTGATTGATATTTCTGTTCGAAGATCTTGACGTATGCAATTAGTTAAAATTTATCCAATGTTTAAAACCCTTTCTGCGCCATTTACATGCGATGGGTACCCCCACTTTCATCATATGATGGTTGTGAGTTCTAATGTCTACTAATATAAATCTTTCATGTGGAATAAGTAAATTTATTCTGTGTCAGTGAATGCTGTCATGCCACAGACTTAGGAAGATTACAACAGCACAGGGAGGACCTGAGAGAGAGAGAGATGCTAGAGAAAGTCAACGGCTTGAAATATGGAGGATCAGACGAAGGTTCACAGCAAGGAATTGTCTCCAGAACATCGAACAGCTGAGACCAGTCTGAAATGACATTCCTTCACATCACAGGGTCGTTGAAATGTGGTTCCTGGTTTTATTTATCTCCGCATGCATGCTAGACTTAAACACTGGCATTAGAATATAAGCAGATTGGCAGATTGTACAGGAAGATACTCCACATCTGCTCCAGTGGGGGTATACGAAACAGCATCTGACAATCACTGGACGCCAAGATCGTCTGGACAAACAGGTACAGGTTCATTTAAGACGACCACTTCCAAAGATAATGTTGCCGGGAAAGCCAGACAAAAGAAAAAATGTGCAAGAATTGTTACGAAAATAAACTAACTGATCATTTAATGGATCATAGAAAACAGGAAATGGCAGAGTTGATGGCAGCAACAACGTGTCCAATGTTGGCTAAGGGTCATAAAAATGAGTAGAAACTTTATGGACAGCTTTTCATTGGTTCGAATAAGACGGAATAGGCAGATTACACAGAAGCAGATAAAAAGGTATCTATGATTCAAATTTATTCCCCAATTAAATATTAAATAGACATGCGGGAGTAATTTAATGACATCCCACATGTGCCAATATGGCGTCATGTCTCTACACTGAATGTAAGTGAAGAAAGCAATTCGGTTTTCTCAGACAATGAACTAAGCCAGGTATATATAAATAATGTATACTCTTTGCTGTGTGCTGTAAGGGTCTGTGCACACAGATTAGCTACATCTCGGTTTCGAGCGAAACCCCGCAGCCTTCACCCCCACCTCCATTACTCCTCCATCTCCTTCAGCTGCTGTAAATGTCAGTGATGCTGACACAACGCGGTGCTAGGTGATGGCAGTTGACACATCACCTCACCTCTCACCACATCCTGACATTTGCAAATGTGACGCACAGGTTACCTTGCACACACGCACGCAGAGGACAGGCTGGAACCAGCGAGAGAGAGAGAGCACACACACACACGCACAGACATACACACACAGCAGGCGCACCGAGCGTTAGCAAACAAACTTGTTGTCGATCTCGCGATTTTTTTCTTTCTTTTTGCGATACTTATATGTTAACTGATAAGCTGAGAAACCTGACGAGCAAATTACCTCAAGTGTGAAAGGTCAAGGAAGGACTCATACACACACACATATCTCATAGTCTCTTTCTCTCTCTCACACTTGCTCTCTCTACACCCACACACAGGTGAGACAAAGCTGATCCCACTGAGCTTTGTCATCTACAAAACTAATGGCATGTCTGATTAAGGTAAAACACTCAACCATCGCAAGTAATTATGGGAAAGATGTTAGAAGGGAATAAAAAAATCAGCACAGCAGATGCTTTGCGGACGAACATAATAACTAGCTTTAGTAAGCTACCCTGGTCTGTAATTCAGTCAGGAAAAGGTGCCAGGAGCATTGACTACATGGGAAGGACAGATAAATTCACGTGCAATCCAGGTCCGCCTCTGTGTGACACTAAGTGACATTGAATACCATTGTTATACTTGTTCAGTATAGCTACCTTACATTTAGTATCACTTAGAACTGACCAGTATAGCTACGAGACATTGGATGTCTTTATTACACTATTACACATAGTAAAACTATGGCTTCTCAGTACATCAACATTTAACATTGTTGTACTTGATCAGTTTAACTGCGTTCTAGTGTTTCATCCGATCGGCATTAGACAGGAATCCATTTATGGATCGTAAAATCATTATCCGACAAAACATTTGGAGCTGTGAGGTCTGTGCGGCTACTCTTAATTATTCTTTCTAGAACACTCCCTTTCAAAATCACTTCAACCCAAAAAGAGCTAGTCTTCTTAACTTTCGCTGTGAGACAAATAGCCCAAAAAACATCTAACAATAAATTTTGTGACTGGGGCGATGCTGGTAATGATCAAGATGATGAAAGAAATACTTATGTTGACCTTAAACCGGTCGTCATCATGCATGATGATATGAACATAGGATTTACAAAGAAAAGAAGATTTTGACATGGAGGTATCAATGTGTTACCCTGGTCCCAGATGTCGGGGGCAGAAGGTTGTGGTGATGGTGGTGGTGGTGGTGGTGTGGGGGAGGCAGCGAGCGGCGCTGGGTAGCTGGCTGCGGCCAAGAGTGCACAGGAACACAGCGCCTTAGGAAAAGTCAATACTGCAGAGCAGTCGTGCAGAAACCAGGCTCCGAGGTGGTGACCCGCTCGGTCAATACTTGCAAACGGAGCCCACAGCACAGGCAGGCGAGGAAACGTCACATGCATACGCTGACAGCTTCTGCTTTGAAGCGCAGACCAGCACAGTAGTGCTCCTCCACCTCGCCAGTACGTCACATGCTGCTACAGCGTCACAGTAGTCCCACCTCGTCAGTATGTCACATGCTGCTACAACGTCACAGTAGTCCCCCCCTCGACAATATGTCACAGTAGTCCTCTCTCAGTATGTCACAAGGTACCACAGCATCCCAGTAGTCCCCCCCTTCGTCAGTATGTCACATGCTGCCATAACGTCACAGTAGTCCCCCTCCACAGTATGTCACATGCTGCCACAATCACAGTATGTATTTTACAGTGAGATCTGTATAGTCTTTGCTATGTGTCGGCCGAGGTCTCGATGCCGCTGAAGAAGCTCGGTGTGAGTGCAGAGGTCTCGTCATCTCGGGAGAGACATTACGGCTAGAATGCCTGACTTCGGTCACGTGCTTCGGCATGGCTCGAGGTTGGCACGAGGAAATAAAGAGGCTATCCCCCATCTCCCCGTCTTCATTTTTTTGCTTCATATGCCGTGACCGGTCTATTCGAATCTAACTCAAATTTTATACATACGATACATTAGCTTTGAATAGAACATTTCCATGTATACATTCATATGTATGAACATAACATACAGATATATATATACACGCATAACCTCACATAAACACAGAAACCGGATGACAACGATGTGACCTGACATCTACCTGGCTGACCTCTCCACGCCTGCACTAACCAGTTTGTCATTTCGACACCAAGAAACCAGCAGACTCTCCAACACTGTTTCTTCTACAGAAACCTTGTGCACGCCTTCGATCAATAGCACACACTGAACCCCACCAACGCCAGAACAGGTTAGGGAGGTTCCGTGCAAGGCACTCTCTGTCTGTTTTGTTTGACTGCATGTTTTGCTGCTTGCTTTTCTTATACCTTCTAACGAGAATGGATCTCACTAGTCTGCCAATCAGAAAGGTCTGGATACGTGTTTAAGAAGTTGCTGGAAACTGAGCTATGTTATATATTAATTATATAGTTCAAACACGCAGGAAAAATGACATGCGGGAATTTACTTGTAATGTTTAATTTGTAAGCTTTGCAATCTATAACAAACAATTCAATAAGTATATCTATTGTTAAATATATGTCTAAGTCCACCAGGAAGAACCAAAAGAAGAGTACCATTACCATAAAAATTCATCACAAAGTGTGCAAAACAAGATGGTGGCTAGGACAGTATCAGCATCCTACTGATCATTGTTCTAGAATGCCGAGTTTACTCCAGCAAAGCAATGAAAGAGAAAGCAGACAACTACATTTTGATGTTGAGACGGGGTAGGGTTAATTTACTGGCACGACATCTTCGTTGTCTTCTGCAGCAAGAGCCGGTGTCTGCCAGCCACCAAGGACAGGCAAATGTCTGCTAGAAGATTTACACGCCTCTGACCTCCCTCGCACCTATCATCTACCCGAATCCCCATGAACACAATGCTTAATGCTTCAAGACTTATGGGTTATGTGTTGCAGGATGCAAACACTCTCTTCACGAACTTCTTTTTTTCACACTTTCAGCACAAAATATGTTCAGTATCAGCGAAAACTGATTTCAAAACAATGATATAAAAACGGATGAGAAAGCAAATATTGGACATATACATAAACAAACAAACAAACATATAATCTGAGATGTTCGGTTCATACTTATATTAATACTACATAAATGCAAGGTACCTCCCCATTCCCCGTCCCACTGTAGAACTGAGTTCACCGAGACCTAACTATACATATCCTTCATCATCCTTCTGGCACATTCTGTGAGCGACTGGGGCGGAAGATGTAATAGCTCCCAGGGACTTATCTCCCCCTCAAGGTAGAATACGTAGCAGCGTGTCTCTCCGGGCGAAGCTCACACGTTACGGAGACGATAAGGATTCATCATCAAACGGCGAGGAGTTGAGGATGGGGTGGGAGGCCGGCGTGTGTGTTTTGAAATGCTCCGAAGATAGGCCGTGTGTGTGTGTTTGATGGAGAGAGAGAGAGAAAGAGAGAAAGATAAAGAAAATCGCTGGCTCAGCGCTCATCCTGGAATGCAAGCTTATTTTGCCCAGGTACTACACCTGGCGCTGGAGCGGGAGGGGAATACCTCCGTGTGTTGACTTTCGCTACAACGCTCTCCTTTGTCATGCGCGTGTGTTCTGCAGACGAAGGAGCATGCGCACACCACTCACTCACGCGCCTGCACGACGACTGCGCGCGCAGCGTCAATGACTTGCCAGGTTTTCCCCACTGGATGCACGAACTCACCTGCCGAGCGGACTGCTCACTCGGGTCACGTGATCCAGCCAGTCCCAGCGCCAGAGGACGATCACCTCACGTTTTGTCTGTGCATGCACTTCACCAGGTCTTCTCAACACTGAACGAATTCTCGCTACAACATATTTTCCGTGCACTTACACAATTTTCAAGAAATTAACTCTCAAATTTGAAATTTGTGAGGACGACTCACCGATGCGTTCACCACAAACGTGACCTCTTGCCTAGCCCTTGACATATGACTCCTAGATAATGGGAGGGGAAGTTTATTGTTGACTAGGTAAATCTCAGTAAATAATATTATTTTCTCAAATCTGCTCCCTCTTCCGGTCTCGAAATACACTCCTACAGAATTCCCCAAACACAGGTCAAAGTCAACTGACGTCAGGATTGTACATAGATACGCTTACATTGTCAAGGGATCAGTCAATGAAAGAGCTGAGAACCACATGTTAATTATGCTATCTGTGTACTAAAATGAAGTCACGAGTTCGACCTCTGTGCATAATAATGTTTGTAAGAGGATATGTCGAGAAAGGAAGACGGGTTTTCACTAGATTCTGGGAAATAGTATTTTGCACTGACCTTTAAACAATAATAGAAAAAAAAATGGCGCCTCGCTAGACCTTTCAGAAAGAACAAGACGGCAGACGTATGAAAATCTGAATAAAGATTGACCGCAGATAATAAAGTATTGCTTCTCTAGCGCTTAAACCGTCCATTAACTAATAAAAAGTAAGTCTCTACGACTAAAGAACACACATACAACAGCTTGCTCTCCTCATCCCTGCTATCTGCACTAGACCGCAGAAGGTTGTTTAATGCTTCTAATAAATGTCACTCACAGTTTGATATAAAGGTATGTTCAAGATTTACTCCCAGCCTCACAGTATTGAAATGCATAATACAAAGCATAAATTTTCCAGAGATGTAGAGCTAGTACACATGTGCGCACGAACAGGTGAGCGATGTGATGTTGGAGAATATTACCTGTCTGCGTGCAGGAGGAGACTAGCGAGCGGTTTATTACCTGGCGGAGCGTACACCAAAGCGGGCAATCCAGGTGTCTACACGGTGTGCTAAAGGTAAACAGGAAGGAGTACAGTTCGTGGCACCCAAGTTCTTGGATGTTGGCGGCCTGTAGTCTAAACACAGTTTTTGTTCACGAAAATTTTTTTATTTGCAAGTGGGGAACGCACTTGCACTATGGTTGGCGATAATTCAGGTTGAATTACATGTGGTCTCGTCTAGCGAGCGAAGATGTGTGTGTGCATGCGTGTGTGCGCGTGCGCGCGTGCGTGCGTGCGTGCGAGCGTGTTTGTGTGCCGAGCTGAGGAAGAGATGGATGTTTAGCAACCTGAGGCAGAACTCGCAACCATGAATCTTTGTTTAGAAGCCTCCAGTCCCTCGTGGCCAAGTAACTCCAGGCCTGGACGGCTGTAATAAAAAATCCCTTGCCTCTTACCTGGCTCCTCGAGATAATTAGCATGGTACTACTTTATTACCTGTGGACTGGTTAGAAAAGCTTCTTTTAGGGTTTGCTGATGATGTTTGGATAACCGAAACAGGGACAGAACTGCAAGGATGTTGCTCAACAGTTTAAATGTTGCTGAAGTACATCGAATGCAAGACATCAGTGCTGCATCGTGTGAACACAGGTATAGAGATTAATATAGTGCGGCTCATTATTACAACATTCAATATTAAAAGAAATAGTTCTAGAATAACGACTGGCATCTTTGAAATGATTTAGAATATGTTAAATCACACAGGCACCCAATAAAAACGGGTTAGTTAATGGCTAAAGCGTACTATATAGTGAGCTACGAGGATAGCTATAGCTGCCCTACAGAGTGTAGAGATTGCTCGTAAACTTGCATGCTACTAAACTTAAATGCTTTCCATGAGTTAGTTTTGTATCAACGTGTCCAAAAGGGAGGTCACATGAAGTTCTAAGGAAATTTAAAGGGAAGTTAATAATGTGTTGGAGATAACAAGAGGAAGAACAGAACACTGGCAGTGACAGGTTTAGAACACACGGAGTATTTCTTTCTGTGTTAAATATAGTTAAAATGGAATGCAATGCATTGTATTGTCTACAGACTGACCAAACTGAAAATGTGTGGATTAGTATTACTCCTCATCATTACCATTCTTGATTATAGTAGACACACTTCGCAGATTTATTTGCTTGGAAGATAAGAGTGATGTCCCTTTGCCTCACAGGCGAGAGTGAACTGCGCTCACTACACAGTTGACTTTGGTTTTCTGTAGCCCTGTGCTTTTTGCTGCTCTGTAAAACCTCTGTTTTGGATTGTTTTATCAAATACCAAGTCGTTTCCACTTCGACTACTTCTTCCTTAACATTCTCTGCAGCCTTCTTCCGTCTGCAAATTTTCGATTGATTAGATCACTTGCCTCCCTTTCTCTTCAGTTGTAGCTATTGTCTATGGACATGCAATCTTCACATGTTCTCTTCTAAGGGCCGTGGGTTCGGTCCCTACATTTTCCACTAAATGTTAAGAAGTTGGGTCTGTGCGTCTACACGTTGTATGCTTTTATATGCTGAAGAGATTTTTGTAGACGTAGATTTGTCTTGCTTCAGAGAAAAACATTATTAAAATACATTTATATTAATAGATGTAAGTAATCTTCATTACTATGGCTGTTGTTGACGACGCCCCTTCTCTACAGGACAAGCCTCTCAATCAATCAATCCTGACTGTTTATGTCGCCATTTCTCTAATTCGATCTGTCTTTCAAAAGCACGTGCACATAGAACCGAGACGGAAAACAGAACAGTGCAATGGGTGGGATGGGGGGATTAATAATGTATTGTATTTATTTTACCATCTAAAAGGCAGCTTTCTGCTCAGTCTTAGAAGCACCGGCTACCCGGTAATGAGGCAGATATTATGCGCCTTTAAGCGCCAGGAACGCAATCCCGGTCTTACCCCTCCCCGCCTTTCACTCTGGCACCCCTGCCACCCCACCTCCCACTCTGGCACCCCTGCCCACCCCGCCTTCCACTGCGCTATCGTGCGAGGAGGCGATAGACGTGGAGGTCGCACGCGCCTCTCACAGCGGCCTGCGTGATCAAAGGCGGGAGCACGTGTGCGGCGTGGCATTATCGCCACTGCATGCGGCAGCAGGTCGGCCACGAATCCAGCCAGGCGTGGAAAGCATTTACCTGCTGCGAGCACCGACTTGTCCTCCTTCACGGCCAGCGACTACTTATCACTGGAGGCTCTCGCCCCGCCGGCGAATTTATTATTCCCAAAGAAAAAGATATTATAGGGACCTTACCTGAGCTTTCTGATTGGCCACTTGGCTCACGTGACTTAATCTCGAACCCAGATAGATTCGCAAACATTGCCTCGTCTTGAGTTGTCGTCTGCTCGACGTGAAGACTCCACGTTTGTGGCACGAATAAGCAGCTTCAATAAATGTTTCAAACAATGTCGTTTATAAAAATGACTATTATATATATATAATTGTACTGCAATTGTACTTGGTTGTACTGCAAAATGCAGATATTTACGGGGATTTATGACGAGGATAAAAACGCTTTAGGAGATTTCTAGCAACTCTTTCCATTTTGTAAGTCTTACTGCAGTAAATGAGTTGTAGAATACATTTGCACGATATGAGCAGTTTTATAAACTAAAACCTTATATAACTGTGGAAGTTATCTCATGTCACTCATAATAAATCACAGATAGAAATATTATATATCAAACATTTGGTAACTAGTAGATGCCAGATAAATGTAGGCTTGGGTTGCTTGGTAATTACTATTAAAATAGATTTTATACTATACCCACACTATACACTACTACAAACTCTGTATTAACGATATTAATATTGAAATACAATGACTAAAAACAAATAAAGACATGGCGAAGTGGAAGGAGTGAGACAAACACGGTATGTAGCGTGGCTTGACAAGGTTTGAACTAATATTTCTGCTAGAAATAAATTTTTATATAAGGTATTATCGCTTCGAATTTTTACCCGGCTGCTTGAGGGTGCCAGCTGCTCAAGATCAGGTTCACGGAAAGTCTGTTGAACATGGATGCATGTAAGCATCTAATGCATCAGCCAATGGGAGAGCTGAGAATATATGTAATAAAATTTATCTCTAGACTGAAAAATGTCTGATGTCTCTAAGTGCATGATAATGTTTTCAGGTGTGTATTTTCAGACGAGAAAGGAGTGGAGGGGGCTATTCAGCCAGATTGTGAGAAATACTCTCTTGCACTGTGATTATCCAGTCATCAGAAAACAAACTGGACTCTACTGGATTTTTAATAATTATTACTCTGGACAGTTCGGCACAAGCCTCCAGCTCCTTCATTTTGATAACATATCTACATAAAAAATACTTAACTCACGAAGCGCTGCATTCATTGGGCACTGTCAGATCATTTGTCAACAAATATCAGAGCACCATGATGTATAGCCTAGTAACATATTCGTCACTTCTCTTTTGTGGTTTATCACCCCCGCACGATGCTACATGATTGGATACGATGGCTGTGACTGGAGGGAACAATAGAGCTCACACTTAGAAAACTATTATATACATACTACAAAAATAAAATTATGTCACGAATATCTGCACCTCACGAATAATCCATGTTCTATCAACCATGGGTAAGAATAAAGTTTTGATTTCATTATGTCTTTATCTACATCCCCTGATAATACACAAGAGAACGGCCAAAGGGTGCAAAGGAGAGCGGAACAGAAGCAGTAAGTGATATATACTGATATATATATATAGCGAAGTAAATAGAGACACAAAGGTATGTATATGGAAAAAGAAATAGACACTAAGAAAAACAGATAGATTGAGAGACATAAAGAGAGAGAAGGGGGGGGGGTTGGGAACTAGAGTTTTATTCCGAGACAGCAAATCAGTCTATATCACGGCAAGCAGCCAGCCTATAAATAAAAGCCATATGCCGAGAAAGAACAGCTTCCTCGAGACAAGAACTGAACCTAGGACAGCCAACCTTCACTGTATTGCTGACAGGCGCTAACCGTTGCGCAACAGGACCATCCTATAAAGAGACAGACACATAGTGATAGAGATATAAATAAAGCAGAGATAGAAAGACAGACAGAGAGGGAGATATAGAGACTGAGATAGACGGAGAAATGTCGACATAGAGAGATATGAAGAGAGAGAGCCATAGATATAAAGTGAGAAGGATGGCAGCTGCTCATTAATTCTCCTTAACTACGCGACACCGCCACGACACCGCCTGAGAACCGCCTGCGACACCGCCCGCAGACACCATTTCGCCAGCGTCTGGTGTGTCTCACATAAATATAACAAGAACTAGTCCCCTTCCCCCTCCCCGTCTCTGAAACGCCTCACCCTCATCTGCGATGACTGAAAGGATTCTGAAGCTGCCAACCCTTTACAAGAACAACGGTAAACACATTCGATCGGCCCATTTATCAAATTTTGTGGAGATCTTGCCGTGCCAAGATGACAGCTGATGACGTCAGGCTCCTTCTGCTGGCCGCCATGTTGGCAGCCCTTTTATGTCAGTGCTAATGAACACGGGTTATAACCAAGCGGCGGAAGGGCCGCTAAACATCGCCGCATGTGCGCATCCTCGCTATAAAATATGGAGAGGAAACACAATTACAGATTTATCTCTGTCAGCAGCAGCACGTGCTTTTAGCTGTAATTCTATCTGTTCGCGGAGAAAAGAGCGTGCACTTTCCTTGCGGAAGGCCGACCTGCTGCTGCCTAGCTGCCTCCGGGTAAAGAAAAGAGACAGAACAGTAACCAAAAGAGAGTGATGGGTGCAGAAAATGCGAACCAGTGACTTGTTTTTGGCAGCTGGTATAAGAACACTAAAGGGATGCGTGAGGGCGCATCTCTCTCTCTGTGTGCGTGTGTGTGAGCGTGAGTGTGTGGTTATGCTAAAAGCTTATTATAATGAAAAACAAAAACAAAAACCCACACAAATGAATCTTCTTTGCCATCTTCAAGATGTGCGGAAATCTTGCTCTCTGGTTATATCACTGTCTCTATGTAACCTATCCAGAAATGGTTAGGTCTCTGTGGGCTCTGTGTGACTCTAACCGGAAGTAGGATATGTCCCACACTCCAGGTAACCCAAACCGGAAGTGAAGGTGCCACTTCTGGGTCCAGCGCCTTAACGGCCATCACTGATTGATAAACAGCAGGACGACACCACAGACAATGTTGCACTCATAACTTATTCTCCTGTGGTCGGGAGGATTTAGCACAAGAGCTAACCTAACGGTGTTAACCGAACAAACACAGGACGTGAGTAAACTGACGAATGATCGTCTTCTGAACAGCAGGAAAAAAAAGGAAATCAGTTAGCTCAGTATGATGGATCTAGAAAACTGATATTTTGATGGCATTTGTAGTAACATATTGCAACTACTGTTGTTGCCATTGAGCGCAGATAGAAGCAACAGGAGAGCATTGCTTTTATTCAAATGATTGAAGTGAATGCAGTAACAGATACCATGTAGTTCTCAAATCGGATGTATTAACGTTTCCAAGACACAAACCTTCCCATGTATGGTAACAGCTTAAAAAAATTGATTTCAGGGGTGTACATGAATATTGATAGTCCTTGGTGACTCGTCCCTCTTCGAATGCCGTACTAGGACTAGCAAAATGGATTTTATCAGATGAACAAACTTGAAAATACGGATATTTTATGAGAATGGCTCCCTGGGTGTCGACAGGTACGCAACTAGCATTGAATAACCTGTCGTGAAGCTTTGCAGGGACTAGGAAGTAGGTTAGAGCATCTTGTCTTTACCAAGTGGGTGAGCGGGTGAGTAGAGGTTTGGATGTTGGGGTGGAGGGGGGGTTGAGAGCTTAGAGCCAGGAAGCATTTAGCGGTTGTTTTGTAGTCTTGCAATCCGCACACAGACCTTCACGTGCGAAGAATCGATTCCGCGCGCACCCAGTCCCCGTGGCCTCGCGCCGCTAATCAATTCAACATGGCCGCACTCCGTTGGCTGCTCGAGTCATTGCGCGCTTTCCTCATTCCTCCCCTCAACCCAATTCTTCCCACCATCAACCCTCCGCTAAACCCTACGGCGCTCTCAAGGACACCACGCTGGTTCGATCGCCTGACTGGCAAGGAGGGAAAAAAAAAGCTGGACGATCATGCGACACGTCACACAAGACACGCCTCGCACACGAAGAAGTGGAAGCCAACAGAAGCACTTCCTCGTTGTTCGAGGAGGTAGGGGTGGAGGTGGGATGGAGACGTGGAGGTATGGAGAGGACGGACCCATCTCTGCTGTATAGCTATTTGCATTCTGCAAAAGCAGCTGCAGCAGCATGAACACTGCTTTTCTGCAAACTGTGTGTGGGCTCTGGCGGGAATCGCAAGGATCGGCAGGGCTTTCTTCTTGGGAACAGTTTATCGTTCATGTTCACCAATCGTTCGCGAATGGCCGCTCGATTCGCAATTCACATTGCACAGCCACTGGAGCTGTGTGGCCCTCTTCATCGGTGTATTTACTCACCCCCCCCCAAAGAAACCAACCAACTAAACAAACAAACAAAAAAAAAACAACCCAAAAACAAACAAAAAACCAACCCAAAAACAAACAAAAAACCAACCAACCAACCAAAAAAAACAACAACAAAAAACAAAAAACAAACAAACAAACAAAAAACAGACAAACAAACAAACAAACAAAAAAAAAACAAAAATAAAACACGCTAATCCAAAAGGCGACATGAATTAGAGCTCACTCGGGTTTACCATAAATTTCTGGAGTTTGCGCTGTTTGAGCAGAAATCTGCTCAAGCCTGCCTCCCACCCCTCTACGGTTTGCCAATAATTACTGTGTTTGTGCTGGTTCAGTATAAATTACTCGAGTTTGGTCTGGCTCAGCAGAAACTTCTTGAGTCTGCTCTGTTTTACCAGAAATTACTTCAGCAGAAACTGTTCAAGTTTAGTCTGGTTTGCCACTAATTATTCGAGTTTGTTCTAGTTCAGCTCAAATTATTTGTTTGTTCTGGTTCGGCGCGAAATACTCCAGTTTGTTCTGGTTTAGAAGGCACCACTCGAGTTTAGTCTAGTCAGCGGTTACTCGAATCCGCACTTGTTTATCGGAGATACTTAAAATATGACAGATGTACCTCCTGTAGTGAACGAACGATAATGGGGGCGCCAATCAATCTGTGCACTTGTGAGCAAGTGAGCAAATCTGTGAACAAGGTCAGGCAGAAAGCAAAACATCGACAAATGTCCAGGTGCGAATTTTATCATATTGCACCAGAGACAGTGTTTGTCTGGTGGAGGAAGGTAGTAAAAAAAAGCACCGAACTGTATTGATGCAAGAAAAGAAAAAGAGAGAGAGAGAGGAACAGGAAAATAGAATGAGAGACGGAGAAATGAAAAGAGGGGAGAGAGAGAAGTGAAATACGATGAATTGAACTATCAAATCAACCTTGGTGAAAGAGGAAAAGAGAAATGAAAAAAGAATAAAAACACATGAAAAGAGGGAGAGAGAGAGAGAACACGTTTTACTTAGTCGAAAAATGTCGACCTAGTATTACAGGAATCGATTCATGCTGACTGAATAGTTTCATTTCTTCCGCTCCAACATCACCAATGTACACATTACCTTTCTTTTCGAACACAACATGGCGACATTTCTCCTGCACATCAACTAGCTGAAACATCTTAATAAGGATTTCATTTGTCCAGTGATAGACGAGAACAGGCTACAAGATGAACTCTACAGCAGTGTAAACACAACCGTCACAAGGATAATGTCACCCCTTCGTGCACCTGTCAAAGGACTGTCAAAATGGCACTCAAAATAGTGGTCCAACCTTTCGCCTCCTTAAATCTGGTACCATTGTCTGCTGGACAGATGCTGGGTGGGCAACGGGTGATAGTCGAGCACAATGTCATACCAGAATAGGTAACCTCATAAACTGACCCGATCTTGTAGCTCCATAAGCCCAGAAGGTTTTTTTTTTTTTTTTTTGCACTCAGTTTCAATATTGGGGCAAAGGGACAAATGTGTAAATGCTGTCAGGGTTGCACAGAAAGTTTGTATCTCTGGCACACTTTTCACAACCACGCACGTGCTTTTCACTTCTTAAAGCCATCTTCGTCAGCGGGAACTTCTGACTGAATTTTCTTTTCTTTTTTTGTGTTTTGCGACGCTCCATATTTCACTGTTCGATTTTTATTTTGATCCTGAAATAAGGTTCTGCAAGGTTGCAAAATGTCATGAACGTGCGCCACAAATACATACCATGAATATATTTCAACAGCACATTTCCGTGAACAGTGGAAATGAACATAGATTGTGACCGTTCATCACGAACACACTCGTTACTTATCTCACGCGCGTTTGCCTTTTAATGAAGGGACTGGATGTGCCTGCAAGACAACCGTGGATCAGAAGAACTCGGGATTTTCAAAGGATGCAGAACTCAGAAAACTGTCAAGACCTACTAGAGCGCAATATTTTTCGGAGATCAGCACATGATAATTTCCTTGCAAGAAAGGACACCTTCCTCTCCCTTTCTCTAGTTTTCGATACACTAAAGCCTACAAACATCGTTATACAAAGTTTTAATGACTTTCGGTACTTGGTCATGCTTGCCTTGTATCTCGAGAATGAGTTGTTTAGTCAAATTCTGGAAAACTATTTAACTGAGTACAACCCATGGATTTGAAAAAAAAAGTTTGGACTGTTGTAGACCTTCACACCAAAGTCTTTTGTTTAGTTTATAGCTACCCTCTCATAGTTGCTTTGGAGCTGCAAGGATCAAAGGTTAGGCAACCTCATGGACAGCACAGTACTTCCCACCGCCAACCCTAAGATGTGGCCTGCTTGGATCTTCTCGGAGTGAAACTCATTGTGTCACAGTCACTCATTCTTTGGTGTCAACATCCCAGAGTGCCTTTATGTGAATTCTCCTGAAATCTTGGATTCTTGTTGGTTTTATGCGACACTGATATCACATCAAGTACTTCACAACGGTCGTCACCACCTGAAGGGTGAATCAGAGACGAAACAGTAAAACTTACAATGTGACCTTCATAACCTCGCAATACCTGCCATGTCCTCCATTACAGAATAAAACAAAACGGTTCTTGGTATTACGGTTCTTTAAATCTGTCGAGGGTGACATCACAGTGAAAAAACGTGAAAAGCGAGATAACGTGAGACTTGGTGACGTCCGCAGCTGGTCACCAGTAAGTACGTCACCGACAGAAGCTGCACAGACTGAACAACTGCTATCTCTGAAGTCAGTGATATTGGTAAACAGTATTCAGTTCACTGGCTAAAGTGTTCGGTGCCAGGTATGCCAGTATATACAGAATCTTGTCAGGGTACAGATTACACCAGACGACATTTTGTGTACTGAGTAATAATCATCAACATAAAGTTTGTGACGTGCATCAATATCTACTCATAGTTTTTGTTGTCACTCGTCACTATTTAGCTTGTTTGTCGACTCGCCATCATAAAGTTGTTTGTATATTTGCATTTACTGTCAGAATATCATCAGAGGACAAATTTGGTCTCAGACAAAAGACAAATACGAGTAAACAGAGTTGACTTTAGGTTGTGCTGAATAAAGCAACTTAAAACAACTTTTGTCTTCTTCGGTGGATGCCTGCACGACTCATTACACTACTGCAATATCCTTAAGTAGGAGCATTTACGGTTGCAGTAAGAAATCGAGAGCATTCTACATGTAGATAATATGCTACTCATGAGTAACAAGAACCATGTCTGCTAGATTTTTCTCTCGACTTTACAACTACCTACTTTCATCTTGTGGTCAACATATCTTTGTTTTTCTCGATTTGTGTATTCACCGGAAAGACAACTTCGGTCATCGGCTGACGAAACAGAAAATTGCACGCGCAGGACCTGACTGGTCAAAAGCTGAGAAAAAATATTGAAAACAATCAACGACAACAAACAATGTTAACAGCTTGTACTTACTTGAAGACAACATGACCGTTGGAGTTGAGTCCAAAGAAGGGAACCGAGAACTGAAGTATCCAAGTATTGAGGAGACAGTCGTAGTAGGGCCGCCCCCAGTATCCGTCTTTGTCGAAGACACGAATGGACACGTTCCACTGATGCTGAATGTTAGAAAGCTTGCCCACATCGCTGAAGTTAGTGAAGACGGTCCTCGCGTGCTTGTAGGTGCCGGCGGAGCTGCTGCTGAAGCGGTCCTTGTGGTAGGTAAACCACGGCATCTGGAAGGGGCTGTAGAGCTTGGTGAGGTCGGACACCACGGTCGTGCCGCCGTCGGCACGGTACGAGTAGGGGAAGAAGTAGGACTTGCTGTCGTTCGGGTACAGCGGGTACTGACCTGCGCGAAACGCGATGCCGCAACCTTTCACCTTGGGGTCATCCTCCACCAGAGTCTGGGTCAGGGCAAAGAAGGTGACGTTCTTGTACAGGTCGTCGGAGCGGTAGCTGTACATGAAGAGGCTGTTGAGCACGTTGGCGAGCTGCACAGCTTTGGCCACCTGCTCGCCGAACGGGGTGTAGAAGTACTCGGACCGGAAGGTGTAGTCTCCGATGTAGATGCTCTCACGCGAACAGTTGGGGGTTGGGTCGCGCTGGTACCTGTCGATGAAGGCCAGGGCCCGGCTGGCCTCCAGGTCACCGTCCTCGGCGTGCGGACCCTGGTAGAGGGCGAAACGCCTTTCAGAGTGGTGCACCGGCCCCAACGAGCGACCGTAGCGCCGCCTGTCCGCGTCCCTCCGCCGCTCCGGTCTGGCCGCTGCCAACCTCCTGCTCTCCCTCCAGAGCACAGTCCCCTCCTCCCTCGGGGTTGGGGGGTGGGGCAAGGACAGGGCCGACAAAATGTCCAGCACCGCACAGAACCAGCAGGCGCTGTTGGTCCCCACCGGTGTCTTCATGACGACAACGACGACGGTGATGACAACAGCAGGGGCGAGAACGGGGGATTCCAGTGGAGATGTCCTGGTCTCCTGGACACACTACCATACCCGCCTCCACTGCGTGAAACCAAACCGTCGGTCGTCTTTCAATGATTTCCTTTTAATCCTCCCGAGGTCTGCGACTCTCTCTCACTCTCTCGTTCTTACCCAACCTCCCACCACACGCACGCATGCAGCACGTACACACACGCACACATACACACGCACGCACGCACGCCCCACGATGCGCGCGCGCGTGTGTGCGTGTGTGTGTCGTTCGTATTTTTCCAGGTAGAGGCAGTCTCTTTCTTTTTTTTTTTACTCACGTACTGACCGACGTCTGGCAGTTGTCTCCTCCTTTCTGTGGGTCTCCCGGCACATCCCAGAAAACGAACGATGTTCCCTCGCAGACCTTAACGGTGACAGATTGCTGGCTCGCTAGCCAGCACGTCACAGCACAACACGGCACGGCACGGATGCAGCTACAGCACAACGCAGCAACAGAAGTGCAGTATGGTGGTTACAGCGGTAGAGTTACAGCACTGGCCAGACACAAGGGGCGAAGCAGCAACGACGACGTGGGTAGGGAGGGGTAGATACAGGGTGGCGATGATGAGAGGAGGTGGGAAGATGCAGCTGCACCGAGAGAGACGTCTCCCAACAGTAAATACGACGACGGGAGTATGGCGGTATCCGAAAAGCTGCTTGTTTGTTCACTTTGTGAGGAAACTTTCCCAGTTGTTCAAACACTGATAGTAGTAGTCGTCGTAGGCACGAGCAAGTAGTAGCGTGGTAGTCGTGATAACAAAACAACAACAACGACGACGACAACAACAACAGCGGAAGCTGCAGCACGAGCCCTGTAGGCTGTCGGCGATGTTGGTACCGTTGCCTGCGTGCTAGCAGACGAAGGGATGCAGGCCAGCAGCGCAGCAGCAGCAGCAGCACCAGCAAAGGCGGCCTCGGCGAGGTACGCGTTAATATCGATGAGCGAGCTGCTGTTAAAACTGCTGCTTTTACTCTGACTGCTGGCTGCAGCGGCGATCGACCAGCACCAACGATATCGCCATTTTGAATCAGTTTGGCCCCAAACCTCCGGGCACACTCCTGCCCTCCAACCGGGAGGGTTGTGTGGTGGTGGTGGTGGTGGTGGTGGTAGTAGTAGGTGGTGATGGTGATGGTGGGTGAGGGCCACGATTTTTTTTCCTGTCTCCTCCCTTTTTTTCCTCTCTTTTTTCGCTCTCACTCGCGCTGTCTGTAAGGTGTTTTGGCTTTCTCTCTCTTTCTCTTTCTCCGTGACCGGAGTCTGAGAAGTCATCCGGGCTGCAGCATTCTTGTTGCTGCTGCTTTGCTGCTCACTTCGGCACGATGGTCTCCCCTGGTAGCATGGAGCACAGCCTACAGACAGAACAGCGAGCGGGCAGCTTGCAGGCTCCTGCGGGCACCGGCCGACTGTTCAATGCCGGAAAAATGCAAATACAGACTGCCTCTCTCTCTCTCTCAAGCTTTCGCCGGGGTCGCCGTATTGGCAAGACCTATTTTTCTTAACAGGGGGGATGGGGTATGTAAAACGAAAAACGAACCAAAGATACCTCGCTTTGAGTCTCGTTTGTCTGTTTATCGGTTCACAGTGTCACCTGACTGTCAGCGAAGGTAAATATGATGATAATGATGATGATCACCACGATGAAAACGATGATTATACATTTAATTCAATTTCTATTTACCTTAAACGTAGCGCCCTCCACCCCAATCTCTACCCTCCCCAGCCACTACCATCAGTATTCACGCTGATCCAGTTTTCCTGCTATGACATTACGTAGCCAGTGATTGTCACATCCATTCTGTGTCATGTGTCATCGAATTGACCTTAAAAACACAAGTTCGTCCTCTTGTCCTTCTCTCGATTCAACCTTTTTCTATGTCAGTGCATATTCCCGTGCTTGAGATGAAACGCTCACCCATGTACTTGTGTGTTTGTATGTGTGTAGGTACATGCATCAGTGTGTTTGCTTACATGTGTGCGTGCGTGTTTATTCGTGTTTATGTGTGTATAGTTTGTGTGTGTGTGGTTTTATTCGTGCGTATTCCTGTGTGCGTGCGTGTGTTCGCGCGCGTGCAGCCGGTGGTCAGGCCAGGCCTCGTGTCGTGGTCTCTTTGCACTGCGAGGAGCCCCCAAGATGGACGCGGCTGCAATATTGAAGTATTTTCTATATATGTGCTATCGATCCCTCGCGCGCCTGCGCGTCGAGCGGCAAAGACAGTGGCAGTGCACGCGGGATAATATATTTCACCGTTACTTGTCAATCGAACTAAAGGATTCCCTTTTCCTCCCCTTCTCTGTGTCTCGCCAGCCCACCGGTGGTCATATTGTCACCTCTCACCACCACCACCCCACTCTCCCTCTCCCTCACCTACTCACACTCTCTCTCCCTCCCACCCACTCATGTTCTCCACCCTTCCTCCCCTCAATCCACTCTCTGCTAGAATTTAAAAGCATTTCGCCGGTTAGTTCATACTTTAATTTCCAGCGGCACAGGCAGCTTCGTTAAAGGAGATGAATGGCGCCTACATTCGCCAAGGAGGCCGATGCTATAGTATTCGCAAGATTCTTAATTTTAATCGAACTCAGATTGGGTCAAGCTGCTCGAACGCGAGGCTTAGGGATGGACGGGGTGATGCTGGTGTGTGGGAGGGGGAGAGAGGTGAGCTGGACTGTGATGCGGGGGTGGCAAGTCGGCGGAAAGATTTGATAGGGGGGGGGAAAGGAGTGAGTAGGGAGGAGGAGGAGGCGGCGAGAGGCAGAGGCGTCTTGTACCCGCTGCTTAGTTTCCAGCTGTGACGTCACAGGCCGGGGGGCTCGACGGCCGGAGGTGTGACGTCACAGCGCGAGAGGCCTGGCCGGCGGAAAGTGCACCGAAGGTCGGGTTCTCGCTGCTTGCCGCTGATGGCGGTGGCGGTTGTCAAAGCAGCGGCTGCAGCAGCGGGATGAGGAGGACGAGAAGGAATGGCTTCAGCAGCAGCGTGTTACTGAAGTTTCTCCCTGGTCGTACAGCCCACACAATGCCGGCCAAGCAGCTGCGGAAATCAGTCACTGACCGGCCTCGTTTCCTCCCTCTCTCTCTCACATCCAAGTGTGTGTGTGTGTGTGCACGTGCTTGTTTTAACATTTAAGCATTTGCGTGTGTTAACGATCAATTTTTGTTGTGTTTGAGGAGGACTGTGTGAATGCATGTGTGTATGTGATTGGATCTGCGTGTACATACCTGATCGATACGAGTCCGTTCTGCATGCTCGTATATATACATATGTGTTTGTGCTTGTGTGTGCGTGTGCGAGCGCGTGTACATGCATGCATGCTATAGTATAAACCTGCATGTAATAGAAAGAGAGATGGTGCGACAGAGAGAGAAATTGTCTGAATCACTCACGATGAACGATGCTTGTCACGGTTAGATTTTCAGAACAAATGTTACTCCTTCCGTTGTAGTGAAATCATTCCACTCCTAAATTGCCATTTTTTTTTCCTCCTGGTGACCAAACATGTTTCCACTCGCTTTGGCTCTTTATACCTTTGTTTCCACTTGTCCTGCTATCCACAACGGCGGAGCACGGGTGAATGCTTGCAGGCTTTTGTTTCTTGCCTACATGCACTCTTCTGACCTTTAATATAACTCTGACATTCAATCTACCACTAGTCACATTAAATTCATCCTCACATTATCAAATTACTTCTTTTATTGCCAGATTACTGATGTCACTACCAGATTACTCACTCCATCAGTAGACTACTTTTTTCATTAACATATTTCTTATTCTTTAGCAGATTTCTCCTACTACTACACATAGGCTACTCTTTAAAAGGTTTATCTTTCCATTACCAGATTACCCCTTATTATCAGGTTACCCATACAACAGAAGGTGATCATAAAACCCAGCCCCACCGCCTCCCCTCCCATGTCTGAGGAAAATAGAGAAAACCATGTTTGTTTGCATGATGGTCAGTATGATACACCTGAGGTCAAGATAGTCTTGCAGGTACTGGACATTGGATGCTGCTCACATCGACGTCCCCGACTAATTCTTGGCCACCCATGGTCTTAGTTATTTGGGACAAACAACTAAACATGCCCACGCAATGTCATCACGGGTCCAGCGAAGATGGTGAGGGAAGGAAAGGTCTTCACGAAGGTCTTTTCCGCCAAGTGAAACGAAGCGTGTGATCTAGAACTAGTCTGACATTTTGTTTCACACAGACTTTGTCAAGTTTCAGTGAAAAAAATATGTTTCCATATGGAAGCTGGTCATAACGGATAACACTGTCAGATAACACTGTCAATATTTAGTAGATAAGGCGCTGGGGGAGCAATACAGACACAATACAGACCACAGACATTTTAGGTCTATGTAACTGTCTTCAATCTGCGCATAAACGTTCGAAGAGTTGTTGCTGATCAGAGACCCCCCCCCCTCCATTAGCACCCTCTGACCCTGCTACCTCTCAGGCTGCAGCTGCAGGCTCGGCTTTTATGTTTGTTCAAACTTTGGAGATTTCAGGACGAGAAGTGCATTTCTGAACTTCTTCGTGCAGCTCTTACACACCGCCCGTGAGCAGCGCACGTGATGGAGTTGATCTTAGACATCCGGCTAATGAAGCTGAGCTTGATAGCGCATGCGCACCTTAGGTGTGGTGCTCACATCCCACTTCAGTGTCTCTACACAGCTCTCTCAACATTTACTTTTGAGCTTGTTCACATATCTTAGACATCCCCACGCTCTGCAATATCCGTACCTTCAGCACGAATTCCAACTCACGAGCATGCGCGCGTTCACACACACAGATTTTACGTAGTCTTGAAGAAAGGCAAACCAGACATCCAGTTAAAATACTGATGAAGTGAAGGCAGGTATACAAAAGGATGCAACCACTTCCCAACAGTATCGCAAGACCTCTTTCTCAACACAAATCGTTAGTCAACGTGAGGATGCCGTGTTTTGGTTGGCGGAATGTTTGGCCGGTCCGTTCGCTACAGCGTACCACCAAGACTAAGGAGTGCGAAGACTTAGCTGGTCACTATGGTCACAACAGAAAGTGTGTCTGCAAGGTTTATCACTACATTGATGTAATGTCAAGGAATGCGATTCATTCCAAGTTTACTATAGAGATGGAGAGAAAGGAAGAGAAAGGAAAGATAAAGTGAATAGAGAAGCTGACGGTCTGGGAGAGAGTAGGAGGAATGTGTGTGCGTGTGCATGTGCGTGTATGTGTGTGCGTGCATACGTGTTGGCAAGAAATCAGAGATGCACTCCATGATTCTAAAGAAAGGGAGATAACACAATATTACAATTTCGTTACATTTTACCACTTGTCTTCCTCTTGGGGACATAACAGGCTCTCGAGTAACATACGAAATCGTCACGAGATTCACATTCAATATTATGATACATTATCATCATGGCCCGCAAACTGTATTAAAAAAATTTAATCCTTTCTGCCGCCCAAATTCCATCTTGTTCCCTTCAGAACATCTTCCACTCCCTTGCCATCCGCCTAGTTCTTACTCCTATCCAACCTCATACATTTACAGATTTTTCTAGTTTGCATATTTTTAAATCTCATTATCGTGGAGTCAGTCACTCATTGAGTTCTTGTCTACTCCATTAAAATTGCATCCATAAGACCTTAGTACCACTAAGAGAATACAGGTAGTCCTCGACTTACGACGGGGATCCGTTCTTAACGCGGCGTCGTAAACCGAATTTCGACGTAAGTCGGATCATACGTTCATACACCACTGTACCATAATAACAGTACAGTACTGCAAACACTTAGCCTCTCCAAACACCTATCATAACACAGCAACCTACATAATTATCAATAAACATAAGTACAGTAAAATACTGTGCAGTACAGTACGCTTTGTTATCACTGTGGCTTTCATATGAGCAGATCCTTTCACGTGTTCAAGAATGCGATCTTTATCCTTGATAATCGTAGCGACAGTCGAACGACTAAGTCCTTATGACCTGCTAATTTCTGTTGCTGTTTCCCCCTTCTCAGATTGCCTTATGATATCCACTTTCACCTCCATGGTGATGGCCTTCCTTTTCTTTGATGCACTGACCTCGTAAGTCGGAATGAGCGTCGTAACCACGAAACAACGTAACTCGAGACCGTCGTAACCCGAGGACTACCTGTGTTCATATCAAGAATCAACCTACACAAAAAGAATTGCCAAACATATATGTAAATGACACTTTATATATATATCATCTGTGCAAAAACTAAAGGCAAAAAAGGATATGCATGCACATAGGTATAGACCAGACCTGGCAAAATCCGGCCGCCTCCTGTCTCTGACCGGCCCCGCCCGCTGGCGAAAGTAGTTAATATATACTATATATACAAGTACTGGTGACTATATTAGTCCGGCCCTCTAAAACCATCCCAATTTCTCATGCGGCCCCTTGGGAAAATTAATTGCCCACCTCTGGTATAGACAATGAAGGACAATAAACATAAGGATACATCATGTATATATTGTACAAATGGTTATATCGACTGTTTAATTATGTATATGCCTGGAATAAAAACATGTAAATACGACAAATCTCCAAACATTCGACTAATGTTTACTTACACATTTGTGTGGTGAACTGATGATGATGATAATGACAATAGTGGTGATTATTATCATTGTTAAAGTTTGATATAGCTGATACATTTCTTCCATTTCATTCTCGAAGAAACAAATAGAAGCGGGGAATAAACAAGCTAGCGTTCCGTTCTTTCTTCGATGTTTTAATTACCTTGATGCGAAAGGCACCATGTTTGGGGCACAAGGCACAACATTAGAGGCACAAGGCGCCAATAAGCTGGATCCTGAGTTATTTTGGTGTCAGATGCCTTCATGGATTTGACTAGGGCTTTGTTGTTTGCTTGTTTTTCTTTTGAGCCATTCAAATGTCAGTTGTCATTTATTTTGGTACTTGATGATGAAATGTATCGAATCTCATAAATATCAAGGTCCAACACATGCAAATAGCACGTTAGAAGTTCTTTGAACGTTCTGACTTCCTTTCTTATAAAAGCAAGGTTTGGTTGTCTGCTAAGCATCCAAGAAGCTTGACGATATGTTGTGGGCTGATTACATAATCTCACCCAGCTGTCATGCTTCACAGTCCTGTGGCGACAAGTATGCCAAGAAATCACCTTGGACTTTATTTCAGCGACTTCTCTCTTGCAGCGATGATATTCAGATAACAACAACAGCAACAACTCTATGACCAACAGATACTATTACTGTTGGTGCTGCTCCTATGGTATTCCTATTAATAAACATTGATACATCTTTATAAAAATATATTGAAGCGAAAGGTACGATGCGAATGGAGCTTGCAAATGCTTGATATTTGATTGTCTTACGCCAATGAATGCTATGACCTCCGGGAAAATCAGTTCACGAATCGCGGAAGGATAAATTAGATGTATCATCAATGTATCCTCACAATCTATCACAAATTATCCTATGTGTAGCTAGCAGGCTGATTCATGCTCATGTCACATGACTCCCCAATATTTGGTGTTGTCGTCGCGCGTGACTGACGCTGCTTCATAAAGCCAGCGTCACGTGAGCTTGTCACGGGGACTGCACACTGTCGAGCTCTTCGGGGGGGAAAGAAACTCCCAAAGGGTGTAGGTTTGTGAGCAACGCTTTGCAAACTTGGACTAAATATGTCGTATTACACATAATACTGTTACATTTTTACACCTAATACTAATAAGGGGAGCGGATCCAATGGGTATTTTCCTCTTTATATTACAATGAGGAGGGGCAAAGGAGAGTGAAAGTAAGTGTATGATCACTTGAGTAACCAAGTCTTGGCGTTTCTGTCATTGCCGTCTGTGATAGAGTAGTACCCAAACCATACTCAGAAAGACACACGACACACACAGGTATTCTACTCGACAGCTCTGAGATTATAGTTTAGTTCTGAGCCCATCAGCGACTTGGTCGTCTTGGAAGGCTGCGTTGTTGAAGGAAAATTCTGTCGTAGGGTCGCTCCACGTGCTGTTGTTGCTGGTGTAAGTGTCTGTTGCATCAGTTACTTCAGGTAGTTGTGTTTCCGCAGCTTCTTGCCGGTAGCGAGGGAGGGTGCGGTTCTCCACCAGCAGGGGTCCCCACTCCGGCAGAGGCTGGTTCAAACGTCGCAGTAGCTGTGCAAGACAAAAGAATAATATCATCCTGACAATCACGAACTTTTACGACAGCTGCAACAACTCCTTTCAGAAGTTTGACCCTTGCCCCTATCAAGCTTAATTTTACAATTCTGAAAATCCTTCCCTTAACTCTGTAATTAAAAATAGAAATAATATGTGTGGTTTATATATCAATAAATATTACAATAGATTAGGAATTCAATCACTTTATAAGTACCCTTGAAAGGATTCCCATGTCACGTGATACAAGGATGACATAAGCGAGTCGTTACCATTGGAAAGTAGTCCCTTGGCCTAACAGTCATTGGGTTATGATATGTTAAAGATCATCAGTTAGGAGATGTATTGCCATTTATTCTCTCCCTTATTGTACTCGGTCTTTAGGAAACCAAAATGCTTCAACCTATGAGGTAATGTTTTCACGTACCTTGAAGCCACCCTTGTAGCAGTAACTTCCGATAAACCAGACAGGGGTCCACATCATAATGAAGGCAACAGTCAGCCATCCAAGAGCCTCGGCCCATTCCGGGTACGCAGGACCCGTGATCGGTTGATAGTCGACGGAGTCGAAGACAATGATGGCCTGTGGCGTGAAGAGAAGTGTAGGTGGGTTGGGTGGAAACACATTAGAAGCGAAAAGTTATCAACTCTTTGCTCTGTATAATTCATTCAGAACAGTTTCTGCGAAGAAAATAAGGTGAAATCTAAGGTTCCTCTTAACAGGACTTACATAAGAAATGTGTGACTCTATTTGGCTATTTTTTTTTATCATCTTGAAGAGATATGGTAAATGCAGTCATATTTTCAGCAAGATATGTTTGGGTCAGAGAGCCATCTAAGAAAGAGAATGGCATTATTAATAAGTCTAGTGCTGCTACACTGATGAAAAAAAATCGTCTTACCAATATAAGCCCAGGGGCGACAATCGTCCATGTCCAGCTGAAGTAGCAGTAGTAGATTTTCCTGCTGATGGAGTTGTGTCCCACCATCATCATGATGTCCTCACTCAGCCGCACAAATCCTGATTGTTACGATACAACGTGCAAACATCATGTCAACTCTTCAACATGATTCAAGATCTTTCAACCTTCAACCCGGTATGATCACCGGCTTTTCAACGCCAGACCATAATAGCATAAAAAACTTCTTTTTGTTAAAATAAAATATTGCATTTTCACTACTGATGAGTGATGTTAAGCAGGTCATAGTACCAATCAAGAGCAATCCCTCATGTAAAGATAATAGAAACTTTAAATTTGTTTTTATTTACTATATACCCTTATATAGACTGGGTGTTATTTTCTCACAGTTAATTCAGGTAATATCTACAAACAAATATCTGAGTTTCCTTACCGTAGACCCACACAATGACGATAAACTCGAGCAGACCGACAAGAAGCAACGGAAAACCCACGAATGTATCCATCAAATCCAGAATGTAGGTCCCGCCCTGTTTTAAAAAAACACCTATGGAAATAGTATTGGGTTTCAAAATTAGCCTCTACTTATGATATTAGTATTTGGAAGTGATCATTCACTCATGTGCTGATTTCATATGCTTTCATCAAGACATCATCAATTAAAATCGCAAAGGCAGACTTTTATCTAAGTAACACAAGCGTTACCTAAGTACCACAATTGCTACCAGCATTGCTTGTATACCACTGTTGTTACTAGCATTACCTGTGTTGCAATATTGCTACCAGCATTACCTGTGTACCACTGTTGTTACTAGCATTACCTGTGTTGTCTGCGGAAGACCAAGGAGAAATCCGAGAGCGCAGACGCTCAACCGGAAGATGATGGAGCGGCAATTTCCACGAAAAAACTTGTACTCGTCCTGCAGGGCTGTCAGGAGGGTCTCAACACTGGGGACCTGTCACAGCATTGACAGGAAACGTCCAGTGTTAAAACTATTGCACACAAAAACACTGAAAATAACTTCAGTATCTATTCAATGGCTATCTGAAGTTTATTAATTATACATTATTTTTATTTAAAGGAAGTGGGTGATTAAGTAATCGTCTTGTGGTTAGTGATCTCAATGTCTTTGTAGACATATCTCTTTCCACATAGTGGAGAATGGAGATAGGGGGTGGGGTTTGAATCATTGGTGAAAAGGTGATGGAAGACAGAATGATGGTAGAACATATTTGTAGATCATTTACAACTTGTTTGTGTCCACAGGTATCGAAATACCAAGAGCTGTAGCATCCCACATGACAGCGCTCAATGAGTTACCTGCGTCCCCATGCCGAGGCAGATCATCATGACGAAAAAGAGGACAGACCACAGTTGTGGGAGCGGCATCTGGGCCAAAGCCTCTGGGTAGGCAACGAACACAAGCCCTGTACCTGAAAGAAGATTAGAGCGCACTTACTTTTTAATCACATGATTGGTTGGAAAATATTAAGAAAAGAAAATGAAAGAAATAAAAACGAAAAACAAAAAACGGAAAGCAAGAAAGATTAAAAAGGGAAAAATTAACATAAGAAAGAAAAATAAGAGAAAAAGAAGGAAAAATAAGAGAAAAAGAAGGAAAAAAAAAAGAAAGAAAAAAGAAACATGCGAGCAACCTTCCGTTGTGACCGCCGACACGGAGACGTTCTTGGCCCGTGCCATGTATCCCAGGACAGAGAAGATGGCAAAACCCGCATAGAAACTAGTCAGACAGTTGATGATTGGAATCGTGATGGAATCCCTGTATGGCAGGAAAGCAGTGACGCACCAATAAAAATCTGAATCACTACAGTTATCCTTTATCTTTCCTTTTTTTCTAATTTTATGCATACAATATTCTCTGATACGTTCTGATATTTTGACATTTAGTTTCGTGCCAAAGCATGTGCAGTCCGTGAAATTTGACATCTTTTAATTCTCTTATTTTTCAATGTTTCTTGACTTTTTCTTGATTGATGTCGATTTTGTAAATTTATCCAAGAAAAAGGGAAAGCAGCACGTTAAAATATAACTCTGATACTTGTCCCTTCATTAGTCGTTCTTGTAAGAAGTTCTGAACTTAGTACACGATACTACCTCCTAAAATATAATTTCTCTTTCATACTAAGTATGCGGTTAAAATGCAAGAGTTTGTCCCCACCTTAGCGAGTTGTTCTTGAAGCGATTATAGCTGGACATGGCGGTCAAGCTGCCCGTGCTGGTGCTGAGAGAAAAGAAAATTTGCGAGGCGGCGTCCAGCCACACCTGTCGTCAAGACCCGAAAAAATTAGGATGTCTAACAAAATCTCATTGTCCGTTCTTGTCTAAACTTTCGTGGACATTTAATTCCAGGCGTTCGCCTATTCTTTTAGTCTTACAAACCTGTACATAACTTCGGAGTAAACCATTTTTGGTTCGAAATGGAGAATATTCAAGATTCCGCTCTGTACAGCTGGATTTTAATTTTGTAATTGTAACTGTTCTCCCTACCTCCATGTTCTCCCGGCAACCCCTCGAGGTTGACTACATATCGACTCCCTCCCATTGAATTACTTCTCGTACACGTACCCCAGATTCAGTCAGCTTGTTGAGGTCAGGTTTCAGGTAAAAGTCGATTCCATCTCGAGCACCCTCCAGAGTGACCCCCCGAACGAGCAGCGCTGTCAGCAGAACGTAGGGAAACAAGGCAAAGAAGTAGGCCACCTGCAAAAGAGATGCCCCTCCTTTAAGATGGTCTTATCGAAATATCTCTATTGTTACATCTCACAAAAACACTTTCTACAGAAACACTTCTTAACTCTTCAGAGTTTTTGTTGTCTCCAACAAACGACACCAAAGGTCAACGGGTCAGTGACAACGACATCCGTTGTCCACTATTGCGGTTTCGCTTACCTTTCCCATCGTCTTGACCCCTTTGATGAGAGAGAGGGCGATGACGATCCAGGCGGCAAGGTTACACAACGTCAGGTCCCACTTGACTCCTCCAGGATCCGCAATGCTGCTGGTCTTCGACAGGACGTAGTTACTGAAACAGACGGGCTAGTCACGTTACTGAAACAGTTTTTTCATGTTTCTGAAACAACCTAGTCACGTGAAGGGACTTGATAAGTTCGTGTAACAAACCCTTATTTGCTAAAGAAGACAATTGGCCAAGCTGCTAAAACTGACAGGCTTCCTAGGTTACCGAAACAGATAAATTTATTAAATTGATAAAACGCCCACGTTTGCTAAATTATTTAAACAAACTAAGCAACAAACGGAAGTCACGGATAAGCGATTATGTGATAAGTGTGATAAATGTTCATGCTCAATAAACTGATCTCACACCTAATGATATAAATTTACCACTTTGCTTACTTGTAGTATTCTTCACTAGCGCTTTTTTGGTTGTCAGGTGTCACAACAATTCCCGCTTAAAAAAACCAAACAAACAAGTAGACAACAATTGTTAGTACATTATTACACTGACATGCATTCGTGCACACACACACAATAGTCAGACACATATCAGAATCAGAGTCCGGATGTATCTACAGATGACTGTAAAGATAAAGGTGTATCGTACTGCAGTTGAGGCCTGTGGAGTTGTACCATCGGAGTGGGTCGAGGTCAGTCCCGTTGTCGCCGGCCTTGCGGCAGTAGCACGTGTTCCAGTCTCGCCCACACTCCGTCCACGGCAAGGTCTCCTGCATGGAGGCGAACAGGAAGAAGATTGACTGCGCCACTATAATGTGTAGTAGATGGACAGGATGACACCAGGACCATCATGGTATACCCAGACCTAGCATATAACATGTTCAAACAATACATACAAAATATCAGTGAAACCCAGTTCATATTAAATATCACCAAAACCATATGTATGACTCTAAACTTCATCGCTTTTAAGAATAAAATTAATTTGCATTAAATAAAAAGCTGAATATGACATAACGAAAGAAAAAACAAATAAAACATACATAAATCAGAAACATGCTTCTCTTTTCAAACCCTATTCAGTAGTAAGAAAGTTACACAAAGTTGCACCCAACTAGAAAAAAAAAACCTAATTATTTTATTCCCCTCTTTACCTTTGAACAGTGGGTTGATCGTCCAGATAGCAAGCGGACCTAAAACTGCAAACTGACCAAATGAATCTCCAGACAAAAGAGCGGTATGCCCATGAAAAAGAGGCTGATGCAGTAGGAATAAGAACGCACCTGAGGGAGACAATCAATAAATAAATCGTGTGAATTTTTTGTAACAGTAGCAGCCCTTCGACATGCAGGTGGAATCATTACGACTACAGTATACAAATCAACAGATATGAAAATGTTTGACTATAATAATAATCATGATCATCATAATATGTACGTTTGTAATTGAATAGCGCTTTTAACATCGCTAGGGTTTGAACTCAACCCTTATCAAGTACATGAAAATATGAAAGATAACAGTATATAGAGACAGAGAAAGGCAGGAAAACAGTGTTCGTCTAATAGTGGTGCTAGACAGAGTATGTTTCAGTTATACCTGCGTTTGTGTGTGTGATTGTGTGTGCGCGCTTTGGATGTTCCACTTTGATGTTCCACATTTTTAAAACTTGAGGAAATTTTTTTACATTAAGAAATCCAATCTCACAAATGTAAACAGAACAGATCTACTTGCTACCGCCGCCATTTTTGTAACATAGGTAAGGAAAGCGCCAGACGTTTCCCAAACCCACGGCGAAGCCGATGCACGTGATTACAAACTCCAGGTGACACCCCATCCTCCTCTCGAGGCTGCTTGTTCGTCACCCTTAGGAAAAAAATCATACTCATAAATAAAAATAAATAAAAAAAAAAAGAAGCATACGGCATAAGTAGTTATTCAAGGCCATGTAATTGCCTACTTCCTACTACGCCTTTAAACGAGAAAACCATTCTGTAGTAAAACGACTCTCAGTCACCGTAGTTCTGACATGATTTGGGTTTATCAGTTTCGGAAAACGTTTCTTAAAGAAAATCCACAGTTTATCCCTTTCAAGTTACGAAGTCACAGTTTATTTTTTTGTTTTAAATGCAGTATATTCCTTTTACAAGTCATTTTTTCTGTTTACAAATTCTATGCTCGATATTGTCTTACCATCATTAGTGCGAAGAAAAATGACAACAAACAAACAAACAACAGTGGCTAGTCACACTACTGGATGTATAGATTATTGAATATGCATGCATCCGTGTACATTATATTTCTATTTTTCCTTTTCTTTTACAGTTCCTCCTTTATCAATTAAAAGGAAAAAAAGTGAAGAAAGTTCGGCTCTGACAATCACATAGTTTGAGGTCCATATATATATATGTTCTGACACTGTAGTCAATACTTTCCGCGAAAACTTTCGTCACCTTGATCGTTATCTTCCCGAGGTCTGTGATCCCGTAGTGTTATCTCTCTCTCACACACCCACACATGATCTGAAAGTGAGAGAAAGGACGGGTTTGGTTTTGTGCTACGTCACGTGTTGACTTGATGTCTCCCAACCTATTGCCCTTCGGGTCTTCGTCTTGATAAGATGAAAAAGCATGTTGAAGATCAGAAAGTGATAGTTATAAATGTCGTAGGTTGCCTCCTATAACGTCCCCCCCTCTTCCAAGTGAAAAAAAAACCAAACAAGACCGGTAGAAGCAATGCGATTTAGGTCGATGAGGATGGAAAGAAAGAAGCATGAATACTAAACTAAATTTAATTTTATTTCCTTCATACCGAACCATCTTTCCACAGTAGTCGCTGGTAGTGTGCTGGTGTGTTTAATGAGAGAGAGAGAGTGCATTTTCTTCGTAACAATCCATCCACCCCGTGATATATCCATAGTTGCTGGAACGGTGGAAAACACAAACAAATAAATCTCCCACCCCAACCTCCAGGTCATGAAGAGAATCACGATACACGTCTGCCGTGCACGCGTACATTCCCCCATCACCATCCCTACACATACTCTACCTTCTGAAGACAAAAATATATATCGGGGGAATAGTGAACAGAGAAATGCAAATTGTTCAATCCAGGCCACATCCAGACTTGGTGCAAAGTCCGCGGCTTTGTCAGTTCAAGGCACTAACCTGCACCGCGACACTTTAGAATTATTTAAACCAATAACCGTCTTGTCACCGAAGTCTCTGGAAGATATATATGCGTGTAGTAAACAGAGCCTGTTCAAGTGAAGAATGAGCAATTTGCAATGGCATGAAGTAGCAGAAACTGATCTTCATACTGTGTGTAAATGAAAAGAAATATCCCTCAACGTTTGGAGATTTATTGCACCATTCACTAAATTCCCGGAGATGAAATAAACCCGAAAGTTCGTCAGGTTCGAATAAGACGGGAGAGACAAAGAAGTGAGACAACGTTGGAGTACGGAACAACTGAAGTTTTCGTTCGTTCGGCGATGAGGTGGGGACAGACAAAATGTTTTCAGCCTCAAGGTGGGAATTTGCATTACAAACACAGTGGAGTAGTTTAGGGGACCTATAAAACGAGCTGTAAAACCCCAGGAAAAATAACTCCCAGAGTTTACGATAATTTTTTTTTACTCTTTTGTGTGGGTTTTTATTTTTCCGCCACCTAAAACATTGCAACAAAAAAAAAAAAGAAAAAAAAATGTATCGCACTTCTACACGGTGTCAGAATACTTGTTCTACAGAAACTCGCGTCCTTATTCTACAGAAGCCATGTCTTATTCTACAGAAACTCGTGTCCTTTTTACAAATAAGTTTCTCCTGGCATGACTTTCCAGTCAAGAACAGTTGTATACCAGTGTGTGTAACCATATAAGCGTGACATACTAACCACATGACCAGAAGCTCTGCTAGGACTGCTCAGTCAGTGAACAAAAACAAGAAACACAAACAGAAAGGCTACCTCCAAATTGTATATAAAACAGACAAAACAGTGGCTCGTTTTTTTCACCTTTTTGCCATTCGGGAGGACAGCTCACTCCCTAAAGGCGGGTCAGATGTGACCCCGTTGCTTGGCTTAGGAACGGGTCACTGATAGTACTAGATTTATTACGGATTTGTAAGCCTATAACTGTTGAATTGGAATACCAGGCAATCGCTGCCTTCATTCTCTCTTCTCTCCTGACTTTTTCTCTTTTCCTTTCCTTTGTTTCTTTCGTCTATCCATTCTATTTCTCAGACGGCCCGGTTACATGTATTCTACGCCGAACATCTTTGGCCTCATTTCTACAGATAACAATGGAAAAATCGGATTTTATACTATGGCTTAACGTAATTAAACGACAATAAACGACTATACTGATGACCTAATTGTTTAGTTAACACGATTACCTGGAAACTGGACTGAAGATGCGTGAAAAAGGTGTGAGTAGGTCATCTGCTGCCGCAAATATTACGCTCGTTAAGTCCCCCGCTTTGCCTTGGTCCATAGCTACCCTTGAGATACATTCTCTGTTCCTTAGGTATCTAGATTTCCACTTCACAACTCGGTCGCTGATGACACGCACGTGACCGACTACATACCTGTCCAACTGTAGAGTGCAATTAGCTTTCGCTAGAGAAACCATCTCTGAGGGCGCCCCAAATATGAGGACGCGCTGTCATGTGACCAATCATCTTGAAATTGTAGGTGCAAGTTGTTCCAAGACAAGTTTATAACAAGCCATATGTAACACTCACAGAGCTGGTAAAGCACAGATCGAACTTTGTCTAAGAGAACTAAGAACTTGGTATGGGAGACAATGTGTGCAGACAAAATAAAAATAAATAAAATGTACTGAGTGAAGACAACATCAGGGAGGTAGCGCAAAGGATGCGCATCGCCTAAAAGGGGAAGGTTAGAAAGAAATGGATATGAATAAAGCACTTGACGAATAATTAAGTTTATTTGCCGTTATCCATCCATCTTGCTGCCAGGAACGCTTTACTTATGACACTGACTGACTTGGTTCAAGAATAAGAATAAGAATAAGAATAAGAATAAGAATATGTAGATTAATACAGCTCGTTCCTCCGCTGTACAGAATGTGCTTTCATGCCCGATTTACTACAAAATGTCTCAAGCGTTATGACCTCTGACCTACTCTTCCATGTTTACAGATCCCCGACGTCAAATCAGACTCCTTGGTAAATTTTCTTTCATCTGAAGCTTACTTACATCAGTTCATGTGTTGTGTGTACATGTGAAATTCAAGTGAGATCATTCTATAGTCCTTTTCTGACTAATCAATCACCAATGCATCTCCATCGGCGATGTGTCATCACCTTCCATCTCCACACCTTGTTGTTGTCCACAGGTGTGCATGCTCTGAACGGTACTCTGTATACTCTACATCAGGGATGCACAACCTACGCCCGCGGCCATATCCGGCCGCGACGCGGTGCCATCCGCCCGCGAAACTTCTGCCCACAGTGTAGGAAATCGCATGTTAGTAATAAAAGAATACCTTAAAAAAAACGAAAAAAAAGGAAGAAGTATTTATCCCCACGTAGGCGTTTCCCAATCTTTTTTTTTTTTTTTTTTTTTTTGCGATGACGAATATTTCGATTCAGTGCTCCGACTTGTGTCTCTACGATGAGGCCGGACATTCAGAAGTTGGTTTCGGGAAAACAACTTCAAATATCCCACTAATTAATATATAATTAATGGTAAGTACAACTTGTTTCTAATAAAAAATGGTATCTGCTCTATTTTTTTTTTCCTTTTGTATTTTTGCGGTGAAGTGCCCGCGACACGGCTGTCCGAAATGGATATGGCCCGCGACACGGCTGTCGAAATGGATATGGCCGCAGGCCGAAAAGGTTGGGCATCACTGGCCTAGACTGGCCTAGAGCAAAGAAACAAATCAGAAGGTGACGGTAAGTCCAATGCAGACAACAACCGCGCCACCCTGACCCACATGACCACATACGTTCCATGGAGACAACCCGAGCTCCTCTGAACCCTCAAGTCCCACCATCTGCACGACTCACGATCAAGGAGCGCCATGCCAAAGACAACCAGCTTAGTACAGCTATAGACTGCGCCCTAGGTCAGTGGTTCCGCGGACCACTTTACTTAAGTAAAAGCTATGGCGGACCACCAAGGCCTAAGTAAAAATTATGGCGGACCACCAAGGCCTAAAAATCAGTCTGTACTATGAATTTCAAATTTAAATTGCAACATTTGTTTCAAAACTAAATATCCTTTTGTAAAAGTAGTATAGTAATAAGATGACATAAAACTAAGTATACCTCTTTCTTTGTAATCAAAATGTTAATGCCAGGAATGCATCACTTTAAACATTACTTTGCTGACATATGACGACTGTCAGCCGCGGACCACCTGAATTATGCCCGTGGACCACTAGTGGTCCGTGGACCACACTTTGAGAACCACTGCCCTAGGTGACAGCCTAGCTTTCCTAAAAGTTCTCGTTTGTGTCTAGTTAAGAAGTACTAAAGCTACTGAGGGCAGGGTTGTTTCCCTTGTTTATGCTCAGAAAAGATAAGTACCGTTTTAATTACGATGTTTCTTCTGTTTTCTTAGCGACAAATAATGTAAAAAATATGGTAAAACATTTTTTAAAATATATGTGTAATATTTTTACAAAAAGTCTTACAAAACTTGCAGTTATCTACATTAAAAGCTATTTAATTTGCATGCTATGCTGCTCAACCCGAATATCACGGAAAGCCAGACTATACTGTTGTCAACGTTAGAGTCATTAGGTTTACAGGTTGGTTGTCAATAATGCCTAAGCTTGTGATCTCTGTGGAAAGTTTGAGTTCTGATACGTCCTCCCCCCAAGAGGACCGGAATTAAACTGACTGCCTACCGTCTCGTTCTGGCAGGTGCATGACCCCACTATACTCACGGGTCTACCTGCGACCCACTCCCCAAAAGGGGAAATAACAATTCAATGTCAAATAAGAAAGCTGGTAATAATAAACATGATGTTACTCTTGATGACCATTTGGTCATTGCAGTGTCGTCTGCTCGATCGCTCTCTTTTATCTCTGAACTGCTAGCACACTAGTACGGTTTCACTGTATGCATGAACATTATTATATACAGTGAACCTCGGTTAACGAACATAATCCGTTCCGGAAAGCTGTTCGTTATCCGAAACAATTTTTTCCATAAGAAATAAAGGAAATAGATTTAATTGGTTCCCAGCCCCTGTTGACTCGCTAATATTTGAAAGTTACAGGCTATATAGGTATTTGTTTTAATGAGAACAGTTATAATACAGTGGAACCTCGGTTAGCGAACGCCTCGGATAGCGAATATTTCAGATAACGAACAAAAATTTCGTTAAACGTTTGTCTCGGATAGCGAACAAAATTTCGGATAACGAACAGCCACGTGAACCACACGTGACCGACCAGCATGTAATCATTCGCGCTCGAGACACAGTTACGATAGGTCGTTCCTTATCTATGAGCATCCTTCTTGTTTAGTGATTTTTGTGCTTTATTTTAATAAGATAATCCTCAAAAATGGCTCCAAAGAAGATTAAGAGCAATTAATAGCAATGAGTAATGACAATGAAAGCGGCCAACAAATGAATTGAAACAGGAAATGATTTCAAAGTATGAAGGTGGCATGCGTCTGTCGGATATGTGATGTCGTATTACCAAGAGTTTTACAAAAAGGCAGAAGGAGCAGACACTGGACAAGTTTTTTCTTTAACCTCAAACCACAGAAAAGGAAGTCACCCCCGATTTTATAATGTCACGGGTGCTCATGGAGGGGGAATCCAAGCAATAATTCCACCTCTTCCTCCCCACACCTGCTTCCAACCAGCCGTCAAAACGGCAAGTTTTCTGATGTTTAAATGCTTTCGTTACTGTTTTTATGTTAAGGATGATCACGATGTTTACAAGTACTTATGTGTGTGAACAAACGTTTTCAGTGATGAAACGGGCGAAACCCATCTTACGTAATCGCCTCGCGGACGAACATTTCGATTCAGTGCTCAGACTTGGTGTTTCTTCGATGCAGCCAGACATTCAGAAGCTGGTTTCGGAAAAGCAGCTTCAAATATCCCACTAAGTACAACTTTTTACTAATAAAAATGGTATGTTCTATTTTATAAATTTTTTTTGTTGTAATTTTTGCGGTGAAGCGGCCCGCGACACGCGTGTCGGAAGGGAATATGGCCCGCAGGCCGAAAAAGGTTGTGCATCACTGCTCTACATAATGACTGTCGCAGCTTGTGTGATAACATCAATTGACCTCGATTACAGTATCACCAACTGCTCTGTATCAGCCTCCGACCTCGAATATAAGATTGAGAACTCATTGCAGGTATGTTCACCTCGTTCCTTGAGTGGTTCGCGAACCTACGAAAGGTCGCGGCTGGCCAAGAAACAAGATCGCCCAGCTGTCAGGCAAGGTGACTGGTGCACAGGTAGGTGTGCATTTTAGATAATGTTTTCAATACGTGCACCCTAGCCTGCTGCAGTAAACTCAACTAGGACAACAGGCACATCCTTTGTTCACATGCTCCTCCACGCGCTTTAAACCGCACCCTCTCCCGATCATCGTTAAAAAGAGAAGGTCCCCCAGATAGCATGAAAACATTTTAAAAACGTTTTAAAAACGTTTACATGGTTGTAATAAGGTTTACGTTTTAGATAAAACGTTTTAAAAACATTTTAAAAACATTTACCAAAAAAACATTTTTCAGTAAAACATTTTAAAAACATTTTTAAAATGTTTGAAAATAAAACATTTAAAACAAAAATGTTAAATAAATGTTTTATAAACATTTACAATGTTAACCTTTATGGCTTTGCGTCATGACGTAATTTTTTATAAGACGTCACTATTTGATTTGCCGGCATTCACTTTTCCTACGGAATTTTAGAGCCAGTCCACGGTGTAGATACTGAAAATCCTTACAAAAAAGCATTTTTAAAGACTTTGTTATATTTGTCTTATGATTAGGTTTGATAGTTTAAAATCATTGCAGTTTTTAAAACATCAATGCTACGTAACTAAATATTTGCTATTCTTCTTGTGGATGCACGTACTCCCATGATTCCACGCGGCGCGACATTTTCTCTGCTGATGTACTGTATGTTTGAAAACCAAGGTTGTAATCTTTTCTCTTTGTTTACCACACACGTACTGCAGGTTCTTTATTATAAAACGCTATATACCGTGTTCTAGTACAACACACATTTAATGTATGCTTATTGGGTGTGATGTGTCAAAGTTTACTTTCTGAATTGAGCGCTTGTACATAATCTAATATTCTAATACGTTAAGGCAACTGATAGTTCACATCATGTCGTCCTACTGGACGAAAAAAGTTAATAAAACTTGTAGAAGCAGCGTTGGCAGAACTGAAAGAAGAAAGTCAGATGTATTCAATACACACTGATACAAACATTCACGATCCACTGTCGTAGAGAAGGTGCTCAAAGTTTTAGATCTACAGAGTCAAATTAATAACAGTTCGAACCAGCAGACACCAGAACTCTCAGCGATAACATCACGCCAGCAATATTTACCGACTAAATACAATTTGGATGAAAATAATGATGATGATGTTGTGAAATCTAATTTTAGTGAATTTGAAGATTATGTTGATGATCGGTTTGATTCAGGATATCTTCAGAGAGCGACAGTGAAACAGATACAGATTTGGCCACACAGTTGGCATATTGGGTCGCAACATTTAACATTTCCAACAGTTCACTTTCAGTTCTTCTTGCCTTGTTGCGACAAAAGCATCCTGTAATAACTGCTTGCTTGAATTCATTGCTAAACCGTTATCTATGGTTGAAATGGTACCACTGGTATTGTGTAATCATTTCTCATTATGGTGTAAATTTGTGTTACATGTTCTTACGGATGATAGAGTTTTTAATAACATTAAATAACGTTACATTATAACATTGCATGCCACAGAAGCAAACTGCAGTCAATACAATCATATCTCAGCTGAACACTATTCATGCTATCCTTCCTGAATTTACCATAGTTCCTTGAGTATAACAGTGTATAAAAATATATGCAGTCATAATCTCTGATGGAAATATGACAGATGAAGTCAAACGTCCAACACTCCCATAAAGACACACAGTTAGCCTCCCTGGTAAGAGTTCATAGAGGATTGTTTATTTTTCAGCACGCGAACGGTTAGCATACTGGCCACCAAGTGAGCTGACAAAACACCTTCAGGAGGGAGCTCTGCCAGATAGACATACCTGGACTCTTCAAGCTGTTTGCATTTTGGGTTCAAAGGGTACTTTTATACTTTTTACTCATTGTCATATATATGTTTATTATAGAGATTAGATGTTTGATGACTTCATCAGCCTGGTTAATATTTTGTGGTCAGTCTCTGATAAAGTTTGTTCATATTTATTTTGTAAAAGGTTTTAAGGTAGTGTTAGTGTCTTTAGTCCACGCAGACCTTGCTTAGGGTTTATTGTGGTTACAGACTGGAACATACAGCCACATGACCATTAACATCTCAGCGAACATACAGTTAACTGATTTTGTCATGTGAAATTCATATTGTGTGGTAAAGCATTGCATGCCATTATTCTCGATGTTTATTTATAACTTCACAAAATAATAACCCTTTCAGATGAGCATTTGGTTGCCAGACGAAAAGTGGATAACAGCCAGTATACATCAAACTTGGATACAACAGATGATGACAGCACTAAAGGTTGAAAAGATCGGAAGAGGAAGAGAAACAAGTAGTCACATTGTGTCTTCTTTGAGTTATAGAATGACAGGGATTAGGGAATCCCTAGGTTTGGAGAACAACTTACAAGATCAGTACAGATTTCAGTAGTTCATTTCAATTTTTCATGAGGGTAATATTGATATTATGATAGGTATAGCCTAGGAATTATTTATTATTTTATTTCTTAAATCTTTTACTCCAGAAATTCTTAAATTTTCATAATTGTCATTTCACTGCACACTTATTAATAGGTATGCTTGTTAATTAGGTTAGGGCTAGAGAGCCCAGACGAGGAGGAAGAAGACGACTTTAGATGGAAATCAGTGCATCCAGCAGTGCCAGCAGGACCATTGCCAGACTCATTGCAACCACAAGTGGAAAACAAGCGTTTATGCCCACAGGTAAATGCACTAACCACATAATATTGCCCCCACGACGTGAGCACCCCAGTGACCAACGTAGTGACTCTCAGCAAGGAGTACAAGAGGGGACAGACCTCACAACTGCAGCAGTAAAAGGCGGTACCCAGAGAGTGTCTAATGAAGGTAAGTCAGACAATTTTATTTTATGGGTTACTTTTCTTGCTTTTTGTTTTGCCTATTTAATTTTGTTGTGAATTCCCTTCACAATCTCAAGTTGAACATAGTGTTGGTTATACAAGTTTCTTACTGCCTCCCAAATCACCGTTGATTGGCTTCGTTCACCTATAAAAGTTAATTGTCCACTTTTGCTCACAGTGCTATGTTCATACTGTTGCAGCATTTGCCTGGCTCATTCTGAAACAAGACAGAGAATTGAAATTGATGCTACAGGAAGTAAAAGATATGGTGATTCATTCACTGATAAGCAAAGACCAGCCTGCTCCAGCAAAGGATGCCTGAATGTTGCCAGAAGATTTGATCCTTCCGATTAGAACACAGCAAGAGCTGTTGGAACTGGATGGACGCCTTGATGATGATTCCTTTCATGAATTACTCGTACGTAAAGCAGATGTCATTGTTACAGCCATGATTGAAATGATAATCTGTAATAATTTAGGGGAATTTTAACGCATAGCTTGACATTTTTGAAAAACTTATGTTTTTATAGGGAATTCATTTGAGAATGATCAGTTCTTGTCAATCTATCATACATATATAGTGTGGAACACAATAAGTCAAATTTTAAATCCAGTTTCAAAGGGTTTCAGCCTCATAAACTTTATAGTTATTGGGGAAGGAAACATTAAATGTCAGCTTTTTGTGAAAGTTTTCAGTTTATAATTTTTGTATGGCCCTTGAATTGTAAATAATTAAAGCCATGTATATTTTCACTACACCCTTTCTTGTTTATGATGTGTGGCCTACTTTTGACAGATATGTTTCTTGTCTTCTAATGATTTGCAAGTCAAAAGCCTCTCCTGTGTGGGTAGAACGAATGCAAAGGATTGTGCGAAAAGAATCATGCGGCGACTCCTGACCGACAAGGTTGCTCGGAACTATACCTGGAAATGACAAAAGGGAGAGATGTGTGCTTTCAAGGGACTGAAGGTGCAGGCCATGATCTACAGTAAGTGATGATGTATAAATGTTAGTGTATATTATTATTAAAGGTATAGATATATGATATATTGTCTACACATACTTTGACAAAAAAAGAGAAGTGCAGATCTAAGTGCTTATTTTTGTATAACATGAATTGACATTTTTCATTGCTAGCTCTACAGTTTAAAATTATTTGTAGCTCTTGTCAGTATTAATTGTGCTTCTATGGGTGAAACTAGCGTAAAAACGGAAAGACATGGGGAACAAGCATAAGCACCATAAAACTGAAACAATATGTATAGTGTTAGACTTCTTTAGTCCATCTTTAATCTATAAACCTGTAGCGCTTCTTTAATCTACAAATCCCATTTTTGCTATCTGCAGAAGCTGTACGGAAGAACCGTGGGTGTATGGAGGCTTCCGATAAAGTTAGTGCAGGAGCCATCACAGAGTGGAGACCAATGCTTCAGCAGACAGTGCTGTTCCACCTGTCCGTCGTCCTTCCCGCCCGAGCTGCCATCCGCATCAGAGAGCGACGACTCCTCTCCCAGCGACAGAGAAGACTAGAGATATACACGTCATGTCTACGATGACTGCAATGCCACCTACAGCCGCCGAATGCCAGTACTGGTCACGTAGCCATTTGCTTCCCACGGCAACTAGCAGGCAGTCCAGACAGTCCTTTGCCACTGGATCGCCCCCACGATCAAGAGCTGTCTCCCACATAGGACACCTCTGCGCTCTACCTCATTGTACTCCTCTACACTGGCATATGTCTGCCCCACCTTTCTGCATGTGGGACCACAGGCTTGTCACCAAGCAACTCTTGACCCCAATTGGAACGCTTGATACTTCACCATTTAAGTTCACACATGACATTGCTGTAGAAGAGGTCCTATCCAATACATGGCCTTGGATGTAGCTGGTGATTATCTCTGATATTTTGCACAAATATCTGATAGTTTAGATATCTGATGATTACGAATAAGAAGGTTTCCGTATATTCGAATAAAGGCATGTGGATCTGCTAGTGTTCTATATACCTTGTTCTTAAAGCCTTTTCCCCAGATGTACAGGAACCTTTGTTCAGCCTTGTTTTACAGTGTGGAAAATCTCATAAGGCTGGTTAATTTGACTGATGTGTCCATTGTAGAAGGTTGGTGATGATAATTTGATCGTTGTTATGTACAGAAGGATACCTGTATGTCTTGTGTATTTTGTGCTACATCTAGATGGATTAACCATATACTATATCTTTTCTTACATCTAAAGCTCTATTAGTTTAGTTTTAGTTTAATTATTCCTTGGGAATCTTTATGGAGCTTAACACCTATCCTTGAAACATTTTAAATTGAACTGTTTAAAAGTGTTACTTTAATAACATTCCTTTGCTTTGACTTAACAGTGGTTAATTAATTCCTCTGATTGTTCTCTGTTTCTCATCTTTATCACATATGTCAATGCTTTTGTTGTACATCTATAGTTAATGCTTATTAATAATTGGAATGATATGTCCCTTGTAGTAGGGTAAGAAGATGATAATTAGCATATTGTTATCTACATAGGGTAACTGTCTTTTTTTGGTGTATTTTGTACATCATCCAATTGTATTTACAATCACTATTTTTTAGTAAATGTAAATGTCGATAAGTTTCGTTTTTAGTTCAATTATTTCTTGGCACTCTGCACGGATAACAGTGCCGCACAACCTCACCTTTAAGTACTGAAATGTGAAATATTTAAAAGTATTAATTTAAGAAAAAGATCCTATGCATTGATTTGTCAGTGTTTAATTAATTCATATTCTTGTTCTCTTTTTTGAGTATCATTTATTCATTTTTGTCACAAATGGTCACCATTTTGTACTTGCTATTGTATAATGTAAATTTGTCTCCTGGATGGATCCACAATGACACGAAATATGGTTTAATTACAACAAATGAAAATCTTCTCTGTACGTCATTTATGCCATGTTTGAAGTGAAACTGTGAAAAGTATGTGAGAACTGTGAAACATTTACATTAGGTTTCAAAAACATTTTTAAAACGTTTACAAAACGTGTCCTTCGAAACATTTAAATTAGGTTTCAAAAACATTTTAAAAACGTTTTTCAAACATTTACATACGAATATTTATTAAATGTTTTTAAAATGTTTTACAGAAAAATGTTTATAAAACGTTTTTAAAATATTTTAAAAATGTTTTACAAATGTTTGCAGAAAACGTTTTTAAAACATTACTTTGATGGGCATGATAAACATTTTAAAAACGTTTTCTGCAAACCTTTTTAAAATGTTTTATGTACACATTTTAAAACGTTTTTAAAACGTTTGCATGCTATCTGGGCCGGCAACAGCTTTATTTGCTCCTCCGTCCGGTTGATGAATACTAAGGTGTGATGTAGACAATTGTGTGTGTGTGTTTGTACCTACGTGAGTGTATGTACAGAAGATATGTGTGTGTAAGCTTTTCGTGTGTATGTGTGTAAGAGAGTATGTGTGCTTGGTTATGTGTGTGTGAATAATGAGCTGTTATGTACAACTAAGTCTGGATTAAGAAATTCTTTCTGGACATCTGTCAAGAGCGAAACCCAGGTCTCAGGGAAAACAAACCGAAAAAAAAAATGTGTAAGCAGTACAACGAATTGGTATCCTTTGCTGTCAGCACTCTGTCTTCTCTGAGAGTCTAGTTTCTGTCAGTCATCCATCCTCTAACGGTGCCGTTGATTGAGGGGAGCACATTGATAGATACTGCTGCTGACAAAGCCTGTACTCATACCTGTACTGATGGAGAACTATAGTTACCCATCATTTTCTGAGCCTTTGGTGTGTCCCACTCCACAATCGCGACACACCTGAGATTGTTCTAACTTTTCTTACTGGACAAAGAATGTTGTGTGTCACCTTACCAAGCCCTTGAATTCCATCAAGCTAGAGAATGCTGTTTGAGGAGAGATACAACTTCAAGACATGTTAACCTCAGACTGCTCCCTTGCACATCCCCCAACTAGAGACTGCTCACATGTAAAGTACAGAAAGGTGTGATGAGGTGGTGGTCGTGTACAGTGTGACAAAAACCTCAAAGCCCTTTGTAGGGCGCTGGGAACAATGTGGGGCACGACAAGCTGCAGGGGACGATGATTAATGAAGTTGCATACTTCAGGTGGTAAGCACAGGTGCATGGATGCTTTTGAATAAATGTAAGGTAACATGCCATAATATAATGAATCAAAATCCAAGAAAAGGAAATCAGAGTCTTTCATTAAACAAAAATATGTGTGGTAAGAATTTATGTCCTCCAAACAATGCACGACAAAACAAAAAAAAACAAAAAAAAAAAAAACAGTGAATAGGCAAATTGCTTTGAGAACAGAATTGTTTTTACTTGACATTGTATGACATTGTATTTACTTGACATTTATATTAGTCGAGGATGAAGGAGGGGAACGAACTCACGGACAGACCACCGCCTTTATCATCCGTTGGTACAACTGATAACTTAAGTATGTACAACTGTCCTCGTATTTCAGGTTGTTGATACAACCGGCTCGCTGTTCGAATGGGAACAAAAGTTGCTCATGGACGCAATAATTTGTTGTGGGAGTTGGGGGTGAGGGGTGGAATCGGTGTTTTTACTCCGAGCCAGCAACGAAGGTTACATCAGGGCAAGGTAGCCCTGTAAACAGATGCCACAGGGTGTCTGGTTTTGTTGTGAGGGGAAGAGGGTGGGGTTGAAAGTAACTGAAGTCATTTTATAATTGAATGTTTATATGTAGCACTGGGTTCTATATATCCATGTTTGCCTTGTCAGTGTATCTTGTGTCAAGGACTGTGTTCCGAACGGTGCTAATCTCGGGTGTGGGGACTGATAACTGTTGACCGCAGTTACCTTCATAATAACACACACAAGCACACACACGGAGGTAAAGAATCGTCAGGCAGAACCAGATTGTCTACAAACGTGGTCCACACCATTCTCTCAAAGTGTGTCAATGCCCATTTAAACTTGCTAATTAAGCTGTGCCCTGTTTATAAAGTAGCATGGAGCATGGCACGCACACAGGACAGGTACAGGCTGGCGATGGGGGTCATTACCGGCCGGGTGACAACCCCGTGACCCAAGGAGAGCCGGGAGGAGGTCGACTAGCGACAGGGTGTAGGTGTGCGGGTGTGTTTGGGGGGAATTGGAGCTTGAAGGTCGGGTGAAGATGCGAGTGGTCAGAAAGGGAGGAGACAGAGGTGGGAGCACGTTCCACCGAGTGTGTTGTGTGGAGTTTCGCCATAGCCAGCAACATCGACTGCTGTTGGAGTCAAACGATTCAGAACCCACGAAAGTGTTGTGTTTTGTTGTTGTGGAAAGCTTGGGGGAAGAGCACTGCACTTACCCTGTTACATTTACATCACTCTAACAGAAAGCTCTATCATGCGATCCTGTTGTCTGCTTCGTGTCTCCTATATGACAATATTTTGCTTTGCTTCAGCCTTTTCTTTTTAGTCCTGGAAGGTTTTACTTCTGAATGTTTGAGGAATGGAAGTTTTCGTTGAGACCTTCGATCGTGTCTTTAGTTCATAGATTATCAATGTATTATTATTACTCATCTATTTACACACCTAGTCATGAGTGTCACGGAACATGCAGCCAAGCCCATACTTGCACACGATTTGTTTTTATGAAATTATTTTTTCAAATGTAAGAAAAACTAGACTTTCATTAAAAAAATAGTCCTCACATCCCTAACTGTCAAATTTCGCAGGGTCGTGATATATTTGCACGAAATTGGTAAACATGACTTACCATGTGAAGGCCGTGGCGCTACGAAGGTAGACTGCAGAAGAAGTTGCAGGTTTCACAAAACTTTTCGTTATATCCAGTCACCCTGCCAGGAACATGCCGGAGGAGGGAGGTATGTGTGACTAGGGACCTGACTGGCAGCTTCTGGTCAACTTCGAGGCAGCGCGTGTGAGTTATAGTTCCGTTATCTTCGGTCACAAACTGTTTGCCTGCGGTGTCACAGTTGTTGTCACCAACGCGCTCTGCCTACAGCAGCGACAGTGGCCACATAGTGACCTCAGACTCTCACGATGGTGTGTCACACGGAGTAGTACAGCAGATGCACCTTGACTGCGCCTCTGACCTCCCCCTCCCCCTTCCTCGATCCCCCAGGTCTACCTCGGGAGGTCCGGTGGAGCAATAGTTATAGCGCCTGTCACCAATACAGTGAGGGTTGGCTGTCCTGGGTTCAGCTCTTGTCTCAGGCACGCATTTCTTTCTCTGCATGTGACATTTACGGGCCTATCGTACCGTGATATGGCCTTAGCAGCTGGCTCGGTGTAAAACACCTATCCCCCACCCTTCTCGTCCAGGTCTACCTCAGCTAGGTCAAACCTTATCTGACATCTAATTTTATCCTGACTTTTGCCTATGTTTGCCTGGCCTTGCATTCCGGCCGACCTACGACCTGTTCCGACAGCTGGCGGATCGTGCAGGTTGCTGTAACTCACCTGTCCTCTGTGTCTTAAGTCCGACAGACTTATAGCGGTGAAAGGATTCGTGTATGTTGTGAGGACTAAAAAATCGTTCTCAAGGTTTGAACCTTTAGTCTGTTTTCTTAAGTACATCCCTTTGACATCACACGTCCTTGTTGATAAAATGTTTCTGAAATTAACTGTTATGCATTGCAAGAATTAGTGAGTTACTATATGTATATCACATTTATAGGTTTGGAGCTCGCCTTGACTTAATGTACACTATACTATGGAACATAAACATAGAGCACAGAATTGTTTTCACGATAAACACGGTCAGCTGGTGACATATCTGATATGCTAGTGTGCAGTCACATCATGGATGTGTATAGGTGGACTGCTGTCTGTCTGCCAAGACCAACGCTTAGCCTCTTGTGAAGTTCTCTGCTGTTAGTCTCGGCGAGCCTGAACAAAGAATGTGACTAAACCGGAAACTTTGTCGTAGCCTGCCTCGTTTTAGTAGTTAACTGGGAAAAAAAATCGTCTGCCAGCAGTCCAGTAATACAAGTTGTGGTCACATCAGACAGTATCTGCTTGAACATATAGGCGGCACATAAAACACATACTACAAATAGACAGCTTAACCGGAAGTTGAAGATGCGTTTTAACGAAACACTAACAACAGCGGACACGACGGTAAAAATGTGCGTGCGGTGTGTATGTGCGTGCTGTGTGTGTGTGTGTGTGTGTGTGTGTGTGTTGTGTGTGTGTGTGTGTGTGTGTGTGTGTGTGTGTGTGTGTGTGTGTGTGCATGTGCGTGTGTCCGTGCTCTGTGTGTGTGTGCACGCGCGCGTTCACGCTTGCAAACGTTATGATGCTTATACCAAAAAATTCGTGGCTATGCATCCGGGTGAGCAGAGGACAGGTTATAACCCCACAATTTTGAGGACGAACCTCACGGAAGCTGATGTCACTGAATTTGCTGAATTGTGAGAGCATCCTGCATGGTTTATCGCTTTTCGCAGAAACCAGCGTTTTCTAGAATAGTTGACTGATGTGATAATGAGGTCCACTTCATGAGTTGTGCGCAATACTAATAATAAAGTTTATAACAAGATACGTAAACAACCTTGCCCATAATGCTAGTCCTTTTTCACATCCTTCCTTATGCAATATCATGTTACTCTCAGCTCTTGTTCTTGTTATTTGGTTCCTCTTTGTGTTTTCTGTATTTAATTTACTCTTCGTTTAGTACGGTTGCTTATTCTTTTTATATTTCATATGTTATTTGTTTGTTTTTCCTGTCCCTCGCATGCTGTCAGTGTTTCGTTCTTGTTCTTAAGCGCTAAGAGCATGGTCCTTAGAAGTATAAGTCTGCGCTTTACACATTTTGCATCATCATCATCATCAATCATCATCAATCATCAATCATCATCATCATCATCATCATTATTATTCAACTGTTGACCGTGTAAGCATTATGTTTCAATGAAAGACATGTAAACAAGATGGTATGGAACCCCGCTAATACTCAGACATTTCACCAAGCTGTACAAACTTCTGAGTGAACAAGGGGCGTTAAAAAAGGAGTTGTGTGTAGCCCTATACTTTTGTCGCTTTTTAATTTATGAGCTAGCTTTGAAGATTATGAACGACGAAAAACGTGAGGCAACTTTTTCAAATGATTTCATGGAAATATTTATCCTTTTATTTGCAGACGTTTAAATAAGAGTTATACTGCTGTTTTTTTTTATTTTAAAATAGGAAAATTCTTAACAGCAAATGAAAAATGGCTATATGGAAGTATACATATTAATTTGGGTAATAACTGTATGAGTACTTAGGGATTTATTTTCCACAAATGCCTGGACATTTGCGCGTTCTTTTCTACTCAAAACAACTCAACCTCTTTTGTAGGCCTGTATATGTATTTAATAATTTTAACTAATAAAAATGCACAAAAATGTTAAAATAATTCCCTAATAAACATACATTAATTAATCTTTATTTCTATCTAAGAATTATTATTATTATTTATTAATGATATCCAATTCCAAAATCAGTTCTGTGAGAAAGTTCCTTTTTTGGTGATCAACTCAAAAATAATGAATTGTAAAGTTCGGCACAACACTGCTTTCACTGTATCAACAGTCACTGGGGACTAATGTTCCATAAATCTCTCTCTATATATATATATCCCACACTCACAACTTATCTGAAATCGTAAAAAACAATGTCACAAACAAAACACAACTGACGTCTCCACTTGGGAACAGACGTTATACACTGAATGATGACACAGGGCTTCTGCTTACGCAAAAAATTGCGTACAGTACGCATTAAAAGTTCGGAGGACCCCTTCAATTTTCGTCAATGGGGTCCCCTTCAAATTTGGGCGAAGAACAGGGACCCCTTAAAAATCTGAAGAAGGGGTCCCTGGGACTCCAAAGAATTTAGCCTTAGCAGAAGCCCTGCTGATGCTATCTCTGGGGACGAGCGACCTCACAATATGATATATTAAACTGTCGATTTCTTGCCTACGAATGACCTCCAGACTTCTCTACTACTATTGTTTCCTTTTGCTGGAGGAACAGAGACAGAGTTTAGACTTTAGACAATTCGAAAGACTACGTGACGGCCGGCGAGAGTTCAAAAGTAAACAGAAAATCAGTGCCCGTCTTTTGCAGACCTACAGCTGTCTCTCAATTAGTCCACGAGTCATATGTGACAGCCCACCTGTAAGGTACTGAAATAAATAAGTTTCAATCGAATGAAAATGATAGACTAAAAGTTGAAAATAAAATTACAGCTGGAAGAGTAGAAATCCACAGGGTTGTCCATGGGACATATTTTTCTATCCCGTCCCATCCCGTCCCATGGCAATTTATGCCTGTCCCATCCCGTCCCATCCCACGGGATGTTTCCCATGGGATTCCCATGGTATTAACAATCCTATGGACAACAATGAAAACACTTTTCGGCTTTTTGTTCTATAATTCTGCTACTTCACACACAATAGATGATTCAGAGGAAGATTTAAATCCTTGATGAATGAAATAACAGTAAATTTATTTTGCAATATCAAGTATCGACTACCATGGGAAATACAAATGTGTGCTGTCCCATCCCATCCCATCCCATGGGACGTTTCCCATGGGATTCCCATGGGATTCCCATTCCTATGGACAACACTGGAAATCCACCCCTACAAAGTCTTCATCCCTGATCATACAGTATGACATATAAAACTGGAAAGGTCACCAGCAAGCTTGACTGGAACCAAACAAAAATATATGGACAATGTTCCATAGCCCGCGCTTCTGCTCTGGTCGAGGCCCACCAGGTTTGGTATCGAGAAACGAGCGGAATCGTCGTGCGTACAAGTGTATTCCGTACAGCTCCTGCCAGTCGTAAGGGGCTCCCAGGTACAGCGCCTCGATGTCGTAGCCGTTGGGCCGGAAGAAGGAATCGACGACGTGCACGAGGTCGGGTCGGGATGAAGCCAGTAGGTGTGGCACTACCGTCGAGTGATAGTTCCAGTTGCTGTCGTTGAAGCTGGTATAGCTGTCGAGCCAGAGAGCCAGGAACTCCGCGGCCGGCGCGCTGAGGATGAAGGCGTTGCCGCACGAACGGTTAGCGACCTCTGACCCGATGACAGTCACGTGGTGGCAAAGGGGCTCCGGTGGTTTCAGGACTAACTGGTCAGTGTCCAGGTACATCCCGCCGTATTCTGAGGGAAAAGAAAGGGTCAACGACTCCTAGTGACAACGTGGATCAACGCTACATGTGCGCAACAGAGAATAATCTTTAGGTTTCTCACTCAAATGACTTTGAGGTCCGTAAAAGATGGACCTACAAGCCACTGGAAAGCAGAATTAATTAGAAAAACAAATGGGTGATCAGAGACTACATACCCAGTAGAACCTGCAGCCTGGCTACGTCCGTGCTGTGCTCCATTTGGTTGATGATGCGGTCGAAGATGAGGCGGGGCCTCTCTCTCCTGACGTACAGGATGTTGGGTACCAGCTGAAGTAGCGCCTCCCAATACGGTCCCTCCGGCAGAGCATCCCCGTGCAGCAGCACCAGGCAGGGCGCCAGGTGGCGCACAGCACTCAAGACGCTAAGGAAGGTGTGCATTGCCAGCACGTGCTGCGAGAAGATGACGTAGTGCAGCAGGCGCGGGACGCGCTTCCCAGCGTCATTGCACAATGCAGAGCGTGCCGCCTGCGCCAGGCAAGGGTCGTGTGCAAAGAGTGACGTCACGGCCGGTGTGACGTTCCTGGCGATGCGCTCGTAGACGATGCGGACAGACGCCTCATCGGTGCACTCCAGCACCACCCTGGTGCGCGTGGGGCGGAGGATATCGTCCACGTTCCAGCCGCACTGGAAGTACTCCCAGGGTCCCGCCAGCGAAGAGTCGATGTCTGCCGTAGAAGGGACATCGCCACGAACGTCACTAGCATGTTCTCCAACCGCTGCTGTGACAAATTTTTTTTTACGAAATATATTATTTAAGCAATCATCAAACGACTTGAAACTGTCGGACTGTTGGAGAAGATAATAATAATTATTTTCGATAAGTTAAAGCGTCCCATTGTCTTGTGAACTTCGTGGTAGTAAACTGCAGAAGTGGACGTGGTTCTTTGTGACTAGGTCACATCCTGTTAAAAGTGTTAACCCATAGCCGTCTCCTTCTTGTGCGTTTTACTTTCCACGATGAGACTTGTTAATCTGAAAAAAATTACATAAATACGAGCTATGTCTGTTGTCTGTGTGTGGTCAACAAACATAAGAAATAAGTGTAGACAAAAGGTGATCCCAGAAGTGATGTTGGTGTGTATATTTGTGTTTGTATGACTTGTGTAGTGTGTCATTGACGTCGCTGTCATAGGTGGGTGTCTGTCACTCACGAAAGCCGAGGGAGGGGAGGGAAAAAAAAAGACTGTACACGTACCTGTTTGCCCATAGCTAAACGAGCGTTTCGCAGAAGAGGAAATTAAGCAATAATTGTCGAAAAACACAGCTAAGAATGTACCGACAGCAAATCCGAAAAGGCATAGTCCCAGAAATCTCTTGTAAATTTTAGAAGCGGTGGTTGGCATTCTGGAGGGAGAATTTCTCTGTGACAAGTGAAACCTTGCCTAATGGTTCAGGTGAAAGTGTTTTTTTGCCCTCACAAGATAACCTTTCTAGGTGAATCACTTTGAACGCATTAGGCTTGTGAACGGACTAATAACAGGAAGGTGAACTGATAAGATGTGAAATACCGCAAGAATCAATAACCATTTTTAAGGTACGGTGCGTCTTTATTTAAAATGCAGCGACATATTAAATATACTGCTCAAAACTATGGAAAGATCAGTTGTATAGTCAATCATTGTCTCGTGCCAATAAACACAGACAATAATATTTAATCATAGCATTTCTATTGTTTTGAGCAGTATATAATTAGATAAAGGACTACCGCAATAACCAATCACTTTGTAAAGAAATATTTTATATAAACTGCATGGATTCTAAAGTTTTGTAAACAACTTAAGAAAATCCGTTTACAAGGCTGAAAGATCTCAGCTTTTGCTCACGAAGAAACGTTTAAACAGTGCCATTTCAATGTTAGGGTCTTTGCAGTTCTATTCCTTACATATACAGTGATACCTCGGTTCTCGAACGCCTTGACTTTCGACCAAATCGGTATTCGACCAGGAAATTCGAGAAAATTTTGTCTTGGAATCCGAACAAATATTTGGAACTCGAACAGCCGAACGTCCGAGATGAGCCGAGTTGAGCCGAATGGCGTTCATTCTGCCAGCGCGCCTTGCTTGCGTCATCAGTGTGAGTGCAGAGAGAGAGAGAGAGTCACGTTTTTGTGGAGAGAGTCATGAAATGTGTGCAAAATGGGCAGAAATCGCAAATTTTGTTGAACAACATCACCCTGATAAAGTGGTAGCAAATAGAGCAGTTAACATTTTTAATGACAATGTTATGTCCACTTTCCGCAACATTTTGCAAAGGAGAAAAAAACAGCAAACAATTGACAAATTCTTCCGTAAAGAAATCATACAAGCAACTGCAGAGCAAGATTCTGATTCTCCTCAGCAAAAGATACAGAGAACAGAAACACCCGAAGAGCAGTTACCCTCTGTTTTTATTGAAGAGGACTCCCCTTCAAAACAATAACCATCCCCCTTCCCTCCTCCCTCCACATTCATTCCTTCCTGCCATAAAGTTTGGTACAGGTACAGTAAATGAAACACAATTTACTGTACTGTACTGTACAGTACATTTTTTTTTTTTGTTTTTCGTTTTAATAAATACACTTTTATTTCTTATTGAGACTCATGTTTGTCTACATATTATATACAAATTAGGCCAGTAAATAGGCATTTTCTGGGGCTTGGAACGAATTAATCCAGTTTCCATTATTTCCTATGGGTTTCATTGCTTCGGTTCTCGAACAATTTGGTTCTCGACCGTCCTCCCGGAACGAATTATGTTCGAGAATCGAGGTATCACTGTATTTTGCTAATGATCATGCAAGAGAAAACAAAGCTAATACCAGCTATAGAAACATGGCATTTTACTCGTAATAATGCACTGGATACTTATTTCGTGACATGACAATATCGGCTCCAACTTCTAATCGTTTTGAAATATTACTATTGCTAAACATTATCATGTTAAAAATTTTGATAGCGATGCTTCACGTAGCCATTGGTAATCCAAATCTGGGATCACGTGCTTTGAAGAGGGATAAAAGAAAAATGACAGTAAAAAGGGCAGTAATCCTGTTGATCTTGCCTAATATGAATCATAATTCAAAGTCATTTGCGTATTTTAAACAACTAATCAAAGCAATCATATTTCGATCTTAACTCACGAAGCAAGTAGACTGAAAGACAGCCGAATCTTATTGCGGGTCATGTTAATAACAGTGACGATGAGAAGTATAAGGTTTTCAACAGATAACACAAAGGGAACGTTGAAATCACAAATATTGATGCTTTTGGTGTTAATCGGATGGTCATGTGTCTAATGTGAATGAAAATTATTTTTCAATTGCTTAATTCAAATCGCCATTTAGCGTGGGAACAAACAGAAACGGCTGTGGCTACACGTGGCTTAGCACGCAGAAAGGTAGCCAACGTGGAAACTCCACACTGGCAGAATGAATCAGTTTTGTGTCATCATGCCTTGTCACAGACGGTATTAATACCCGTATACAGCTTACATGAATCTTAAGTGACTTGCGAAGTAGAAAACGTGTAAACAGTGTGGCAGTTCCATCTTTTTTTCGTATTAATGTGTTTGTAACCCAGAAGTCACTGAAAGGACAGACCGATACACGGTGGTTTAGTAAACAAGTAGAAAGCTCTGAGAGTGATCCCCCTTCTTAAAACAAATTATAGGGTTGTCGCCCTTGATCCAAGATGACGGGGGTAAGTAGGCGTGTGCAATACACGTAAATAATTTTTTGTGTAGGTCTTAGTTATTATATAAGGTACATAGTATTTTATAGTGTTTTCCTCAGTGATGGAGTTTGTTTGTTGCCTTCGTATTAATAATATTAAAAATTGACTTTAGCCGCTGGCATCACCGATTTCAGTAAGACACGTTCACGCATCGCTGATATCGTTTAAAAATTTTTCGAGTGTGTATTGAAATAGTTTCACAAACAGCAGGCTTTACTCTTTATTACGAACTTCCTTTTTTGCTTATTGGTATTTGTTATTGGAAGAGAATTAATTTATGTGTTTGAAGGTTTTTACACACGCTGTATGCCAGAAATTATGAATATGTTCCTTGTGTTCTTTTTTGTGACCAGACTGTTACAGAGCCTCTCACGAATACTCTTTCTGTTGACATCAAACCAAAATAAATACCACTGTACTCCTTAATAATAAATAAGTGATAAAGACATTAAAGATAAAATACACAAGTTATTTGACAGTGACAGCATGTAACATTAGTATTATATTATTTCTGGTTTCAGTCTATATTCATAAGAATTTTCATGAAAAGCTGAATTAAACAAAACATGCTGTATCTTATGTATGCTTTCTTTAAAGCAGGAGTAGTTATACGTTGAAGCATGAAACATTTAAAAGAAACAGTTTAACAGGCAAAAAAGCATCCAATAAAGGAACATGAAATTCAGTATCTTTAATTACTTTTTTTAATAAGCATGAATCATTTCATATTAAGGTTTTTGGGAAAATACATTTTTTATAAAGTAATATTAATTATAAATTAGGTTAATGATTATTAAGCATAATTTGTTTTTGCAGACATTAAATATCATTGTTTTGAAGACAATTTAGTGTTGACTGTTAGAAGAACATTAGTGTTATAAATTTAAACATTTCTCACAAAATTACAGAAACTAGTTGTTTTGTGAAGAGAAACATTTTTTCTCTTGGATTAGAGCACTACACAGCATGTGACACTATAATTTCAGTCCATAAAAGTGAATGTTTTTGCTATAGTCAACATGAGACCTACGTTCACTGCTTATTGATGTAATAGCTAGCAGTGGTATGTAGTAAATGCCTTAGATGTAGTACATGAACGATTGATTTATTTTGTTGACTAGATGTGGTGACTATAATTTAAAGGCAAAATGCAATGCTTTCTTACTGGTTCTCCTAGTGTGACATCATAATTTTTATCAAAGTTTTTACAAGTATGTGATTCAAGCTTTTATAGTTAAAAGTCTTTATGTATCAGCGAAAACCACAGTGAAAAACCTGCTACTTCCCTTTTGTCTCTCCAAGAGCCAGCAGTCTAAAGTTTCTGGACATTTACAAAAGCCAAGGAAAACTTACCTCCCCCCCCCCCAAAAAAAAAAAAAAGGAAAAGAAATTGGAAATTTTGTATTTAGTGACACTACTAAACTGACATAATAGTATTGACAACAACAAAAAGTGACGAGGAAGCAACCTTGCCACTGCATAATAGGTTACGTGCGAATGCAGTGATGTGTGCGTTTGCGTGCTTGCGTGTGTGTTTTGGTAGTTAAGTGAAACTACCAGTCACATCCTGGTTTCTGCAGACTAAAGTGACAACAGGAAACTGCGCACGCAGTGTGTGTTCCTTGTAATAAAAATATTTTAAAAAATCACCCGTTCTGTAACCGACCGCGAAAGATCGATATCTAGTAATGTGGCCATCCTACTCGCCGTTATAGCAGCTGCATCAGATTGCACGGAGCTAGGTCATCTGGCGAGTGATTCCCGTACACCAGCAACGTAGCTCACGTCCTTATCACTTTTAGCAGCGTTCTGAAGAATAAAAAATAACTTACAATCAGGATTAAACTTGGAGGGATACCGGAGCGCCTGTCAACAAGCGCACTACCTTCCTGAGACAGCTACACGAGTGGAGACATTAACATCTGTTGAGCGGGAGGACTCCGCATTACGTCACTATAGCGATGCCGGAGAATCTGTGCACCTGTCTGGAAAGGATCGGTATTGAGCAGTCACACTTCTGACTGGTAAACTGTTGTGACAGCAAGTCTTGGTGTGTGCTACACAGCGACCGGGCCTGGGGTAGAAAATTGCAAGAAGAAATTTGCATTAGCCACAGCGTTGACCAGATCGATGGCGAAGGTATTGTGTTTGGGAATATCGCGCCGTCGGTAGCGAGTTTTGAGTGAATTTTCTCATTTCAGCATCGTATTTGAGCAAGTGTTCTGCACGACATTTTGACACTGCACTACACAGACACATGCGTATGCACCCAGTTACACCCGACACACTCGTGCACGCAGGAACGCACGCGCACGCACGCGCCCCTTATCACCGTGTTATTTTTGTAATTTTAGATGTTGCCCGCAAAAATATACATTTCCATGTGACTAAGAAATTGTGAGAGCTTCGGAAAACTCACAAACTTGGGTATTGTTTCATTAAAAATTTCTGTGTGTAATTTGAAAAATTATTTTTGCAGCTTTTCCGAACGATAAAGTGTCCATCGGAAGATCTCTCCCTGACTAACTGCGTATTAGTTAACGATGGAGATTTCAATGGAGTGAAGTAAGTACACAGCTGGATTTTTTCTTATTAAATCACTAGTATAGTTGTTAAAAATAATCAGCATTTCTTTTATGTTCTTATGTCCGCCGTTTCATATTTCCGTGTGTGTGTATGTGTTCACCAGTGTGCATTTATTTGTGTTTTGGTGGGAAATCTGTAATGAAAGAAGGGGACAGAGAAAAAGACTTATCCTGTTTAAACGACTAACGTATGCAGTTTTCTCACTTTCTAGGCATATTCAAGTAACACCATCAGGACATAGCCATTTTGTGTTTACTGTGTTGGCACACCCAACAGTACCTCCAGGAAAGCTAGCTTTCAATGCAGCTCAGGTATGTCTTGAAAAAAATAACTAGTACTCTGAAATTGTTGGGAAATATATTATTCATTTTTTCTGTTATCTTTAACACGTTTACTAGTGGAAATAGTTTGTATAAATGTTATATCTTATTTCATTATTTAAAAAACTGAATATCATTGGATCATGCATTACTCACAAGCAATCTGCTATAGACATTGTGAACTGCAAAATTTCAACTACATCATGTTTAACATCTGTAAATCTTTTTTGCCTAAAACAGAGAAAATGGGCAGGCATTGTTCTAAACTCCGATGTCAAAGTTCAGCAATTCCAATTCAATGCCAAGACACAATGCATTGGTTCTGTGGTCCTGGAGATCGAGCCACTGCAAAAAAAGAGGTGAAAATCGATTTAAAAACTAAGTGTTAAACAATTAAAAATCAGCATATCTTTTCCTGAAACATTTATGCATCACATTTTAGGGGGGAAATTTGAGTGACTGAAACTATTTCATTGGCTGCTTTGCTTTTAAAAGAACATGTAAGTGTACTAAAATGTGTTTGTGGTTTTTTGTGTGTGTGTGTGTGTGTCCGTTTGTCAGATTAATGTCCTATTTTTACTTTTATGTTTTGAGAAAGTATTTTTTCAGGGGAAGATTAAATGGCAGATAAGGTTTTATTGCTTGTGTTTTTAAAAGTTCTGATCTATGCAGCTCGACCCCACCACAGAGCCTGGACAGTGACAAGTTGGCTACAGAATTCTTGATGACATTTGGGGGTCACAGTTTGTCAGTAGAACAGCCTGTAGTCTTTGGATATGATTCCAAACTATACAGCCTATTGGTCAAGGAAGTTGAAGGTAACAATCTAATATTTGGAAAATATCATTTTATTTGTTATATAAAAAAGAATGTATTCTGTTATTGCTTGCAAAAAAGAAAATTGAGTAAGATTCACTAGTACCGTTAAACTAAAAGAGATGTGATTGCAAAGCTACAGTTGATCGGAAATGTAAGGTGACTACTATAGATGGCTGTGATCATATAAGATGACTGTGGACGGTTATGAAATCTGCCTGACTGTACCTGGAAAGAGAAAGCAAAGATTAGGTACTTAGGGAAAGGAAAGAAGTTAAAAGAGACAAGAAGTGATTGAGTAGAAAACAGAAACAAATATTTAGTTGAGATTAGGAGCTATTTTTTTCAAAACAGGAATATAATGAATTCAGAACAAACTTAGTAGTATCAATGAAAAGATAAACAGGCACAATATATTTGCCTGATCAATTTCTATCATATTCTAGTCTGCTTGTATGCTTGAAAATGAGTGAAAGACTTGCTAAATTTACATTCCTTTTGTTACCAGTGTTGGACTTCACATATGCGAAGGGACAACAGGTTTCAGGAAAACCTAAATTGGTAAGCTTTAATTTTCCTGTTGTAATTTTCAGACATACCATCCAAACAAAACAGAATTTAAGAAAATAATTTGAAAACCGATTGTGCCGAGTTATTGTGTAGAAGATACTTGCAAGATATGCTGTGGGGCTTTCAGAAAGAAATCTGTTGCTACAGCCAGCCCCAAATTTCTAATTTGTTTATTGTCTAGCATTTTACAAATTTATTCCTTCACAGGCCAACATTGGGCTGCTGACTCCAAATTCTGGTGTGATCTTTGAGAAGGCAGAGAACTCCAATCTAAACCTTACTGGCAAGGCGAAAGGGTATGGATAAAAAAATGTACTCTTGGATCAATAAAGCAATTGACTAAAGGCCTCATGAAAATGTGAAGGCTTTTGAGTACATTTAGTAATATAGATTATTTCTTTATAGTTTACTTTTAGGATGAGGGAATTATTCATTTTGGTATCAGTTGTATGTATTATTTTTTTAGTTTTATCATGTAAAAGATAAAGAGGGGAAAGCTTGGCGGTGGAGATTTTGAAAAGTTAATGATGTAAGAAGGTTGATTTCATAAGATTTATTTTTTGTTATTAAGACAGCCAAAGATTATTTTGCTTGAGACATGGAATGCTCATAACTATGATTCCTCTGTCATGTTATGTACAGAAAGTCCTCTTATCAGTCAATTATCAATCCAGACTGGGATTTCAACAAAATGGGGATTGGTGGCCTTGATAAAGAGTTTACTGCCATCTTCAGGAGAGCATTTGCATCACGAGTGTTTCCTCCTGAAATTGTGGAGCAGCTGGGTAAGTAAATCTTCATTTTATGACAAAAATTGTTTTGTGTTTTCTCCATGTCAGTAGTAACTTACGACTTACTAGCGGGTTAATAATAATAGAAGCTACAAAGTTTTGATTTATTATTTTCTTTTGGAGGTGAAATATTGTTTGCTGATTTAAGGCAAGACATAGCAGTGCCATTTCAATGGAAGTTTTAATTTGTGGCAATCTTGAGGTATTGACATAAAACTGTCTAGAAATGTGTGTATTTTATCAGTGAAAAAGGAGTGTGCTTTTTGTTTTTCCTTTGTTTAGATTTAATGAGACATGATAATATAGTCTATTTATTACAAAAGTAAATCAAATCATATGCAAGTGAAAAGAGAAAACAGTCTTCAGATAAAGGCACACACTGTAGCTTATGCAAAGTTCCATCAGAAATTTACTTTTTTTTTTCTCAAGCTGTACAAAAATTGGAAAATTCCTAATGTGGACAAGAGCTTAATCTGAATGCAGTCAAACAAAGTCCACTATTACTGAAAGTGACAAGTTCACAGTTACACAAAAATTCTTTAAAAGGTTTTTGTCTTCCCACAATGCACTGTAAAACAGAAGCTGCATGATTTCTGAATGTAAACAAATGCAAGTTATTGTTTTTACATGTGCACTATTTCCTTAAAATACCTGTATGAAGAAAGAATCTTTAAAGAGTGGTACACATAATAACACATATTGCAAATAATAGTAGTACACAGAAGAATGACAGCATTTCTGGTGCACTTTGAATAATAAAATCTTGAGCCTTGATCTTACGTTTTTAGAACAGGTAATGTTGCTGCAAATAGAATATATTAATCATGTTGCTGCTATGCATATAAAAATGCTTTCAGGGTTTTTTTAAATTTAATATCGATCATCTGTCTTGCATTTTCCACTTGTGTTTATATTGTGCCATCATATCAAAATAGAGAAATTGAAATAGCTGCTGTTCCATTATTAAATGCTTGTTTTTAATGCATCACATGTTTGTTTTAATTTTTTTTTAAATAATCCTTGAGTAGGGATAAAGCTTTAAAAAATTGAATATGAATTTTGTCTTAAAGGTATGAAGCATGTTCGAGGTATTTTGCTGTTTGGACCACCGGGGACAGGCAAAACACTGATGGCAAGGTAAAACTTGTTCTGTTTGCATCATTTGTTTGGCTGCTGCTTGTTTTATTCAAGCTGATTATTGTTTTAAAAATTGATGCATTAGTCATTAAAACATGTCTTTAAACAATAAAGTAGGTAACATTATTCGCTGCAGAGTTTTATGTATCCTCCCATGGTGATGTTTGAATATTTAAATATTGAGGCACCCTTCAAACATTCAGGACTCTTACTGTATTTAGGTAGGGGCTTGTATATACATATGAGTTGGTATGTGTGTAGGTAAGGAGATTGCTAGGTGCATAAGAGCTATTTATTGTTGTGCTGATTGAACAGACAAATAGGCAAGATGCTCAATGCAAGAGAGCCCAAAATTGTCAATGGTCCACAGATTCTTGACAAATATGTAGGAGAGTCAGAGGCGAATATCAGAAAGCTCTTTGCTGAGGCAGAAGAAGAGGAAAAAAGGGTTAGTTAAAGCTTCATATTTGGAAATAAATATTCCATAAATGCCATTGTATGTGTTTGCTCATTTGTTTTCAAATAGTGATATCAAGGAATTTAGAACTGTATATGATTTTTCATTAATTTACTGTTTGTGTATTTTATTTGTATGTTAAACTTTTATGTTAAGAAGCACGTTGTGCTGGCTAACTTATCTTTGGCTCTGGTTTTTGACTATTGTTTTCAAGATTACATAATACTTCATAAAGAATCATAAAATGGAATTTAAGACAATAAATTAAGAAGAGGATTTTAAGATATTTTGGTATATTTGCTTAAATTTGAAGAAAGCTGTACATCATATTTTAAATTGTTTTATTTAAAAGATTTTGTAATTTAAAATTTGTATCTTATGCAACATACATTTCTGTCTTTATTTTTAAAACTCAATCATTCTTTTCTTCACAGTGTGGAGTTAACAGTGGTCTTCATATCATTATTTTTGATGAGATTGATGCTATCTGCAAATCAAGAGGTTCTGTGGTATGTATAGTTATTGATTTCTAAGCAATGCAAAGACTTTTGCAATAGTTTATCACTAGCATGGTCATTGTTCCTTGGTGCTTTGTATGTGTGAGAGAGAATGTAAGTGAGAGAGAGAGTGTATAAGTGAAATGTGGCCTGTATACTATTTTATATATTTTCAGGCAGGTAATACTGCTGTACATGATACAGTTGTTAACCAGCTTCTTGCCAAACTGGATGGAGTAGAACAGCTGAACAACATTCTTGTTATTGGTCAGTACTATGTATTAGAAACGACTATTTTTTATTAACACAAACAGCTGCTAAGTTCATTGTTATGATTATCTTGCATAGGCAAACACATGACAGTATTTGCATTTATTTGACTACATAGAGTATATTCATGGTAACCTGGTTTTTATTTTTAATTTCAGGTATGACTAATAGAAAGGACATGATTGATGAAGCATTGCTTCGTCCAGGCCGGCTAGAAGTGCAAATGGAAATTGGTAAGTATTGTTCAAATCTCAGAATCTTTTTATTTCTTTTTTACAGTTAAGTCAAATATGTATGGTCTACATGCCATCTCCACTCTGTGACTGAAAAACTCTAAACTGTACAGAGTTAGACATAAATGATAAAGAAGTACTTTAACTTTAGCTAATTGGACGTCCTGGCTTCCTTCTAGAAGTTAAAGAAAACCGTTATTTTTGTCCTTTCTGTTACACTGTTATGATCTGTCATGCCATTGTGTTTTGTCATGTCACTCATTTTCTGGGAAGATTTGCATTGTGTAATGGAGGCAAGATAAATTATTGTGCTTGTTTTCATTCTGCAGGCCTGCCAGATGAATTTGGTCGACTTCAAATTCTGACAATTCACACAGAAACTATGAAAAAGCATGAGAAGCTGGATGCTGATGTTGATCTCTCAGAGCTTGCAACACTGACCAAGAACTTCAGCGGAGCAGAGATTGAAGGGTTGGTGCGAGCAGCACAGTCTACAGCCATGAACAGGCTCATCAAGGTAAGGTGATACATGCTGCCTGTATCAGAATGTATGCTGTGTAAAGGACATGCTTCAGCAGATAGTATAAAAGTGTAGCTAAGTGAATCTAATAAAATGTAATGTGCTAGACTTAATAAAGGTTAATGCTTTTGTACTTGAGCATATTTTTATGCTATTATCATTTTCATATTTTCTTATTAAGTTGGTGTATATTTAGTTAGAATGTAACGGCATATAAGATCAAAACTAGCACATGACATATACTAACATGCCACACATAGAAGACAGTTTCTTCAGAAACAAGGTGTGTTTGATTTCTGATAAAAATGTATTGATTATGAAGAAATGGAATCTAAGTGCACTAATCATTGAATGACTAGGCATCATCAACTGTGGAGGTGGACCCTGATGCCATGGAGAAGCTAAGAATCCGAAGAACAGACTTCATGCACGCCCTACAACATGATGTCAAACCAGTGAGTGGTGCTTATTAGTGTTTCAGTTCTCAACTACGTCTGCATAGCTGCATATCTAGAGTGAAAACCTTGAGAAATAATTCTCTATATCATGTTAGATTATCTTTATATGATAGAGAATAAATATCTACATCTTATTTGTGTTTTAGATTAATATTTATATGGAATAGGAGGATGTGAATAAACAAAAGTCACTTAAACTTCTTATTTTAACTAGTTGTGTAAAGAGCACATAGCATCCAAAGGTCTTTGCTTTGTTAGGCCTTTGGCAGCAGTAAAGAAGAGCTGGAGACATTCCTATCTAATGGTATCATCAACTGGGGTGAGCCTGTGAAACATGTGCTGGAGGATGGAGAGCTGATTGTTGGACAGACACGATCCAGCGACCGCACACCATTGGTCACAATGCTTTTGGAAGGTTGGTTATATTTTCTTGCTCCCACTTGCAGCATCCCTCGAAGTCTAAACTTTATTTGTGTTAAATCTTTTCTTTATCAATTCTCTTTAAAAAATGGTTCATTCATTTTTTTTGTTTTTTTTATTTTTAATTTTGTTCTAAAAAGATTTCTTAATCTTGAATGTATTTTAAAGAATTTAACTAATCAAGTTTACAAAGCAAATCCATTAACCAAAGTTGAGAAAGAAGAAATTGGTTTGTAGTTTGTTGGCTTATTCTTCTGTTATATGCTCTCATCTCAATATCAAACTGTATTTTGTTGGATAACATGGGTATGTTTAGTATCTCATTATCGGAGGCTTTACTCTAATTTTCATTGTGGCACATTTTTTCAGGTCCTCCTGCCAGTGGCAAGACTGCTTTGGCAGCTAAGATATCAAAGCTTTCAGATTTCCCATTCGTTAAACTGTGCAGTCCTGAGAATATGATTGGATATCATGAAGCTGCCAAGTGCCAGGCAATCAAGAAGGTCATTATTAACATTTGTCATTTGTGTTTAAAAATGAAAACTTTGGTCAGATCTTGCCTCATTCTCTTTAGATTTATGCTCTTTCTATTGAATGTTTAAAGACTGTCCTTTTATAAAAGTCAGCTTTTTAACAATATCATCAGTTTATTGTTCATTATGTAGCTAACAAGAGATATGTTAATTTTTCAGATTTTTGATGATGCATACAAATCTCCACTCAGTTGTATCGTCATTGATGATATTGAGAGATTGCTTGGTATGGTCACCTTTTCGTTTATATTGAATATTTTCTTTGTGCTTTCCTTGTTATGTTTCAGCGTTTATTCCCATGAACAACTTTCTGAAGATTATTTTGCATTGACTTCTTTACTTTTCAATATTTGTGTGACATCATATTCTAATCTCAGATATAATAAATTTGCAATGAGAACACTAAATCATGACTTAATGTGTTAAAAAAATAGAAATAGCTGGTTAGGTGTTAGAAATGGCACTTGTACATTGATATATTTATGTCAAGACCACCTTTTAATGAATTTTAAACCTGATCACTTAAATTACTGGTCTGATAAACTGTTTTTCATTAATTCCAAAAGATTATGTAACAGTAATATTGATGATGTTATTTTAGAGATGCTGGGAAGATGTTGTTCGTACTGTAACAGATTCTTCCACTTTCAGACTATGTTCCAATTGGTCCTCGTTTTTCTAACCTGGTTCTGCAGGCTTTGCTGGTGCTGCTGAAAAAGGCTCCACCTCCTGTGAGTACAGCCAACTTATTTTTAGCATTGGCTAGCAGAGTCGCTTGATTCTTGTAAACAAAGTGGAGAATTAATGTGAGGAAAGAACCATTCAGATGTCAGTCTTCAATATTTTTTGTAAAATTAACCATGGCTGGCAGTTTGAAAGCTAATTTCATTGCATTGATGTAAATGGGGGACCACACATATAGCAACACAAAGTCTTTAGAAACAAATAAAACAAAACATTCATTTAGTGTCTTAGGTAACTAGGGTACTACTGGATTACAGACCAATATCTGATTTGTGATGGTGTCACTTTTTATTAGGGTCGGAAGCTGCTGGTGATTGGAACAACCAGTCGTAAGGATGTGCTGAACGATTTTGAGATGCTGAATGTCTTTTCCACGGTTGTGCATGTATCAAACATCTCCAGCAGTGAGCACTTGCTGACAGTGTTAGAACACTCAGAAGTTTTTAGCAAGGACGAGGTGGATGTCATCAAAAAGAAGACTCAAGGAAGACGACTTTTCATCGGGATCAAAAAGCTGTTGGTGCTCATTGAAATGGCTAGACAGGTATAGAGACAAAACTCATTCATTCTGTATGCCTATGTGTTTGTGAATACATTTGTGTCTGTGCATATGTATGTATACTTTCAGTTTGTAGCAGTGATTCTATTTGTTGGTCACTTAGAATGATGCAAGGATTTTGGCTGTCCTGTATTCAGATCTTTTTGTGGTTCATGTCCCAGGCTTGAAGTTTTGCTTGAAGTTTTGTTTTTTGACATTATCATCAATTCTCAGGGTCTTGTTTCCAAGTGTTTTTTTTCTTTGGAGGGTGCAAAATTCAAGTATTGGCTATGTTTTATTTTTGTATTTTCATGGTTATTGCATTTCAGATATTTTCATCAGAACAATAGCATTTCAGTTTATAATCTTGTTCCTTTTATACAAAAGTAGTTTTTCTTTTTTGATAGGGACACACACAGTGTTATGCATGCCTCTGTCCATAGCCAATGACAAAAACCTAACCCATGTTTCCTTGTTTTGCAGACAGACATTGGCGAACGTGCTTCAAAGTTCATATGCATTTTAGAAGATGAAGGCGCCCTGGAATATGCCTAAAAATTACATCTGGTGTTCTTCGTTCTATCTGTAAATCAACATCTGGAAGCCAGCAAACATCACACAGTGCAGTGCTGCAAGTTTTAGTCATGCTGCAGTTTCCTAGTCATTAGCTGAAATAATTGTTCTTTGCTTGTGTGTTTCATTTATAAATACAAAATTTTCAACATCATTTGAGTGACTGCATGATCCCATGGATTCAGATATATGCATGCACTTGTGTGCGAACGTGCTAAATTCCACAGAGAGAAGGTGGCAGAAAGCTCAGTCGTCCGTTTGCAAGGTGGACGAGTTACCTCCCCTACGTGTAGACTTACACTTCGTGTTGAGAGACTTGCTGTGATAACTGGAATAATACCACTTTTAGAATGGGACCGATGACATCCACTATTTGAAGCAGATAAAAAAGTGAATTTAAGCAATTTTTTAAATATTTCAAAAGTTTTAATTGTTTTCTTTACATTCCAGTATTTCTGTAGGTCATCTTGGTGTTTTGACACCTTGTTGTGCATGCAATCCGGAATGGATGTTGGGTCAGTGGCTTATCTTAGGCTTTAGATTGTGAGTAGCAGACGGGTCTAGTCGTTAGTCAATGATGCAGATATGTATTCTTTTCCACTTCATCTTCGCAGTGTAGTATTAGCTTTGTTAAAACAAATATGTTATCTTATTCTGATGGCTATAGAATGCAGTTTTTCTCATTGTGATAGGTCAGTTAAACAGGGCTATAAATTGCAAATAATCTGCCACTCTTTTCCGTAAAGTGCAGAAGTTGCTTTGAGCCCTCTCAGATATACAAACACATTAAATATGGTTATAAAGGCAAATTTGTCTTAACAGATCCCGTTTATTTGCTCTATGTGTGTGAAAGTGTCCAAATAGTTCAGAAGATAAATGAAGTCTGAGAAATCTTTGTTGTGTAATATTTCATACCAACGCTCATTCAGCACATCTCTAGTGTCTCTGTTTCAACTTGTGATAGAATCCACTTGTGGATGTAAAACCGTTTGCCTTCAGGATTTACTTATTAGACTCTTTAAACATAAAATTCTTTATTATTGTCCTTTTCTTTTTTTAAGATTAGTCTTTCCAAGATCTTTGAGATGCGTAGCTGTTTGCAGTAGAGGTCTACAAACTAAGGTCTGAACCGCAAACTGAGCTGGTGACCTTTGAGCCAGATATGTTCCTGAAGCTAGCTGCTATAGTTTACATCTTCACCATCTAGTGTGAGAAGCACAAATCCTACTGGAAAAAAGTCAAAATATGGCATTGAGTTTGCGAAACGGTTGGAAGTTTTGAGGACAGAAGTGATGCTGATTGTAACTCTAAAAACATGGCTTTGAAAGGCCTGTAATGCTGTTGGCAGGTCCTGTAACTTGGCACCTGTAGCCTCTGTCAAGCAAACAGCTGGAATTGAGAGCGTCATTTGTTCCCTGGTCTCGCTGGAAAATAAGTTTCTTTCCACAGATTCCATCGTCACGAGCCAGTGTCGCAGATATTTACATTCTTTCCCTTAAATATTTTTTAATATCTCTCTCTCTGCACATTGGTGAAGTCAATAGGGCGGGTTTTTATAGAGATAGAACCATTTGAATTTTAGTCTTGTGCTCTTCATTTACTTTCAAGACACGGTATCTTTCGTCTTAATGAAAAAGAGACCGAGAATTTCCTGTGGTACCGATGACCAGCGTGCAGAAATTTGTTATAGATAAGCACTGGACAATCTGTCTTTGCTGCTTAGAACTTTTGATTGACCATTTTACACAGTTGTAAAATTATCATTTTAGTATACATTTTCATCTAAATGTTAAAAGTTTGCTTTATTCATTATACATTTTTGTGCGTTTCTCACAGTTCAGAAATAGATGTACATTCTTGCATAAAATATATTGGCGTTGATTGTGGTACGATTTTGTACCATCGGTAGCTTTTTTTTGTTTTGACACGCACATTGTTACAAATACTTCTATCGGTAGTTTATGACTCAACACAATTTTACTACACTGACGTTGATGTGAGTGTTTTATCAACACTAGTGGTGAGTAAATAGTTAATATTATTTCAAAGGAATACGTTTTAATTGTATAGAAGACCTATTGCACTAACAATGTAGTTGACAGTTGTGTTCACTTGATACAGCTTGCTAGAACCGACAAAGATGCATGCTCGTATTTTGTTAAAAGCCGCCAAATGTTTGCATTTGTCCCAAGAGCGGTTTTGCATGTTGAATTTATAGACTAGCTGACCTTTGACAGTGGATACACCATTTTTACAGTGACTTTACGTGAACAATCTCATTATAATGTGCTTTGACTATTCACCGCTGTAAGCAGATGTCGAACACAAGCTAGCCATTTCCCCATAGGTTCGTTCGTAATTCATTCATTCTTTCTCTCTTTCAACTCACCACAGTGAAATAAGATTAGTAAAAAGCTTTGTAGTTCATGCTTTTTGTACAAAAAAGGGGTATTAGGGAAAGGGGAATCCACATAGGTCTTTACCTAACGATAATTTTACAGTCGGTAGATCTCCATGTTTACACAATTGATGCCCTCTACCTCCTTCCCCCTTTTCAACGTTTTTACTCCGATACTCATTGATTGTACCTTTGTCAGTAAATTACGGAACAAGCATTATGCAGGTGTAAATAAAATACCTCGATGGTTCAACTTCTGATGCTTCGATTTCTTCTCAAGACTAACTGTTGAGGCTGTTTGTTTGTGTGTGTTCTGTGCGACTGGTTTCCCGGCTCGCGTCGCTTCAATGACCATTCAAGGGGCAACAATTCTTCCACCCGCCGGCTTGTCGAACCACGATGGCGCAGCTGTTACAGGTCTGTCTACGGGTGGATGTGTGGGTGGGTTGGTGAGTTTTACGCCGTACCAGCAACTAAGGCAGCCGAGAAGTCCTTCGACATTTTTGTTGCTTGCCAAGACTTGGAGTAATTTGCATCTTTGCGGAGACAGTTTCATCGGGGCGTGATCTGACACTGGCCTGTCACAGTTTAAAGTATTTCGACTTTACAGACAGCGTCGAGAGTACCTTGGCGATGTTGAGGGACAGTTCAGTTTGACTTCTATCGGAATATCTTTCCTTCATGGAGCTTTGTCACCATCAGCGAGGTAAATTCGGAATATGTGATACATTACAGTCCAAAGGCATGCCTTTTAATATTTGAAAAGTGTTTTTTGTTTTCCTTTCAAGTTACTGAAATTTGATTGAGATTTGTATATATCAAACACCAGTCTATGTATGGCAAGGGGGAGGGGAGAGATTTGACCCTGTCCCTAAGGGTTGCGTAGGGTTTTTGCTTCGATGCATACTACGAGGACTGCCAACAGCGAAAATCGACACTCGATACATTTAGTTACAAAACTGGCTTCTGTTAATGATTGAATTCAGCAACTGAGTAAATTACTAGGAAAATGTCTGCTATCATTGAAAGAACAAAAAGCTGGAGAGGGCTTCATCAGTAAACTAATGAACCGCTTCCCTCCCTGCACCCCCCACCCACACACGGACACAAACAAAGAGACACACAAACACTCACAAAAACACACCTTTAAAATGTCTTTTACCTGCCTTTCTATGTACCGGCCTCCTTCCTTCCCCTTTACATTCCTCACGACCCGTGTTCGCTCATAGCATCCTGTCTGCTTCCCACCCTCTACTCTTCCCCCACCCTAAATTCTACTCACTTTCTTTAGCGAGCTTTCTGGCGATAGCCTGAACACACAAAGGCCTAACGACTTTCCAATGTGCCAACTGGCTAAAGACCGGATACAGTTCAACGCAGACGTCCTCAAGACCTGCTTTATTCGGTTTTGGGTGTTTACTGACAAACTACAACCTCTCACATTTATTCCTTGAAGGACAAAAAAAATCGCGTTTTTGAGAAACTGTGTCCCCGTTATTTGGCAAGAATCACTTCCGTGATATTAATATTAAACCAACCTGATGCGAAATAAATATGATTGTGCTGGAATTATCTTGTCGTCAATGAAATATCAGTTGATAGTGGCAATGGAAAATGGTTTTCCCTCCAGTGAGATTAGCGATGAAGGGGCAAAATCGCAAGTTGTCGTTGGAGATATTTTTCCCCCTTGTACAGCCACCATCAACTTCAAGGAAAATTTTAGATTGTGTGATTTCTTCTCAAGAAATAAAAAACGAAGTAAAAATATTCCATCCTTAAAATAAACTTAAGTGAACAGATGTCACACCTAACACAGTTAAAAGGCCGAACAACAGTTTAAGATTTGCTGTTCAAGACCATTACTGAATAATAATCATAGTTTCTTCTCCGACATCTTCTCACTCTACAGACAAAAGAAGAAAAATGTACATAAAGTGAAAAATAACATTGCAGAAGGAAGGACTTTTGACTGACAGTCACATTAACGAACCCGTAACCCGACAAGCTGAAGTTCCACAAAAATTCAGAGAGACGAGAAAGAAAGGAAAATTCTTGAAATGACTGCATTCTTAAAATAATTGCTGCGATTGATTGCGCTGCGTGTGAATAAACACGAGGCGACTCGCCGTGCTTGCACGCGCAACACATCACGTGCACACAGCCAAACGGCCCCGGGGAGGGAGGCAAGCTGTGATTTAGAGAATAGCACACATGTACGACTTGAAAAAATGGTACAAATCATATCCATATGACAACAGCATGCTATAAATATAATATCCATACACTTGAAAAACTTTGCTGCAGGCGCGTGCACGCACACACACACACACAGTATCCAACTAGGATATAATGGAAATCTGTTTCATTCCCCCAACCATAGGGAGAGCGACGAAGGTTTTACTGAATTATTATTATTCGACTTATTATTATAAATTCATTTCGTTTTAAAGTCGATTTTTAAGGGTATCATGTACATCTTTATAAAAAAAAAATCTCCTTCGATCGCAGTACACACGTTAAGGTTTTATAATTATCTACATATTTCTCATCTTTTAAACCGTGGAAGACTAATGAGGCAAACCTATTTGTTATCGGTAAAAACCTTTTGCTACCTCTCTATTATCATTAGATAAGTCGTAATGTCTTGCTACTTATATGTTATCGGTAGATCAGTTATTCTCAACAGAATTTAGTGTCATTTATCCAATTCATTCATCTCCAACTCCCGTTATAATAATAAGACAAAGAAGGAAAAATACAAAGTGGAGATGTAGAATGTAATTGAATATTAAAATGTTGTGTTATTTCTCTGTTAAATTCTACTTGTCCACTTTTCTGTTTTCCTTTTTTTTCTTTTGCAAACATACTTCCGCCTCAATTTGAGCTAATTTTGTATTTTTATGTCTAACTTTGTATTTTGATGTCTGAAAATTGTAAAAAAATTATTCACGCATATATCATTTCTATTGTTCCCTCTGATCAGTTCAATATTTATTATTATACATTAATATTTAATTTCTATATTATAATAAGGCATAGTTTGGTGTTTGCAAATTAGTTTATAAACCATGTTTGACTTTTGGTATGCAAATGACTACACATCTTTTTTTTGTTGCTTGCTGCAGCTAACATTTCACTAACCACATCTAAGAAAGTGGGAGGGGGAGGGGGAGGGGGAGGGAATGAAATTGTTTTCTTGGAATTACAGGGGTTGCCACACTTTGCATCCTATCCGAGATACTGTCAATGCCGGCGCAGTCGGTGCCGTTGCCAAAGTTTGCTGGCCTCGCGAGCTACAAATTAAGACAGGATCCCTCTCCCTCCCTGACACTGACGCCAGCAGAGCCCTGGGCGCGGGGGAGGATGGGAAACCTTCTGCTGATTAGTTGTAAGTTTCTTTAATTTTATGGCCTTGCTCTTAAGTAACCTCGGTCAGGCACCCGTGTGTGTTCCGGGTATGTTTATGCAAGCGTTCTCGTGACGTGAAGCGCCGAAGCCAGGAACTATTGGAGAGTTAATTGAGAATTCTTCTCAAGTTAAATATGACAAAGAAGAAGATTGTGTCTGACAATGATAATGTATGTCGGTGGGATGGTGGTGGTAGGGAACTGGGAAAAGTATGTGAAACGTTAATGTTCTAAAAGATGTTTATTTTAAGATCATACATTAGAAATATTTACGCAAAGTAATTTACACAAGAATCGAGATAGTTGTGTAAAAGCATCAAAAGAGAAAAGAAGAAAAATCGTGAAAAGCGACAAAAATTAATAATAATAATGATAATAATGATGATGATGATGATAATGATGATGATGATGATGATGATAATAATAATAGGAGGAGGAATACGAATAAGAAGCTGGTTTAAAATTACAAGATAATTTATGTTATTTAAATCTTTCGACCTGCTGCATACATTCAGAAGCAGTTTCCCATCTTCCTTGCAAACAAAACCTTATATGTTTATATTTATCTTCTTTTCTTCTCGGGAGTTAGAAATACAGATACATGTTTGCCTAGGTGTGTATAACGACAAATAACAAAGATAAGTATTCCTGTCATTTACTCGCTGATAGGCCAGGATTGTAAGTGTTACCTTGTAATTCAGGCGTAAACTTTCTCATACTTTTGATGACAAGCATATTGAAATGGGAACAAACCGGGGGCTTTATTTTATGTATTCTTGTAGTGAATGGCATCCCTCGCCAAACCTTGCCGCTGCTTGCAGCTTAACGACCAGCTTGACATTGTAATGATGAGCAACATATCACAACCCTCAGTACTAAAAAGCTCGCGGAAACAATGGACGTCGTGGTGACCTCTGAAGCGCGCGCGAGACACCCGAGAGCCTCTGTGCAGGAGAGTGCAGACCAAGGTGTGGCTCCTTTAAACATCCCTGAAAACGACACTGATAGTCCAAAGAGCGGGTCTCTCACCTTGGACATGGCATTGTTAGGGACACAACGATCGCTCCCAGCGGTTTTGTCGAGTGGAATGTTTTATGTCCGTTTGCCTCGCAACCAGTGATATGGGCCGTGTCGTTTAGGAAAGACCAGACCACTTTATGGTGGCTGGAAGCACAGATAGGGACAAATAAAACATGTCACGCCTGAGGCTAATTAGATTTACTGTTGACCACCCCTTCGCCCGCCCAAAGAAAAAAAAAGTAATTTGGATGTTGATGAGCGATGTGCTGCCTCAAATGGTGTTCACTGTTTGACTACACTCCATCACTTGCATATCTTTTCCTAAGCCAGAACAAGCCATTTTGAAAGAAAAAAAAAGAAACGAAATAGGCGTTGATCACAGATTTGTATCAATCATTTTTCTGTTAACACCTGAATTACACACGTAAAGACATCTCCGTATTTATCAAGCAGTGTTCAGATCCTGAGGATGCTGCTTCACTCTGAACCAGTAGTCATATCCGTGGAAAATATGCCATGGAGTGAAGTAGGATTTGGACACTGTTTCCTAACTACAGAGACAAGACTACTTCATGACTGCAGCCCCAGAACAGTATGGTGAGCGTGCATGCCGGTGTGAGAAAGTTCGGTATCAGAAAGGAACATATTAGCCAGAAGACTTCTCGCCAGTATAAGCCATCGTCGTCTGCAACTCACCCTGCTTTATTTCTCCGCTCGATCGTTCTATCATTTGGACTATTGAAAATACCTTGGCGGACACTAAACTCTGCATTTCATCTCCCCCTGCCGATAATCTGTCGGTCAAACACAGCCACAAGACCCCACTCACAACCGCCATCACGATACAGCGATAGAGACTCGTCTGGGCTTTTGTTCGCGTCCTGACCGTACAGCTGGGGAGGAGAGGGGACGATCCTCGGCCCGGAGAGAGAGGGGGGACCCTCTATTCACTAACAGCCGGTGTCTCTTTTCGTGCAGACTAGTGAGAGTGTAGTCTTCCTTGCCATCGCTGCATGAGCTGGAAAGCATCTTCTGAATTTTAGGGCTAAACTGACCTTAGTTGACCTCTTCTACAACCCCGGGTTCGTCGGAGAGAGGGGAAGGAGGAGAAGGGAGTGAGGGAAGTTGATGAGTTCATCAGATGAAAAGATGAAAAGACTGCCGTGAGGAATGATGGCGACACAAGTTATTTCGGAAAGACGACACCGACGTCAAGGTGAATGTAGTCACGTGATCACGTGTCAGTTACGTAACTAAGAAGATGGATTTAAAGCAATCACCTACCTGTCTCACGTGTGTTTGCACAGTGGGACATCTGATGTTGAAAAAGAACAACATAGGTTACGGTTTTATTTTAGGCTGTATCACCCTTTCAGAAATAAGCAAACAGATACACAGGCAAGAAAACGAACAAACAAATGAAAAAAGAAACCAAAGAATCAACGAAACAACAACAACAACAAAAAAAAAAAAATAAAAAAATAAGACGCTTTATCAAGCTGTCTAAGTGAAATAGCTGCACTGTTTTCTCAAGAAAAGTTACTAGCAGTTACCGTCATTTTTCATAGACATCAAACATTAGAAAAACCATAATAGCAATGATAGTTTCTTCAAAAAAAAAAACCAACCAGAAAACAAAAAAAAAACCAAAAAAAAAAAAAAACAAACAAACAAACGAAAAACAACAAACCAAAAAGAGAAAAAAACAAAATTTTGGTTCAGTTGTAAATTTTAAGTGTCTGGCATCGCTCAACAAGTATCATGTGTCCCCCCTCGTTTCATTTATACTGGAAAATTAGTCTTGGAACCAGGTCCTCCCGTCTTATTGCTGAACGAGGTCATAATTATGAAAGAAAGAAAGTAGCGACCTGCTTGATGATCTTCAAAAATGTTGGGAACCACTTACAAGAAGAGAGAATGGTGACTGAATAAATAAATAAATGACTGGACGAAAGAGAATGGTGGACACGTTGGTGTCATGCTAAATGCTTATATTCTGACTATCAGAATCTCGCGGTCTTATCTCGGCCTCGTTTTGACACCTGGAAGAACATGGCGCTCTTGTTTATTCTAGTCTGATAAATGGAATCCGTCTGTGACTTCACTGTGCCGACAAATTAAGAACACGGCACTACTCTCGATGGCGTGTCCGACCCTCGCTACTTGATTTACTTAAATATCTCAGGTAAGACCCGCTTTTATTATTTTTATTTCATTATTTGCAGAAGGTAAGGGGGAGGCGGTTTCTGACCTTGAATTTTCGAAAACCGTTCGCCCAGGTCATTTCAAGGCAGCCGACAGGTGTCAGGCAACGGACCCCAAATCATCTGGTGACCTGCGCATCCCATCGCTCTTTTTGACCTTCTCAACCCCTCTCCCTCCTTCCCGTCGATGGGGGGGAGCAGGAGCAGGATGAGTGAAGGAGGTCAGCTTGAGTGAGTGCAAGCAAGTCTGTGGTTTTAAGAATGGCGCATGTCCCGAGTCCCGACATTAACATGACTTGTAACATTTGTCAAGCTGCGAAAACTTCTTTTCCCCATCACCTTCCGTCATGCGCCGTGAAGACTTGGAGTCTTGGTCTGAGAATTATGGTCTGAGCCACAGATACAGCAACGACAACAACTGAGATGAATTGTTTTGAAACTCAAAGCGAGTTTAATAATCCTTGCGCGCGTGCGTGCGTGTGTATGTGTGTGCGTATATGCGTTTGTATACCTACCTAACAAGGCGTGTGTGTACGCATGCGTGAGTGTGTGTTCAGCGAAGCGTAGTGTCATGTCGTTTTCAAAGGGCAATAACTTTTTCGGTAGGAGTTCTGATCTTGCGCAATAAATCTAATTTTAAAAGGACATAAAATAAAGCATGCTAGCCAGACGGAGATATATAGAATAATAAAAATATTTTTAAAAAAAGACGAAGAGAAAGTGTTTCCGACCATCGGAAGTAAAAACTAGGATTTTTCCTGCTCCATTATTGCTGCCAAATAGACCGTGACAGAACTGACAGTCTCAAGCTGGTTGTATGTAGACTGGTCTGAAAAATATAACTTATCGAATTTGTTTTTCTCGTAGGATAAGGTGGCCATCGCATCCCGGTCTCTCGTTTTAGCGATCACAACAGCGGAGAGAGATGACAAGTTCAGACATTTGATGCACCTAGGTAATTTCAAAGGGATTGTTCGTGATTCAATAGGCAATGAAATCATCATCATCATCATCATCATCATCATCATCATCATCATCATCATCATCATCATCATCATCGTCGTCGTCGTCGTCGTCGTCGTCGTCGTCGTCGTCGTCGTCCACCACAATAGAAACAACAGCAAAAGCCTGCTTGGGACAGACACTCGACTTCAGGGCCTAGGGACAAAAAAATATATCACGCATCATCGCACATCAGCTTGTGTCAAGGACCTTCCCACAGCAAAAAACCGGCTACACAAGCCCTACTACAAATTATTTTATCCTCCTGTTGTCCTTCTGTTCCTCCGTCTGCGTGTCTCTGTCCGGCTGCTCGTCTGTCCGCCAGTGCACAATCCGATCATGCTACTGTCAGTGTATCTCTTACACATGAAAGGAAAGAAAAAAAGAAAGAAAAGGAAGACAGAAAGAAATAAAAGAATTACATTTTGCACAGTTCTGTTGACGGTCAGGTCCTTTTTTTTGAAAAAAAAGATTAGTTATATTTGCGAGAGAATAAGAAATTCAAATTCTTCTAATTTTTCGTTTTACCCTAACGATTTCTTGTTCTCAGTCCTAAGTACAAGTTGTAATGTTTATTGGAAATTAATTTTTCGTAATATAAATTTCAGCTCGATTATAATTTTTATAAAAATTAAATTAGTATTTTACATCATTCCTTTACCCCTTTTTGTACACTCTTCGTTAATTTTATATACATGGTATATATATTAAGTTACTTAAACCTTTGGTTGTTTTTTTAATTTTATTTTTTATTCTATTTTACCTCATTGAAAGGGGGGAACACTGACACTACTATTTCAGAAACACACATTGCACTGCTGTTGGAAATAAACAACCTCAGAGCTAAAGTCTCATGTTTATTTGCTTATTTACAAAGAAAAGAATGTTACCCGTTGTTGAATCGTCTTCGCTCTTTCGTTCCTGCTATTTGAGGGCCGAAGACCCTTTTAGACAAGTGCACAGATGTCACAAACCGAAACCATAGTAACGATATCTACAGGGAGTCAACTAAAAGAACATTACTGTCTGCTTGACAAAAACAAACAATGCATGAGTGTTGCCTTTCATCCAAACAAGCAATATTGTCATTTTAGGGCAACTATATGAAGGGTCCAGTGGAGTCAGTTGACTAAAGTCTGAAGCATGTACAATAAAAAGTCGGTGATATGTAAGCTTTCAGGAAGCTCTCGTCTGTCAGCAATGCAGCTGGGCCCTTGTAAATATCTAGTTGGCAAATTGCGAATGGTTAAAAATAATAAACAAACAAATTTACCTGCTTGGCAGATGGCGGACGTCCTTGAACATGCGTTTTCATATCATCTTATAGAGATAGGAGTTTTAAGTGAGCTTTGGTGACCTGTTTATCAAAACTACTGAATTACACACCCTCTAGCCGCCATAGACACACTATAAATAAAACTCAGACATTTACACCTACATTTCATTACCTTGTTCTTCCAGCCTGGATGTGCAAAAGTATTCTGTGAAATAGTTATTTGAACAAAATCAACAGCAGGAAGAAAATGAATGACAAATCTCTACTCGAACTGCTAGCGAGGTGTGATGCACAGAATCCCAGTGTTTAGTAAAGAGGCACGTGAGAAAACAAACACACACACACACGTACAGATGGGAAGGGAGGTAGAGAGACAGGATGGGGATAGAGGTAGGTGTGTGGGGGGTGAGGGGGAGATGACGAGTAGCAGTGCAAATCACTCGCTCTCAAGAATAAAGTGTAAACATCATCATCACCGCTGCCACCATCATCACTAAGACACTCCTCGTCCGCTCAACAAAACCAAAAAAAAAAAAAAAGGAAAAACTTTAAGAGAGAAAAAAAAAGATGACGACCGGTTCCAGCCGCTGCCCTGATGGATGTAAACAGCGAGATGTGGCTCACATCATGCATCGTGTAAAGGACTCGGATACAAAGTGAAGGCTGATGGGTGATGTGATCCAGACCTATCATCTTCTAATTCTCTCTTTTTTTAGCTTCCTCTCTCTCTCTCTACCCTACCAAAGACAAAATGTTTATTGCCATTTTTTGCTTTATTTAATACAAACAAGTAAAACATGTGTAATCATGATATATTTACTGAATGACGATGATTACCTGATACATCACTACAAGATTTGGACTTAGAGAAGTAATCCGACGAGGGTAATAGAAACAAGAACACCCACATGCAGAGTCTGTATAGTTGACTGTCCAACCATACCAAAACGAAATACAGCTGGGTGCACAAAAATTTCTTGTAAAAAAAAAAAAAATGAATGTTTGACTTAAGAAATATAGTAATCCACAGAATGTGTCTGAGAATGTTAGTGGTACTAACACAGTGAGTGAGCATTCAGACTTTCCAGTGCTGGTAAAATTTTCCCAGCATCTTCAACTTCTTCACTGTAGTAGTTTTCAAATTTGACAAAAAGTTTATTCTTAGCAAATATGACAGAAGATACTCTCCATATATATTCTAACAAATAAATCATCATCAGATTACTTTGTTGAGGATTATCGAAGAGTTGGTTCGACTCGAGCGATGTAACTTATTTATGTATCCTATTCATGCTTTATCAATATTTATAATTTTGCTCTGCTTACAATTTCGAAGGAATTATAAGAATCTTCTTGATGTAAAATTAACCCTATAGTTTCTTATTTCAATTAGATTACAGCAGGTCAGTGGCGACCTCAATGTCCAATAATGTAACCGTCATCATTAGTATCGTCAACATCAGATTTGTCGTCGCCAACTCCAGCAAAACAACAAGAACAAGTTTCTCTCGTGTTCATTACCAGTTAACAACAACAGCAACCACAAAATGATACAACGCTGTGACAAAGTTTCATCCACCAGTAAATCGCTCGGTGGGTGATCGGAATGGGGAGTTAATTAATTCCCTTGGGTTATACTCGCGAGTCTGGCAGGCATCAGGGTTGGGAAGGATTCGGAGCCCGGCAATGGTAAGAAAGGGTCTTCATTACTTGTAATTTAAAGAGGGGGAGCAAACTACTGCACCCTGTGCCATGAGTAATGTTCCTTCTCACTATTTTCTATTTTCCTTCTTTATTTCTTGCAAAGCCAATGATTCACAAGGATATAAATAAGATCATTTTGCTTTTTGCTTGAATACGTCCTAAGTTACTTCGCATGAAGAGCTGAAGTCGGACATGCGCAAAGAGGAGGTTGTGGAGATGGAGTGGGGGATGGGTAGTTGGGTGGGATGAAGGCCCACAGACAGATGAGACAGCGATCATCTACGCGTGTCGTTCATCAAGGCAACCTACCGCCGACGCCACTCTTTCACCTCAGACCACGCGTGCACCTCTAGAGTAACCTCCCTTCTGTCCACCTACTCACCCTCCCTCTCCCTCCCGAGCTGAATTGCGCCTTCAAATTACGCATTAGTCAACTCCTCGGTCTTCTCCTCCGTCCACAGGCTCACCGACATCCTACCCTCCCGGACAGTCCTCAGCTGCGTTTCCCTCAATCTTCACCTGACGGTAAATTTGTTTTGGATGAACAGAACCTTCCAGCGTCTCTTCAAGCCCCTTACCTCCAGCCGGTATATAACACAAAGAACTCATCCTCTTTTTCCCCCCTTCACCCAAGCAACACAGGTTAACTTTACCCCTCCCGCATTCTTTCTCCCTCTCCTCTCACCCCACCCTCAGGTTTGGTCTTCAACTTCCCTTCTTCGCTCTTTTCTTCTGCCCACTCGTCACCCAACCACCTGGCACTGTCACGCGGAGTCCTGGTCTGCACCTCCTCCAAGCTGGTCGGGACCTCAGAGGAAGGTGTGTGTGTGTGAGAGAGAGTGAGCCAATGTGAATCAAGGACTGATTGAGCTGTAACCAGACGATAGCTCCGCAGCCTCTCTCTCTCCGCACCTCCCAAACCCTACTATCCTCCCGCCCTTAACCACCGTCTCCCTAGGTGTTGCCACAAACTGGATTACAACACTCGTCTGTGGCGCATTTTCTCTACCTCTCCATATCCCCCCCCCTCACCCCAACCCCTCCAACGCCCCCAACTTTCCATCGAAGGTTGAGGAACTCAGTGGGTTGGCTCGAGGCATTACGGGGCGAGTTAGCCTTTCGTCGACTGCGACTCGTCCGGGCTAGCAAGCTCACAGGAGAGAGAGAGCGAAAAACAAAAATCCAGCGTGCCTTGTTAGATAAAAAGCAAGGAAAAAAAAGGCAATTCTGTGTGAAAAAGTAGTGTGAAAATCCTGGGGATGTATGGACGCGGTTTAATTGCACCGTAACAAGCTGTGAAGGGGAGGAAGCCGGAGGTTTACAATCCTCGCCCCGCTGCTGGTGTCGTCGAGGTCTGTTCTCATGCTGTGAGGCTCGTCTTCGTCACGCCAAGTGTTCGTCAAGAGCTTTTGAAAAGGAAAACAAAGCGGTTTTCAGTCTTGTGACCGGTGTTTACCAGTGTCAGCCAAAGAATAGGAGTCACTTTTCAGATGCGTTGCCTCTCGGCAGTTTTGTGATCTTTTTGTACATCGGAAATGGATGATCGTCTGGTGTCTGTCCATTCTTGGATTCGCAGAATGACCTCTTGACCAGAGCCAGAGATTATAAGGTCTGAACAGGATCAGACGGGGGGAGGGAGAGAGAAAAATGTGCCATAAAGCAGAGGGAGGAAAACTATGGTAACAGACCACGCGAATCTTCGAAATGACACGCACCGGGGGGTTTGAACACAATGGTTCTTCTGGCTAACCGCCGACGATACACGTGCCTTGTTTTTCTTTTCGCCCTGCCTAACATCTGGGGATTCTTTGGGTAAGTACGGTAGTTACACTTTCAAGTTTAATAGACTGTCAACAAACATAATTAACGAACTTTCCCAACCTGTCTCCAGCATCTCTGCTTCTTTTCGTTCTACATCTCAGGAAAGAAAACATGTTGAATTTAGCTTTATGGAAGGCACACACATTTTTGTTGTTTTTCCATCTTATGGAAAGATAATTTTCCTTGATGTATGTAATGTAATAATGCCCTGACCATCCAGCATGTGCTGCTAAATTGTTGAGACGTAAGAAGGTAACAAACTTTGTTTTTTCTCTTAATCATCTCTTTAATTGATGGATTTAGAGCCGTCCTAGCATATATATATATTTTTTTTTTTCGTATATTTTTTAATGTTTTCACAAACTCTCATTTACTCACCACAGCTGTTACTAACCTGACTATTCTTATTTCATTCCATTTTTTCTTAATTTTGAGGTCATAATTTGTTTTAATTGTGGTCAGCAATTACAAAACCACAAATATTTATCTTATTTAGCTAGTCATGTAACAGCTAACTGGCTTTCAAAATATGGACGGTTTTAGATCACGGAAATAACCCAACAGCTTTAGAAATAAAGGAAAACAGCCAGAAAAGACTGAGAAAACTAGATGCGTACTTTCATTGATGAGTCCACTCGTCATCCTTATCGACAGCGATGAAAGTTGTTCTAGAAAACTACCGGACTTGTTGTTGGAGGCTTGGTGGCATAAGCTTCCATTTTGTGTATTTTATTCACATTACCAACGGTAGCCTAAATACACAGAAAATCAGATACAACAAAAGGCTGAACACACACACATAGGATGGAAAGTATGATGGTGCTAGTGATGTGATGAATTTAACAAAATCTTCTTTGCATGTGACTGTCTATTCCTGCCACGGTTGGTTTGTTAATAAATCATACTGAATACTTGACAAAAAGAAAAGCCTTCGTATCTTTCCGGGTGGAGGTTCGATGCCCAGGGAAAAATATTGTTTGGGGTAGGGCTTTATGAAAAGCCACACGGCGAACTACGTGACCTTATGACGCTTTAGCAACAGGTGTCGTCTCGCACCTGGACTGGAGTAACAACCAACAGCTGTTCTCTACATCATGATGCTTCTCCTTGTTCCACTCGTAGGTCCTCAACTATATTATGCAACTCAGGCTGGTGCTCATCTATCGTCTGGAAATTAAAAAAAAAAACAACTTAGGGTTCTTGCAAACTTTAGACAACATTTGTCTTACATCTGTGACCAGTGAGAAGGATATACGCATGCTCGGCTCAACCTTCAGTGGTGGGCAGACGAGAGCAACCAAAATAAAAGATGATGAGAGAAAGAGCTACCCAACCTATCTTCAACCGGTTGGTTGTGTGTGTCTTGGGAGGGATGAATCGTGTGTGACCGACAGACTACATTGTTACATTTACCCGCTCCATCCGGTGAGCGCAATATGGTTGCAGCTGGCATGTATGTCAAAAATAAATGTGAGGGTCTAAGGATGGGTGTAAGCTAGTACTCAACTTTTTTCTTGATAACCTGAAGTGAAGGAAACTAAATTCAAATAAGACTTGTCTTGTTCTTGAAAGTTCTGCGCCTTATTGCTTAGATTAAGGAGCAGTCTTAGCTCTGACCGTTTATTCAGTTTGTGGATAGAAGCTTAAAATGTGTAAACAGATTTCACTTTTAAAAATTAATCTAACCAGTCATTTCTCAATAAATTACCCATTTCATTCAGTCATATGATTACAAAGAGCAGTTAAATGAAAATACAGTTTTCATCCTGGAGTGGTTGTAAAACAAGGTTTTCTATTTTATGCTTTGACACCAAAGTTTTTTTCTTCCTGTTTATATTTTGTGGAGGATATCTGTCCCATACCTTGTAAATCAGAAATGCAGCAAGTGCTTATCGAATAATTTATAATACAAATATAAAGTGAATGAAAAATAATATCAAATGATAAAATGATTAAAAATAGATAACGACGAAGTGACTGGAGAAATAAATCGAAAAGCACTGACATTAATCGAATGAAGACATAGTCACTGGTAGTGCGGTATAATTTTACTTCAATAAAAAATTTTGTTTTACAAAACTTTAAAAAAATAAACCTCAGTATGTTCACACGTTTAAAAATACAAACCTAGTATTTTCTCTGTGGATGACTAATACAGTTAGTGAGACTGACTCAACGGTGGTGACAGATGTGTGGCCAAGATTAAAAATAAATACAGTGTGAGAAAGTGAGAGTGGCTTCTATAGTCGTCTGGTGAATAACATTCACTTCTGCCCCTGATCCCCGCGCGCAGTGCGAATAGACGACAGGCCTGTTTGTACAAATGTTTACAATATCGTCGACGTGATCTGTAGCCCTCGAAAAAACACAGGATAACCTCCCGGTCGCTATATGTGCTGACATACTCAAGTCAACAGCCCTAAACTGTTTGACTCTAAAAATAAGTGCGAGTTCAGAGGATGAAGAATATCTCATCAACGCACGCGCAAATAAGAATGCGCGTGCACACGTATGTAATCAGATGAATTACCACCCTCACAACCTCCAACCTCTACCCCGATACATTTGCAATGAGTCGAAGTTTTTTTTTTAACGAGGAAATGAATAACTCACTGTACGACCTGTTTTAATTTTTTTTTTCGATTTTGTTTGAAATACAATAATTTATATTTACATAAATATCCATCATTTACAAACGTTAACAAAACAATATTAATGAAGTAAAATATTTCTCAGTCTACCAAATGCAGATGGACATAAGAAGTATTTAGTAAATGTCTAATTAGTGATTTTTTAAGGGATATAGTCCAAGCTTTTATTACTGTCTTCTTGGTTCAGACTTATCCCTTGCTCAAATTTTATTATTAATCGAAATAGTTGGTTGGCTTGATCTTGGTTGTAAGACCAGATATAAAAGGTCCAACCTTGTTGCCGCGGGTAATACTGAAAAGCATATCGACATAGACAATAATCTGAATGTAGAAGAAGAGGAGGTTACACGAACCCACACAATAATTTGATAATTCAGCGTGCCGGAGGAGACCACAAACGGATCACACAGGCCGGAAAAAAATTCCTTCGTCCGTTTGACCAAGTTTGACAAACTTGTGATTGAAGATCACAGAAAACCAGTGAGTTTGGGGTAAAGTTCGAAGCACTGAAACTTTGGTCAACGTGCTAATTCTAAACTTGTTTTGCAATATTTTATTAATACATTTGACGACGAAATATTTGACAATACAGTTGACGACAATACATTTAACAATACAATTGACAATAATTTGATAATACAGATAACAATACATTTCACAAATCAATTTAATTTTGTGACATTTCGGAGGTGTGATGCTTCGGCCCTTTGCCCTGTTAAAAATGGCCCTAATTGAGAGGCAGGTGCCGATGAAGACAGAAGTGAGTTTCGTTAGAAACATGGTTGATGTTTTTATTTTTACAATTGTGAGGTTACCTCTTGAATTCTGCTGCTCTTACTCTAGGGAGAGATGCGGATGAAACCTTTTTTTCTTTTTTGTGGTTATCCTGAAATGTGCTTTTCTATTTTCTGCAAATATTTTCAAGAAGAGCTAGGAACGTGGCAAGAAAACTCGTGGCAGGCCTCGCTACACTGTATCTCAATTAACGATGGCTCTTCCTTGTTTACAACGCTGTCAGCGACAGCGGCGTGCACTTCATCCCGTGCTTCCCCACCCTCCTCCCCATCAACAAACTTCATCATCAGCCCTCAGTAGCCATCACTTAGACTCGGTTAACGCTCGACCTAAGAGTTTGAACCCTCGGTAACAAACCGTCACACCACGTCACACCATGTCACACACCTAGCGGAGTTCAAAGCTCGAACTTAGAAGGAACGTCACCCTAATCAGGTGGCTTGACGACCATCTTGAAATGCCAAGAAACACGAGGATTGGTAGATGAAGGTCTGCCGACGGTACCGAGCGTTCGCACCCTGATCTCACAAAACACAAAGAACCTGGCTTCTTTCAGTGGGAAGACAAATTAGCGGGTATCCTCGACGAAAAGTGACATCTGGCGGTATGTTTCTCATGCCTCGTCTTGGAACGTCCAACCCGATGTCGCCTCCAGCGGTTGACTGGTTTGCTGGAATCCGCGCCGGGAAATTTGGCGAAGATTTTGTATGTAATCCCGAGACAGACCTCTGTTGTCTTCCTGAAAGTATTTCTTTTTTCTTTCTTTTTTTTTTCATTCCTCGGCTACCTACCACCCACGTACACCTGCTTGTTGCCTCTGCACCTAGTCTTCCGCAGTCTGTGGAAAGTTTCTTAAGTGTTGCTATGCCTGCAGACAAGACACCCGAGCTGCAATTCAGGTACCTGTTCAGGTAATACAGGTGGGTCGCATTTTCACGCTGTCCTTTTTCACTTGTTCCCGTCGCAGTGGTTGTGGCGACGCTAATGTGCGTAAGTCGATGCCGCCATTCTCGGCGGCCGGCCATGCGATGCCGACTCGCTGGGTCAGACGGCGCTGAGGTCACTTGCTTGTTGATCGCTCACAACCTTATCAAAACATGAATCGGATACTGGCTTCCTGGCGTGGGCCCCCGAGAACGTCGACACGGCTGACTGGTTTCAGCTCCACATAAACCTCCCCATGTTACGCAGAAAAGAAAGTTGGACCAAGCAAAAAAAAAAAATCTCTATACATCCTACTCGCGATGACTTTTTCGACGATTTGGGTAGATATAAATAAAACACTTTGCAACAACAAAAAATAATAAAACGACTGACTGACCTCATCCACGCCACACACACATATACAATTTTTTTGAATGGAAGCCATTTGTTACAAGGAGTGCATGTCTTCTTCCATCGCCTTCCTTCATGTCTTTAGCAGCCAATGGTGATTTGCTCCATAATGAGTGAAGAAGTAGGGGGGAGGAGTAAGGATAAAACTAAGAACCTGAAAGCGAAGGTATGACCGCTAGCAGCATCTACACATCCTGTTTATTTTCCAGGGTGTGTGCAGAACGCGACAGCGGCTGAATTTATTTACTTATTTAGAACGAGGACCGTCGGGGCGTTCACGAAGGAAATGATGGAGTCCTCGAAAACACTCTAACCAAATACGAACAAAAACCCAACACATGTGTAATAGATGCAGAAAATGTGACGAAAAGTGCTCTTTCTTTCTTTTTTCTCGAGGCGAGGGATGAAAGAGTGATGAAGCAGTGGTTGCTGTCGCAGGCTGACTGCCAGAGAGCCCATTCCAACGCTGAGCTGGGAGGCGCAGGACAACGTCATCGGCATGGAGAAGATGGCCAGCAGCCAGGCGCCGGTGTCCCCTAGGGAACTGTGCAAGCTTCTCAAGCTGCACCGACGTCAGCAGCGGATGTGCCGGAGAGGGAAGGGCATCCCGGAGACCCTCATCAAGGCGACACGACTGTCGGTGTTGGAGTGTCAGCACCAGTTCAAGTACGAGCGCTGGAATTGTTCGTTAGGACAGTACCGACAGAACATCCTGGAGAAGGGTGAGTACACTTCACTGACCATTACTGCCTGCTGTTGGGTTCTACAGGGATGTTGGGTTCTGTAGAATTGTTTCCTTGGATGTTGGCAGGTTCTGTCAGGTTCTTTCGAATGTTGTACATGAGTATGGTGATCCCTGGTACCCCGGCATTTTTTACATGTGTGTCACGTGTCCTGCATCACATCCTATCATGTCTTAGACACCATTATACTCTGCGGCACATACCTCGTGGTATATTGTGCAAAACATTACATGATATCGTTTTCCATCCGTTGTTTTGTTATCTTTCGTTCTATTTTTCGTTTTACAAAATAGAAGATCTAGAAGGATTTGTCAACTACTCTAGGAATTTGACTTTATCAATGTCGCCAATTAGTCGACCAATGCCGATCACATTCACACCCATACTTCCAGACGCCACTGCTCGGTCTGTGGGTTATACATCCCCTAACATTCTTACTCATGTCATCAACATGTATTATGTCATATACCAATCTTTCTGTGTCTATGGGTTACATCTCAGTTTCTATCTGCTCTATATCATACGTCACGTTGTTACGTGCCATGAACATCACATGCCGCCTGTCCTGTGGTCCTATGATATATATAATTATATACCGACTATACAGAAACATTATCACACGCAAAGATATACAAGAAAATGGATTCCAAAGACACTGTTCACATAGAGCAATGTCCGCGGCAGAAGGCATCGAGCATCGTGCTCGCCTCCTCCCGTCGCCCCCCTACCCCACAGTGTCTGTTCTTGACTTGACAGCTTGCTTGTAAACAAGACAAGATTGCTTTTTTGTGCTGCGGAACAGGCTGTCATCGGAGGCTGGAAGCTGCCACGTGCCAACTGTCAGGTCTGACAATGGCTGTGACAGGCCGACACACAAACGTCGATGAAAGCGATTTGTTTTCACTCTTCGTCAACGGCGCGTGCGTAACACACGGGATGGAGGGATGCACTTCGAGTCTACTCTACAGATGAGAAACGAGCTAAATAAATCCATCTTTATTATTAGTACAAACAAATGTTGAAATGAAAATTTCCTTTTAGCAGCAGTCAGTGTATGAACAATAAGTAGTTTTAACACTATAGAAAAATCTAGAAACAAATCTCTCTGATGTATTTATTGTGCATAAACAGGTCTGAACTATGAACAGTGAATAAGCCAGTTACTGACATTCGGAACTTGACTGAATGACCTCAACTTGAAGCTTTCAGTGCCAGTGAGTTTGTTTCGGTTTCAATCGACGACTTACGATACGAACAATGTATGTGGACAATACTGCGTATACTGTAAGATGATGAGAATGAGATGTGATGGCAGTGAGGATGAAACGACGATGATGCAATGACGAGTCAGTCCAAACTACCGGACATCATTATCTTGGTTAGTTGGTCTGGAAAGTGCTTCCACCGACAGATGATTTCACACTCAAAGGGGAGAAGGAGTTGGGAAGGTAACCGAAGTACCCGGACTGTTGACTGTAGCATATAAATATTTCTCACCTGTCAGCATAGTACTCAAAGGTTTTAATTTTTTTCTAGTACTGCATGCTCGCGTCCGTTGGAACTTTAACCTTCATCAGCGACTAGTGGCGCCCTCTTGCCTGACACCACTATAAGCGGACGTCTTAATCACGCCGTGAGTTACCTGCCCCATACACTCTGCTGAGTGAGTTACCTCCCCCATACACCCTGCTGACAAATGAGGCATCCAGGGATTCTCGTCTCCTGGCACTCGGTTTACGATCGCGATGGCTGGGAAGGGGGTAGGAGAGGAACAAAACCCCATCCATCTGGGAGCGAACCCGCGGGGTTGCGCGGAGCTGGTCAAGTGCGCAGGAAGGAGGGGATGGAAGGTCAGCAGTCATTCCTCTTGCAAAGTTTAAACGTGTGTCACCAGGTCATCAGAGGAATTTCCCTTGTGTGCTCTGTAACCTAACCACTTTTTTTTTGTATCGGAGGTAGGAGGGGAGGAGAAGGGGTGGAAGCAAAATAACACAATCATCATCATCATCATCGATGTCTTTTTATGTGTTCTGTAGCTATGTTGGTGTCCCTTCGTTGTTTTTTTTTTTACCATCACATTTTCTCTGCGTTCTTTATCCATCCCTCTCTATAAGAAATATTTCTCTCTCGATATATATTTTTTCGAACATGCGGACGCCTTCTTGTGTGATTGTTATTCTTTATCGTAATGAGGAATAAAATAAAAAAATAAACTTAAAATGTTTATATGTGGTCCAGGATACATGTATGATTTATCTCCCCTAAATCACTTCTTGATAGCTCTGTACCGTCCACGACAACTATCAGACAAGCACACAAAAAATATATCCACATCGCGGAGGAGCATTATCGAAAAAAAAAGGACCCATCCAGGGTGTGGCTATCTTTCGTCAACAACAATTGATGTAAAGAGAATCTATACATCGTCATGAATGAAGGCTTCGGCGCTGGTCACCGGGTGCTATTCAAAGAACGCCCGCCGTAAAGTACCCGGCTACCGTAATTTTGGGGAGATAACTCGCTTGATTTAATGACCTCGTTATGCTACTGGCCGCCATCGAAACGGTGAGTTCTTGACCCGGCGAGATAGTGACTGTCCTAACTCCATCACTGCCAGGAATGAGGTCATTGCGATACCACACAGGAGGGACAGACAGGTTGGGAATGACAGAGCAACGGAGAAAAGAATGCGTTAGAGAGAGAGAGAAAGTATGTCCCCCGCTCTCCCATTCAAGAAAAAAAATCAAGAAAACAATTAAAAATGAATAAAGAAATTTAAAGTAAATGAATATACTTCGATGAATACAATGGAAAGAAACTTAAGTGAGTCAAAACCTTGCCAAAAAAAAATGTTTGCTGTAAACATATCGAATCCTATCCATGTTTGACTGTGTCAGATATTTTCTCATTGTTCACTTGGCTTTATTACAATAGATGTGTCCGTCGTTTCATTGTCATTGTAAAGGTCCTTAAAATATTTGCCCATTAAAGATTTGAAATAAATAACAGCTCTGGTTACTGCTCCATAGAAAGCGGCTTTGGGATGTAGCATAAGGCGTGAGAACCTTGATGCACTGAGCGCTGGGGGGTCAGTCGCACTATGTTGGGGGTCTTTGTGAGGAGGGGAAATCTTCCAAACTGGCTTTTGGCCGCGAGTGACCCACACGAGCTCGTCATAAATAACGGACCGGCTACTCAACGGCAGCGACGCTGGAGTCCACCGCGACGGGCTAAACGCCGAACAAAGGCTGGCGAGGACGTTTCACGGTCTGTTGATTCTGGAACAGCCCTCGAGCCTTCTGATGACTGTGCGTCCGCCCCTCGTCTACCAGTTGACTACCAGCATGACCTCAACATCGCCTGGGAACGACTGTCAAGACCCCCTTTCCATCTTCCTAGTCCTAATTGTCCTTTAATGCCAATGTTCTCGGAGAACTCATGGGCAACCCATCCCAGTGTTTGTCTATAAGAGTCTGTAATGCTTCGATGGATACAATCATCATAACGACCCCACAACAACCTACACACAAAAAAAACCCTCTCTTATAAAGGCAATTTTATTTTTGGTCAGTCCTCGGATAAGTATCCGGCACTCTTCGTAATATTGATAGTAAACATCTGTACTGATAGCAACCGTCTGTCTTTTACCAACTGTCCTCTCGAGAAGTGGTCAGACGTGCAAAGGCCCAGTGACTAATGAATCCGCGAACACCACCTCCTCCACGTGGCGTCGGTAGAACACACGAGCGCGCGCATCGCCATGAGTAAACCTGTCTCCCCCACCTCCCTCATCCCCGATAGGAGACAGACAGCCTGTGAGCTCACCTCCTCCGTGGGGCTTCTGCTGCTGTCTTTAATCTCGGCTCCGCTGCAGTGTGTCGCCCAGGTTCAAGAGGTGTTTATTTGCGGCGGCCAGATAACACATTCCCCGCCAAACATCACGGTCCTGATTTATCACGTAGCGGAAAGTGTCTACTCATCCCCAGGTACGTGGTTCGCAGCAGTTGCTACGAAGTGTTCCGTGCTGGCGATTACATTCTGGGACACAGAAGCCTGCATCCTCTTCCTGTCACAACCGGAAGCATCCGACAGAAGGTCCTGATGGTGGGACTCAAGAAATCATACCGTTACTGGTCGTTTGTAGTGTGATTGTACGCGTGAACCCTCGAGCAAATTTGTTCACAGACTGTCAAAGTCTGGAGTTGGGTAGGGGTACTTCAATGGGTATACTTATCTGGTGTCAGCATGTTTGGACTGCAGCCTCGTGACCTGGAGACTTGTGGGATTGGTGGAGACACGTGGAGGTGATTGATGCTCAGCCCCCCTACAAACTACCTGGCTGATGTTCATCCCTGCTAGTAAATTATTCTAAAAATGCTGTCATTGATCAGTTAATTACATCATAACTTATACCGAGTATAAGTCTTGTTAGTGTGTTTTTTCCCCTAAAACCGACATTTAGTCACGTGACAAACGTACTTCAACACGGTCTATGGCACAATTCATCCACAGTTCAGTAATTGGGCAGATCTTAACTAACCTTGTAAAAAGGATTGTACTTCAATATACAGATCTTCTACGATCAGGTGCATCGTAATCACAATTCTCATGCGCACTTTTTACTATTTACAGTTCCTTTTATTTGGACACCGAGGGTAGACACTGACGGACAGTGTGAGGACATTTGTGATGTATACAATCATCTGTATCTTTGTGTGCAGAGAGAAAGGTCGAATGATTCATCTGCTGTGTCATAACCCACTAACCTGCTTATCAACAAAATAAAAAATTAGTAGTTCAAGGGTTAAACAAACGAAATTCCCTGACGAGTCCATCCCAGGCAACTTTGACAGATTGAAAAAACAAAACAAAACAAAAACAAACAAAGCCCGTTTAAAACCACATCCGTTGACCTTGGTTTGGAGTCTACTGCACTAAATGCTCCGAGCATAACAATTATGTTTCTGTGTACTGTGCGGTTTTGTGTTTAGAAATTTGATGTTTACATTTCTGATGTTTGGATGACTTAGGACCATTGTATGTGTGTTCTAAAGCGCCTTCGTAACTGAATGTAAAAATTTGGCAAATAAAGTTACATTTGTGTCCCACTTAGAAGATGAAAAAATAACTGCAATATTTTAACTGTGTAGCAAAAACATCTGGCAGTTTCTCAAACGTCTTTTGTGGTGTTTGTGTATGTGTGGAATATACTGATAATTTCTAGGTACAGTGTAAGAATAGATATCTTTGAGATTCCTGCAAAGTGTCTGTTAACTTTGCATGGAAAGGAAATAACAAGAGAGAAAGATAGAAAAATCATGTGAGAGAGAGAGGTGGCGTCTCGCAAATAGAAACATTCCGTTTGTTTCTCCGATGACGTGTCCAAATGCTCCGCGAGGACGGGTGGCGGGACCTTGCTTCTCAATGGGAGAGCAGAGTGGCGGCACCCCAGCCTTGGCATGTAAACTCTAATTACGCCATTCTCACGTGTAGGCGGGTGGGGAGGAGGGTAGGGCAGACCCCAGACATCTGCAGCTTTTTTTTTCTCTTTTTTTTTTTTTTAACCGAAAACATACGCAGTTTAACTCTGACCCGTAATTGCTGTCTCAATCAGGAAAAGTGTGCGTGTGGAGGGTAGGTGGGTGCGTGCGGTGCGTATCCATGTTCTGATGTGTAGTATTTGGGCACATCTCTATTTTTTCTTTAAATTTATTTTTATTTTGTTGTTGGGGTTGTTGTTGTTGTTGTTGATGATCTTCTTTGTGCTTTTGCGGTATTTGCGTTTGCGTCTTTTTTGTCTCTTCGCTCTGTCAGTCCGTTCATTCATTAATTAATCTTCCAATGAGCCGCCGGCAGCAAATGTAAATAAGAAAATGTCAACACCTGAGTCTCAATGTAGCCACTTTGTAGCCACCTTGGAAGGACTGAAAGGGCAGAAGTGCTGACCCAGTACATCTTGACAAAACTTTATAAATCACATCTTACATTTTACAGAACTTCAGTGAAGGATGTAAGGAAAATATTTTAACAACGACATAGAAATCATATTCGAAAGTTTTGTTGAACTACAGCAATAAATTAGTGTTGCATGATTTACTAATTGGGGAGCTAAAAACAGTCTCTAACAAAGGCACAAATTGCTCAAAATATTTTCTTCTCATCCTTCTTGCCGTAATTCCTTCCTACATTCCCTCTCTCTCTCTCTGATGACAAACTCCTAGCTTTAGCAGTTTAATTTTTGCTTTAAACATCTCGACTCACACAGACGGAATATCTCAGCTAAAATGCGAGTGAAAAAGCCAGTATTTTATTTTAGTTATTAGAGATTTAATTATCATGATTTAAATAATTTCGTTATCACTCCCTACCTCCTTGATAACGGGTGGTCAGAAACAAAAGGCACCTGAAACCGTTCGTGCCATCTGCAGTCCATTTGCTCAATCACAGATGAACTGTGATTGTGTGTGTGTGTGATGTAGGTGTGCATATGAATAGTCTAGATGTAAGATTGTTTGGGTGTTTTTTTGTTTTTGTTTTTTTGTTTTTAGATTGTTTCACTTCCTCATATTTACTTTACCTGTTGCTAGAACTTTTTACCTTTTAACTGAGCACATTTTTCATCTTTAAATTGTCCATTGTCATCAATAATGTTGGTCATTATCTACAAACATACCTCAGTCAAAAATCGACCTGGATATGGAGTCAGCTCCTCCTGCCTTTGACTGCTAGCATTTCTTGATGGTCTATTTTTAAAAAAATGTTACTCTCTTTCATTTTATTCCCTTCCTTCCGTCACTCGTGAGTTCATGATTCTTTATTTATAAGAAGATAAAGAGAGATATTTTTCTCCCCTCTAAAAGGGATAAACCCTTGATGCCCAGTCCTGCGAACATGTGTTAGGTACAACAATCAGGAAATGGCCATCAATAATCTTTATTACATTCATTCTTTAATTTTTAATGCGGATCCTGTTGCCAGGCTTGCCAGTGGTGAATGAGTGGCCATATGAGATGATCACAGGTTTTGGGACAAATCTTTTCAAGTGCAAAGTATCGTCTGTAGCATCTTTCATTTGTTGATGATGAGGAGGAGATGAGGAGGATAGTTCCGTAGGTATTTCAAGCCTTAGAATGGCGGTAATAGGCACGAAGAACCTTCTTGGATTTTGTAAAAAAAAAAAAAAAATAGCAAAGAAATTGTAGGAAGCAGGATGTGTACATCCCATGTCTAGCAAACATGTACCCGATAGTGCAACATTTCACTGATACCTTGCGGGTGCAAGCAGCACTGACAGGGTTGCACGAGCCAAGGTCAGTCTGTCACAGAAAAGCCGACTTCCTGCCTGCAGACCTCCATGTATCGCACATCTTTATCGTGCACGCACATGCACCGAGTGCCTACAAGATGGACCCGCCATGTCAGCTGCTGAGTTGCGCCCCCTGTCGTGAGAAGCTCCATCTGGGCATCCCAGGCCAGCTGGCAGCGATCCTCCTCAACATGCAGAGATTCGGCGTGATTCCAGTTTATTTTTTCCCCTCCTCAGTATTCCTCGGCCAGAAATAGACAGCGCTGAGTACATTGATGGCTGAGATGAACTAAGAAATATGTCTGTGTGTGTGTGAGAGAGAGAGAGGATATAAGAAATATTTATAAGCTTAGTTTGAATTCTATTTTGAGAGAGAGGTGGGGGTGGGGTGGGGAAGATATTGGCTAAAGAATCCACTTTTCATTCATGTGTATACTTTCTCTCGACAATGATTTACTGTGTTGTCTTTCATTGATCCCTCCTTCATGGGTAGAGATACGGACAACACCAGAAGCTTCTGGAGACTTGAGTAAGGAGCACGAATGTATAAAGCTATGCATTGACAAATCAGTATCTTCTTAACGGAGAGCTGGCTTCTACTGCACAACTAGACAAAACAACAAAAAAAAAACCCAAACAAACAAACAACACAACAAACAAAATAAAAACTGGTCATTTAATTTCCTATTACAGACTAAGAGAGAGGTCTAATTCAGTTTGAAGCTTCAGGCGCTTAATTATCACGACTTTCTAGTCAATTTTATTTATGTGGGTGATCTGACGAAAGCGATTATATAAGTAACTTTAGCTGATTTTTAAAAAAAATTCCAAGGCAAAATACATCATAATACATTACACTCTCAGTATCTCAGTGTGCTGCTCGTGCTAGAGATTCTCTTCAAAGTTACTTTTGCTAGATTATTAATTGAAGTTTTGTTTTTCACATCCGTGCTTAAATAAACTCTTGTTATCTTTTCTTCTTAATGATATTGGAGGGTGTAAATATATTCCATGTGAACACACATTCAGACACATACAGCTTGAAGTCGTGCGCATCCTTCGTGACTCACAGTCTTGCACTTGCCAGCCGCCGTTGCACCAACTTGCCATCGACTGGTTGACCAACTTGCCATCGACTGGTTGACCAACTTGCCATCGACTGGCTGACCAATTTGCCATCGGCCGTATGACCAATTTGCCATCGACTGTCTGACCAACTTGCCAGTGCCACGGCGACAATATTTCACCTGGTGAGTCACGGTGGTGTGGTGCCTGGAGTCTGGTGGTCGGAGCTGAAGATTCTCCGTTCATGGGCTTCTTGAATTCAGCGAGCAGCTTGCGGTGGATATCGTCCTCCTGCTGACGAGTTCGTTGCTCGTTGACTGACTGTTAAAGGACACTCGACCGCTGTCGTCGTGCTTGGTTCACCTCGTTGTCCCCTTAGCTTGCCACGCACTGACTGAACCTGTCTCTTTGAGGCCTTTCAGGTCTTGTGTCACTGCGGAGACCTGAATGCGTATTAGTCGAAACCAGTCTTGCTCTTTATATTAATCTCTTTATTAGCTAACATTATCTAACATTTTTGGAGGAAAAATTTGCAAAAGAAATAACGCATACACAAGTTCTAGTCGTACCAAAACAAAACAAACAACCATTCAAAAAAAGAAAAAAAAAAACCAACAAAACTGATTAAGTATGAGGATGGTAGACCATACTATGAGATAGTGATTAGAACACGGTGGAGCAGAAACATTGACTGATCCATTCAGGGTTAACCAAACAGTCCTGACTTTTTACTTCCTTAAAAAAACTGCGAATGAACTGCATAAACTCACTCGAACGAAAAGGTTAAAAACAAAAGGTAAGCTATTCATTTTTAGCAAAAGAAAAGGTAACTCTTGGCAGGACAGTACATTTTGGAACCATTACTGACTTGACTGTCAGGAGAGTTCTCGATCATCATGAAGGGGAAAAGTGCTTGAAAAACACACAGAGCTCTGACGACCACCTCATCCCCTCCCATGGTCGGGTACAGCGTGGGTGTCAGTCAGTCCCAAGTCTCATAAATTTCAAAGCCTCGTCCCCGATGAGAACTCGTAGAAAAGAACCGTCCTTTCTGGCGGCTGACAGCCTTCTGGGCGCCATCATGCACCTTGACAGGCCGCCGCGACTGGAGGACAAAAGACACATTGTCAGATATTGAGGCACCTGTTCTTCGGTGCTGCCAACGGTGACCAAAAGCCGACGTTTTGCAGCGCCCTCTGTCGAACAAGGGCCCCTCTCCGAGGCGCATTGAAACTGCAGAGGACAAACGGTCCTTTACGGGAGGAAAAAAACCAACCGGCAGATCGTTGAAGGCAGTCTTTCTCCACCCCACCTTTCCCTCCCCCCAACAGGTCTAGTGAACCGTGAAATCGTAAACGTTAAGCTTTTATATTCCTGCACGACCGTGGCGTCCCGCGAGGTGTTTGACCGACAAAGGGCTGCTAACGGTGCTTTGGGGGACTGGCGTAGAGACCCTGTACCTCCACGCCTTCCAAATCTTTTGTGTCCTGGCGTGGAAGCTCGAGTCAGGACGCGGGAGGACACAAACTACACTCAACTCTCATTCAGGACGTGGAGTTCGCATACTTTTCACCTGTGCCAGAAAAACGCTCGTGGGTTTACCTTTTGGTCTGCTTTTAATGACGATTGTTGTCAATCACTTTGGATTCGTAACATGCCTTTTCTCGTCGATGAGTAAGTTGCTTTTTTAAAAAAATTGGTTTTGCTCATTCGTGGGTTGAGGAAGAGACACTAAGCCCTCGCCCAAAGTTCTCGAGGTGAATTTTGAAATAAGAAAAATAAAGGTATTCGTATTTTTTTTTTAAAGCATAGTTATGGACTGTTAGATGACTTTTAAAGTTGCTACAGAATTTTCTTACTTTTAATACCTCTTATGAATGACACTGGACAACAACAAACAATAAAAAATTAATCAGTTTAATTTTGTGCATGTTATAACAAAAAACGCATTTGTTTTGCTTTGAATTATCTCAAACAAATGTTTCTCTCGGGTTCATTAAGTTCACGAGATTAAAAACCCATCGCATAGTCATACATATAAATTATTGTACACTCGTGGTCATTTATTATAGTTATTGAATTACAATACTCATGTATTCTTTATTTGGAGGACGAGGAGTGTACAAGCGGAACAAGTAGAAATAATCTATAAAAGACTTATCTGACACTTCGCTAAACAAACGCCTGGATGTTTCACTCCTAAATTCATTGATGTCTTCTTTCATTCAATTCACTTATATCGCGATAAAACCGACAAAAACCTCCTAAAAAACAAACCAAACAAAAAATTTTTTTAAAAAATCAATGAAATAAAAAGGCAAATTAAAAAAAAAACCAGCATATGAGTAAAGTATTGCAATTTAAAAAAAAAGTGGAATATATGCAGACATATTTCTGAGCTAACTAATATTTCACGCATGACTGAGCCTATCATTAGGTTGACCCACTAAGGTCATGCACGTGGGATCTTTAGCAAACTAATTTATTCCTTCGATCTCCTATTTGAGAAGAATGCTTATCAGGAAATGTAAGGGTGCTTGTCTGGCAGTCTCGTGGCCGAGGGTTTGCAGACCGGGACAGGATGGTAGCAGAAGTGTAGGCGCCAGATGAAGTCAGCCACAGTTAATTGGAAGGCGGGATAACGCGGTGGGTGAACATGGCTGTCAAGACCTCTCCTATCGTCCACCTTCGCTACTTTCGTGAGTGGTGCTCACCGGCCCCTCCACATCGCCGGCCTCTCGCAGGTACTGATTGCCGGTGATGAATGTTGCTTGTCGCGGCCAGCGTCTGCAAATTCATCTTTGGCGTCCTGGAGGGTCCAACCCCCCCATACACACACTCACCCTCACCCTCACCAACAGATGGTGGATTGGGGTTATCTGGTAACTATCTCACCAAACAGGAGTCTCACTGCAGGGAAAGTGTGTCACATGGTGTCTGTGTGCACACTTCAACTTGCAAAAGTGCTTGTGTGTGCCTATCTGTGTGAATGTGTTTGTCCCTCTGTTCATTCTTGTGTGAAGGGGGGAACCTACATGTGTAAATGCTTCTTTTTAAATAACCACGATTATAATTTTATTTACAGAAATCTTGTCCTGACTTGCAAACGAAAAAACTCTTTTAAGATCTCTCTAGTCTTGTACTGTTGGATGGCATGAAGCGAAAGAAAATAAAAATCACCAGTAAGACATGAAATAATATCAGTAACACATTTCATGTGTTTATGGGATCGTGTCTTATTTATTGCCGATCTTAAAATGTTGACAGAAATAAATCTGTCGTTTTATTTGATAACATACGAAGGTTTTTGAAAAGATGTTAGACATTAAAAATTATTGAGTTTATGATTAACAAAGTATAAATTGTAGTCAACGACCTAAAATCAAATTATTTAATTTAAGGTGACACCTTGCAAACTATATTCAAAATTTAAAAGTTTTGTAATGAAATCAGCAGCAAACCACCGAAGTTTCAGAAAAACGGATATCGTGTGATGCCATGATTCAGGAAACCTTATTAAGATTTCTGTACTTAATAAACATGAAAGAATGAATACAAATTAACAGAATTTATAGAATAAAGATATTAGGATCAAATTAGGAAGAAACACACAAAACTAGCCAAGTGATGTCCTTTAAACACTCCCTCCACAAACTAACCATCTACTTGCTAAACACAAAACCGAAAAGCGAAATTCCCTGCTAAGCGACTATTCTGTCAATCAACAAATCGATCAGTCAATCAATTTGTTTAAACCGAGGGGAAAAATCTTCTCAAAACAGCTTCCAACATTTCTTGCACATTTTTCTCCAACACGATTACAGCATTTCTTGATATGCTTTGCATGAAGAGATTTTCTTTTATCGACAGGAAGTTAAAATTGTGTTATCTTTGTGTCATCAGCAACGATGACACGCGCGACTCAGACATTCCAGACTGTAGATAACAACAGATAACTCACATTTTTCGTCATGTTATCGCACATCTACAACTTTCATACTGATAGAATGATGGAACCAGGCGAAAGGATGGGGAAGGGCGGCATGTGGAGGCCACTTAACGGAAACTGTTGAAACATTCAGACATTCTACTCGACCAATGTGTCTTAATTAGTTAATGAACATGCACACTTAAATTAACAAACCAACTGTGTCTTTATTTTCTTGGACTTTTTTTTCTCCCTACACATGCATTCAAAGACCATGCTCGGTGTATTTGACAGGAGATGAGAACTTTGTCGGCTGGTAATTAGACAGAGGAGACAAGTAAATACGCATGCCATTTCGTTTACATTCGCAAGTATTTCTGGGATAGGAGGGGGTGGGGATGCTATGTTTCTCTCACTCCACGGTATCACTTTCCAGACAGCTTCCGCTTCTCCGTTCCAGACGAATACTCCACAGTGCTACCACGAACTAATAAATAAACTTTATACATATATGGTGCTACTAATAATCTTATGTTCCTAACAGTTGTGGACCACAAGTGACTCACACCTGAACAGTTAAATAGCTCATCGCAAAGGATGAAATAAAGAAAGGTGCGAAAGACGAAAGGAAAAATAAATATATGTAATACTGTGGACTGCGGGTTTGTACAGACCACCATTTTGATGTTTTGTCTGTCGTTCTGTACACATCAATCATGTTTGTTTTTGTCTCCACCTCAGGAACCAAGGAGACGTCCTTTCTGTACGCAATATCGTCTGCGGGCCTGGTGCATGAGTTCGCGCGTGCGTGCAGTCAAGGTGTGCTGGACAGGTGCACGTGTGACGAGTCCAATCCCGCCGAGAACAAGAAGACCTGGCTGGGGCGGCTGCGGGGACAACATTCAGTTTGGACTGCAGTTCACGAGGCGGTTCCTCAAGAGGGCCAACAAAGCCGGCAAAGACATTCGGGCCAAAGTGGACCAGCACAACAGTCGTGTTGGCATAAAGGTATGATAGTCAGCTAGCGTCTGTTCCTGTCTTACTGCTGTCGGGACGTATGTATATTATTAAATTAATTTAATTTAGAAAATATTTGTATTATCCGTGAATCTCTTTTTCTTTCAGTCTGAGTATTCCTCTCTCCAACTGCTCATTAAGTCAATTGTCTTGAGTGATAAAGCCTTAGGTTTCCATAAATCTGTCCACCTCCCCTATTCACACATACACAAAACACAGATACTGCACTTTCATTCATCGGTTTACCTGTTCATACCAATGACATCTCAGCATATGGCTGGTTCAACCACACAGATGCCTTTTGGATACCAAAAAATAAAAAGAAAAAAAAAAAGAAAAAAATCTGCTGATTGGCGGTTTTTTCCCCTGTCAACAAGCAGCACTTCTAGACTGTTCACTCGACCAGCATGCCTAGCTAGCTTCAGGCTGACCTCAGTCTACAGTGCTGCTAGCCTGACCCTTTCCTCCACTCTCCCCTCCCTCTCCAACGCTCCACCTTTCCATGTCCTCATCTCGTCGGGGTGTTGACTGTTCAGCCAGTGAAGGATAACGCGAGCAAACCAGCAGCTAAACTGTCAAGCCACTCACTGGATTAACTTCCAAGACTGCTTAAACATTTACGTTGACGGGAGGATCTGATCCACTCTGCCGCGAAAAAAAAAGCAGGCTGGGATCTTAGGCGCAAAGACATTGTCGGTACAGAAGGTGGGGAGGGCTGGGGTGGGGCAGGGGTGGTGAAGGGAATGTGGGAGTGGGGTTAGGTGGGGGAGGAAGAGAACGCGCATCAGCATTCTCCGGATTCCGCTGGACATGCCCAGTCATGTCTACAATTCAAAAACGAGGCACTCCGAGGGTTTTCTCCATGCATGAGAGGCTCAAGGGATAGGTTCCCGTTGTCCCCGTAATTCAACGTCCTGCTGGCATCACACTTGTGACGTCATGCTTAAATTCTGACGTAACTGCGCGAGTCCATTACGACATTTAGCGTCAACTTCGTCACGTGTCTTTTTATCAACACACATCACATGCATCATCTCTCAGCGACCACCAAACCATCCTCCAGCTCCCCTCCTGACCCGCACGCGCACTTTGTAGCCAACATCAACCGCAGAGAATCTGAAGCCAATGTCAAGGTTAAGTCCTTAGGCGACCTCTGATTAACGTCCTTTTGTGCACCCTGCCGCAGGAAGGAAGCGGGATGACACGTCGGCGCGCATGTCTGGAAGAGGAGGCATGGACTGGGGGCGAGGACTCCAGCGTGACTGGCGGGCCAGCTTGTCGGCTCAAATCTTTTTGTCCGCAACGCCCAACTCCCCTAAAAGGATTAACCATATTGCTTGAAAATGTGTACGGGTGGGAACAATGGCGCCCAGGCCCCGCGTTGACACTTTCCACCTCGTCCAAGAGGCTTGTGTTCATGGGGAGCCGTCTCACACTAACAGTTTACAAACACCACATGAAAAGAGCGCACAGCCGCCCTCGGGTCTCTGTCGGCAAGCGGGCCTTTCAGCGGGAAGCCTACTCCGCGGATGGTTCGTGAACGGTCTTAAGTGCTCGCCTCTCTCGCTTGAAAAAGAGGAGCAAGAAATGTATTATTATTTTTTTCATACCACATGCCGTCTTCCCATGTGTTCTTTCTTTCACAACATTCTTCGTGTTCACGCCAGTCACTATCACTTTCCCAGATGTGTGCACAGCAAATCAGGTGAAAGCAATTTTCGAAAAAAAGGGGGAAGAGAGAAAGAAAAGAAAACAGAGAATGCAAACTGGTGTCCTGGATGACAACTCCGGGGTCTCGACATTAGAGTTAGAATGACGACGGAGATCGGCTTCGCGAAATGCCAGCACAGACACGGGGCAGACAGGGCAGACATGTTTGTTTGTCTTGTCTTCCGTCCGGCGTGACGTCGGCTGGCTTTGGTCGGTCAAGGTCTTCATTTGGGACAGTTTCATTCATTTCATCATCATCATTAGGCAAATAATAGCAATAATACTTCTCACATTTCCTGTTGGTGCCGTTCATTTTTTTCTGAAGATCTTTGAATATTTTTATTTAGAAAATAAATAAAACAAGAAAAAAAGTGCAAACAGTTCTAAGCAAACAAAAACATTGTCAAAGGAGATAAACGAGAAAAACAATAAAAAAAGAAAACAAATAAAATCAACAAGCCTGCGGTGAATCATAAGGCTGGAAAAGACTTTGTACGTGTGGGAGAAGTGGAAGTCTTCCAAGCAAGACACAGAAACTAACCCCCAAGAACGACCCTAGGAGAAACTAACCCTTGGAGCAACTCATCCTCATCCCGAAGAGGCAGCGTGGATGAGTGTTGGGCGCACATGTGAGATGCTGTGACAACATATATCAATGTATTGTAGTTTGTCGACCTTCACAGTACGTACCGTCTTGGATGACTGAGCATTATTATGTAGAGGACCAACCGAGCTTCCTGTAGCTTTTTTTTTTAATTATTAACTTGGTTTCGTCCCTTACTCCACCTCCTCCTCCTTCCCCCCGTCCACTTTCCCTTCCTCCACATTATTAAACCCATTCAAGGTTTCACAGCATGCAAAGGTTCTGGGCCACGAGGTGTGAAATTTATGTGAAAGCCGTGAAAAGGGAATATTTTGTTTGCCTTCGACCAATTCAGGAGCATGCAGAGTCACAGTATGGATCTGCCCGTGCTCATGCAAAAGCACGAGGAGAAGAAAAGGTCAAAGTATGACGAGAAACCAAAGCACAAGAGGACAGAAAGCAAAGACTCTGTTCTGGATCTTTGTGGAGTTGTGATTCCTGTTGGGACCACACCGACACAAGAATTATATATACTGTATATATCTTCGTAAAGTGATATCCCCTTTTCAGGGATTGTACCCTAAATAATCGGTAAATCTCGCACCTTAAGGCATCAGTGCACATGTTCGCAAGCACCAATGGTCATTGAAATAAAGGGAGTCATGGTCTTGCAGGTGTCTAAACCCAGCTTTCTCATTAAGTGCAATTGTGAAAGTTCCTGATGATTTAACTGCCTACATGACACACACCTAATTTCTTCCGGAACTGAAGAAGGCGGCGGAGGACGAGGAAGCAGCTGAGACATGCCAGAGCCCCGTTCGCTCGCCACGCAATCTTCTTCAAAGAGGAGATTTCCTACTGACATACTGTTTTCCAATTTTCCAGCGACCTTTGGCCTGCAGGGTTAGCGGAGCGACACCTATATCATCAGGGTCGGCGGCCATTCTACGTAGCAGCACAGGAAGAGGAGACAAGTTAAAGAAACCAGACTTGCTTGCTATCAAGGATGTTTTTCAACTACCTACTAGAGACGCTGCGAGAACTCGACCGCACAATATGACCTTTCCGCTTGCTCTCCCCATCCCTTTCCTCTCTTCCCTCCTCGCACCAGCCATATTAATGATACAGACTTTCTAAACAGCAGACACAAGTAGAGTGTATATAGATAACGGATTAGTAAATAATTGTCAATAGTGAGATAAATTGTTTTGTCGATCAGGAATTTTAAAAGTGGCAGAAGGTTCCGCCAATAACAAAGAAAATACTTTCAAACTACTTACATAATCGTATAAATATACCAGATGTATTGAATAGGAGCTAAAGCTGTGTGTATTTGGAGGACAGAATATATATATATACGGTATGGATGTGTGTGTATATATATAAAGCATAGATATGTTTAAAATAAATACATACAATATATATGAACGATTTAATTAAGGCAATAATTTTTAATTAAACCCAATCTCAAGTTGTGACAAACATTATGTTTGACACAAGTATTGTTTAAAAAACATCTGTTTTGAACAATGTAAAGTTGAGACTGGAATAATACAATAAATTTTCAAACCTTAGCGGCTGTTGTAAGATTATTCAATTTAAAACAACAAAAAACAACTAAGCAAAAAACAAACAACAAAACATGTAAATGGTTTGCGAGTACGGATTTCTCAAGTAAAGGGCAAGTACTGGCTTCTTTATATACCACGAACTTGTAAATTTACCTCCCCTGTCTGTCCATGGAAAAGAGCAATGAGAGAGAGAAAATCAAATGCAACTTAGGGGAAATTTTTTTTTTAAAGACCAAAGAACCTACAAAAATGAAAAATATGTTAGTGATGTAAGTGTCGATAAAAATGTGATAATCAACCATTCATTATATCATAAAGGGTTTGCCTAAATTTAAAATTATTTTCTAATGATTATTTCATTGCTATTCATAGCGATTCCTTAATTCTGAGAAAAAAGCTTCTATTTTGTTCATGACTTACACTTCTTTGAGCTTGGCAGTTCTCACCTGGTTTTGACAAAGACAAAAAGCTTACAAATCATTTTGTGCGACTTTACTACTTCGCTTCATTAGCACAGTCTCTAAGATATCTCGTGAGCTTCAGTCACGTGAGAAGCTAGACTTTAGGTCATTCCACGTGTATTTTTCTCACGAAATGAAAATAAACCCCAAAAGTTTCAAAAATTTTTGTAACACTCTTTAAAAAAAAACGCTATTTAAATGGAATGTTGGGTTGAAATGACAGATATGTTCTGAATCATGTCCGCACAATAATATTTTCTAGTTGTCGCAGGTTTTAGGCTGTACAAGGAGGCTGCCATGTTTTGCTGACATAATCTAATTCATCAATACTAAACATATAACTCACTAGGTGCGAACGTTAATTTTTCAATTCTAAAGGTCATCGAAATGGTAGCACCTTGGATCTGGGGATCATAGTGCACAAGTCTGAGTACAGTGAGAAAAAACTGAGAGTAAACGGACATGACAAGAAAATGCGTTTTTTATTCATGAATTTTTTTTTTCATACAGGTGGTCAGCCAGCAAGTGAACACCACCTGCAAGTGCCATGGCGTTTCCGGTTCCTGCACCGTCAAGACCTGCTGGTTGCAGTTGGCTCCTTTCCATTCCGTGGGCAACATCCTTAAACACAAGTACGACAACTCAGTGCCAGCAGCTTCCCACACCAACAAAGCCACCGGCAAGACACAGCTGGCCAAGAGGCGGGACTCCGGAGGTAGTGCAGCCCTGACCCAGCAGACCTCGGATCTGGTGTCCCTCAAGCGCGGGGAGCTGGTGTACATGGAGGAGTCCCCAGCTTCTGTCGCCGTTCGCGCTTTTCCCCCGGCACCAGCGGGAGGGTCTGCTCCAGGGCCGACGACAGCTGCGAGTCCATCTGCTGCGGCCGCGGCTACAACGTGCAGCATCGGCGGGTCAAGCGAGCCTGCCAGTGCGAGGTCATCTGGTGCTGCATGGTCAAGTGCAAGGAGTGCGTGGAAGAGGAGGAGATCTACCTGTGCAAGTGATGCATACCTGGTTGACTTCGTTGCTTGACACCCTTTACTAGTCTTCTCCTCATCTGATGAGGTAGAAACAAACAAGAAGAAAAACAAAAATTAACCGTGAGGTGGGTGAGGTATTAGTTCGCACTCTTCTGTTCGAGGGGGCAGTCTAATCGGGAGGATGTACTCCTCTCCTCTACTCCGCTGCCTTGTCCTTCGCCAGCCTTGTACAGGTGTCAACTGGGTGAGGGTGGAGAAGTAGTCTACTGTGCCATTGGCTTCCTTGAATTCCTCCGGTCGTAGACACCGATCCTCTAACCACTCGACCACCGCTTTCCCAGGAATGAAAACTAAAGTGCAAATTTCTTGCATCTTGTTTCGTTTGCTTTGTAATAGAATGAAGTTCAGAGGATGAATGGATAGATGTTGCCCGTTTGTGATTCTTTTTATGCATTGACTGGGTCTTACGAGAGGACTAGCATTAGCAAACCTCTAGATATTTTACAGGAAGAAAATATAGACCCTGTGACGGCTTTATCTTCCACCTTGTACCAAACAGTGCAGGGAAGAGAAAGGAATGGAGAGTTAGAGGAGGGGGAAAATCATCTTCAGAGACAAAACTCCTCAAAGAAAATATTGTGATGGAATACAAGTAATCGTTCTTAACGAGAACGACCAGGAAGTGGGAAAGTAAAGTTCATGTACGCCACAAATACTGTAGTGCACACGACAGAGGCTTTCGCATGCATTTGCTTTTATCAGAACTGTAACCCCATGACCCCAGATGCCAGCCTGCAAAAAGAAAAGTATAAGACTCGTGACGGCCGGGCATTACATGCTCAGATAAGTCGACGTGGCCTCGATGAACCTTGTTGAACAATATTTTGTGGGACACAAGCGTCATAGAAAATGTATTCTCGAATATGTTTGCAGGTAGAATCTCTTGTACTTTCACGTGGTTGCTAGCCGGGCAGACATCAACCAGGAATTCATGGGACATAACTGTGTAACGTTGAATGGGAGATAATTCAAGGCGTCACTGTCGGTACACACCACATGGTCAAGGGAGGACAACCTTGTTAACTGTATAATCACCAGTTGCTATAATACTTTACGAGAAGCACATGAACTTGGTAAGAGTATTGTTACACAACAAAAAAATCAAAACATTGATATGCGCACCAACGAAAGAATGGGTGCAGGTGCAGCAGGTGCATGCAGGCATGCGAGTGAATGTGTATGTATGTGAAAGCAAATGTCTTTGTTTTTTTTGTGCATATGTCAAGGGTGGCACTAAATCGAGCTGTTTGTCACAAAAGTGATCATATAAAAGATATACACACATTAAGGACGACTTCCCCTTTAGTTTTATCTCGGAGGTCGTCTTTGATATGGAAGCCAAAAACAAAATGTCAGAACGGACAAGAAGTCTTAAGATTTTCAATGTGCTTTCTTGATACCCTTACAAGCATATAACTTTGTTGAACGTGTCAGAGAAATGCGAGTTTATGATCAATGAATCAGAACCAAACATAGATATGTACAACAAGCTAAAATGTTTATTTTGGTGCGCATAGGTGTGTATGTTTGTGTGTGGTGCGTTCGTGCGGTCATATCTTTGCATATATTTAAAATAGAGCGTTCAACTATGGGTAGATGATAACGTGTGCATATATAATTATAGCTAAATAGCAGGCATAAGACAGATATTTGTTTTAACAATTCAAACAAATCCAGAGAACACAAAGTTATTATTACACCATAGCAAAGGACTCCTCGGATATCAACATCTATTTGCACCTAAAGCTCAAGAAATTGATGAACATCGTTTTCCTATCAGGAAAAAAAAACCCCAAACAACAGAAATATATATTTTATCTGGGTGCTCTTATCACTGATGTCTTTGACGCTGAAATAAATTACCAAAACGAGAAAACCATGCATTGTCATCTGCTCATGTTTTCACATTTTTCCCGTGTCTTAGCTTGACTTGTTTTTTAAAGCTTGTTGTCATGTTTTAGGATTGTTTAAAAATTAATTCAATCTGAATGATAAAGAAACGTTTAGTAAATATAATCTGCATCGTGTTTATCACATCAAACTAATGCCATGTAGTGCTGGGCATTGGCTTTAATCTGTAACATCCTTACACTGTTTGTTGTTTCTGTTTGTGAAATTCTTGCTATGTCAAAATACTGAGGCTTGTTTGACATGGGAACACTTATTAAACTATGATTTCTGTGCGTGCTCCTATGTCATGTTCGTGGTAAAAGCATTGTTATCAATTCTGAGATTTTCAAAGAGAAACAAAGAGAGAGAGAGACTGAGAGAACGAAGGAGGAGAAGAGAAGAACGAGGTGGGGATGGGGATGTCTGAGCGGCTTAGTGTTGGTATCGTATAAAATCTTACAACAACCAGCTTTGTCGGGGTACTTTCCAGAGTCATTAATTTTGACACCTCACTGCCTATTTGGAAACTGGTATCTTAATTATAATCCTCTTTTGTTATTTATTTGCAATATGCACCATAGAGAAACAGTAGACCTGCGCTACCAACATTCCTCTTTCATACATAATTATGGTTAATGTATGCACATTTCGCCTACAAGGATACACTTCAGGTTTAAACGATGTGTTTTGCGCCACAGAAGGAATTTTGTCGACTGTTTATATTTATATATAAGCGCATGTGTGTATAAAATATATAGTTTCACTTTTTGGAGTATTAATTATCTTCTTTAAATATTGCAGTTATATGTGAGCTTTCGAATATGAAAGATCTAACGACGTGTACTAAAGTACTGTCACACGTACGTGTGTTTGAGTGTTTTTTTTTTTTTCAGTGAGAGCGAGAGAGTGAGAGAGAGAGAGAGAGTTAACTAAGGAATTAAGGAAAAACAATTTCCACTTTTTTCCTTGTTCAAGTCAAGCTTTTTCGCTTCTTTAAATCATGCTTATTATCTAACTTGCTTGGCTTTTGTCTGGAGCCCAAAACATAAGAAAACGAATGATGAATGACAAATTTCTTTGCCACAAACAGCGGTGTGTTTGATACCTCCACGGTGTGATAAATTGGCTGAAGCATTTACATATTGTTGATTTGATCACCTTCGCAAAACAAGTTTTAAGCATTTGTAGAAACGCAAAACAATGAACTTTCTTTGGTTTTGTTAAAGGTTCGAAGAAAGTAATTAAAATTTGTTGAACTATCGGCTACGCTGTTTGTTTTCTGTGCAAAGAGTGTGTGTGTGAGAGTGATAGATTTTAAAGCTAATATTTTGACTTTTGATGCTTTCTTCTAATTTTATTATTGACTGTTGCTATGGAAGAGTACAGACTAGAAAAAAAAATAAACCCACCAGCGCAATGACGTCACCAGCACGTGATCTCCCCACCACGTGACAGCATCAGTGTCTGAAGACGGGATGCCATTGGTCAGAAGCAGACGGCTATCTCGTTCCATTGACCTGGAAGTTTGACGATGGAGTTGGTGCGCATGCGCGCACAACACAGTGCCCGTTCGACTGCTGAGTACAACACTCTGCAGTGCATCAATCTGAACAAGTTTTTAATGTTTAGGTTTTCTAGTTCACTTTCCTAAGTGGAACATGGGTGCTGTACGTTTTCATACGATTAACAGAGCGCAGCAGAAGGCAAAGTTGAGGGAAAGAGAAAGCACCATAAGGACAAATCAACAATCAGAATGCAGAAACAATGATTTCTAAAAGTTACAATAAAACGTAGTTTAAAACAAATGCACTCAAAACAGAACCATAACATTCTGTTTTTAATATAATCAAAGATGGTTAGAAAATGTGCAAATAACAGTTTCATTATCTGTTTTAAATACTTTTTTTCCCACCTAAGCTGCCTTGCCTAAATATTGTGTTGACAGTATCTGTGGGACAAACATCTCCTTCCATCAAACATGGATATTTTGATCAGCAAGTCTTGGAAACAAGCATATTTACAGGGCAATCTAGAGATAGTATAGCGTTCTAGTTCCCTCGTACATACATCAAATTCTGTGATTCTTGCCTTGTAATGAAAAGTCAAGCCAATGACAAGATTATGTTCAATTATAGATACTGACATTGTCACTTAAATTGTACATACCTACATTGGCCAAATATGTTTAAATTAAAGATTTGTCATGTAAATTATACATACTGACATTATAATTTATATTAAATTTATATTTAAAATGACATTGCCAATTATACAACCATTGTCATTTAAAGTATAGAGACTGACATTAGCTTTTCTCCCTCACTCATTTTCTCTGTCTCACCTCGCTATATTAATTTGCTGATAGATTCATAAAAAATGCGGATGTTACAGAAATCTGTCAGTGAGCAGTAGTAATGGAACATTGACTAGGTAGTGATTTTGATTAACAGCCTTTAAATTCTGATCTGGTGAATAATTATTTCTATGACCAAATATGAAATATACATATAGAAAAAACATCATCACATTAATTATGTTGAACACTCCCCCACGCAAATGCATGCACGCACACACACATGCATTCAGAAAGCACACCAACTCAGAAACGCATAAACACACCCCTCTACACAGAAACACAAAAGCTGAGTGTTAACCTTTACTAAGGGTACATAATCCTGCAGCCCAGAATAATTTCAATGAATACATAGTTATTTCCCTTCCTTCACGTTCTCCAGCCACGGACACTGCAACAACGTGTCTCGTATCCAGCACACTGCTGTAGAGAAGATGGGTTGCATTCTTTACCTTAAATAGTAGAATATTAACAGCCTTTTTACTTTTCATTTCTTTCGCTGCTAAAAAAATTTATTCGTTCATCTCATCTTGTCCTTCTGGGTCGCTCGTGCCTTTGTTCAATCCACTTTTTCTGGGAGGTAACTGCACCTAAAAGCCGGCAGGCACATAAGCAGAAATTTTAGTGTCAGTTTAGGTATTTCAATCTGTTTGGTAGGCATATGGCAATCATATATGGAGATGATTTGAAGTGGTAAGAAGGTAAAAGGTCCATCGTGTACAGGACTCAAGGGCAGAGAACCGTGTCTAGGGCACAACACAGTCCGTCTCTACCTCCCCTGATACATCATCTGCCTGTTCCTGCATGGTGGCTGCTGACAGGCATCGGTGAGTTTGTCAGTCACAGGTCCAAGCCAATCTCAAATACTAACATGCCCCGCAGTGGAACGCACTGATAACACTAGTTTGCCTCCACAAAAATGGAGAAAAAGAAGAAAAATAGGAAAGGACGGAAAATAGGGAAAATGATTAAAACTTGTTTTTTTCACAAGGGGTGTTGTGTAAGTGGACTGCAATGTTGTACATGGTGTATTGAATAGTACTAAAGTTTTTACAAAGTCCAGTTGTTGCATCTAGGCTTTGAGATCAGCAAAATCTTGTTTGAAAAAATAATAATCAAATAAAAAATAATGAATAAAAGCAGTAAAATATTTCACGCTTAAAACAAATTAAAATATATTCATTTGACACTTTCGAGGAACGCCAAATTGATGCCCATCAAAAATAAAGTCATTATAATAAAACTTGCTCAAACCTCATTCTTTCGGAGCTCCTTTCCTTTATCTGATTTGCTCCCGGTACACTGTAAAAACTTTTACAGACATACATCCAAACAATGCATTTGCGGGACACTTGTTTAGCTGGTGAGATGTTAGTAATTACAGGTAATGTTCAAAATGGAAAAGAACACATCTTTGATAGTGTACATTCTTTTTATTTCTTTTATTCCTGACATCAGTGAGCGTTGACAAGCCAGGTGTACAGCAAGTCGCTGCTATTGCAAGAGAGTTAAGGCGTTGCTAGCAAGTTAGTAAACGTACAAATGTTATCAGTTTGTTAGAAATATACGAGCTCGATTAATTTTTAATTATTATTATTAGACAAACACGCTTGGACTGACCGCAACTCGTACTTAACATGTCACTGATGGCCTCAACCAATGTGAAAAGTTCGAGAGTAACAAGACTTTGCCGACAATTTTTACCTCACAGAAAAGACGCCATGACACCGTCCTAAAAGCCACGTGAGACTTACCGTGCTCAAAGCCTTGCATCTCGGAATATATATTTTATGGCACAGATTTAGTAAATTAGTATCTTTTAATAAATGACACTAATTTCAAAGTAATTTTCCACTTGGGTTCGCCTTTAATGATTTGGCAAGATGTCGGTATACGTTTATAATCAAATTTTCCGATCGTCACTGCTGCGGACTATTAGGAGCTTATCTGATTGCTTCGCGTTAAGTATCCGGCAAGTGCATGGCGACGTGTCGTAAATGTCGGCCCAGGATGCAGAAAGTAAAATCTCAATCTTTATCCCTCGTCAAGTGCTTCGGCTTTAGCTGTGACCTACGTGGCCTTAACAGCATGAGAGCCCCTTTGACTATCGTCAGCTGCTCTTTTCGAAGAGACTTCTAAACGGTAAACGTACGTTTAGGATGAACATCTTTAGCCTTTCATTGAAGTCAACCTTAACCTAACTTTCATCGTTTTTGCTTTTTTTTTTTTAATTGTAAAATTTCTTCTACCATTACCTCCATACACCTCCACCACCAAGACCACTAGCAAGTAACCATCCTCCATCTTCTTTTACTTATCCTTCTTCTTCATCTTCTTTAAGTAATCTTTGCGGATTTGTCTTCAGTGTACCAAAAATATGCTCACCCTTGTCTGCAGCCTCTAAATGTATAAGGGGGGAGGCACTCAAAGAAGGCAATTAGCCCCCGGATTGTCTAAAATCTTCTGATCCTTGCTCAAACTTCATTCCCACCTCGAGGAGGGCATCCACAAATAGCCCAGGATTATGTCGACTGAACAGGGATCTGGTTAGAGTTGAACTCCTTTGCCGTGGGAACAGACAAGCAGCCGCTTCTCACCAAACTGTGAACAGCCCACTGTGGTCATCCCGACTTCCGAGCGAGGTCGCGAGTTGGGAGGATGGAGGTGGTGTGGGAGCTAAGGTGCGCAGGGCGGAGATGCCAGCTCATTAAGACTTCACGTCTCGTCTTGTCTCGCGGACCGAGAGACGTGTGACAACCAGTGCACGTGACCCCTTCCTGGCATATACCTTGACCTTGGTGGGAGTTGCTAAGACATCTGCATCTGACGTAACTTCCTGGACAGCATGAACCTTCGGCGACATTTCGATTTTAGAATTTACGAAATGCCTAAGACTTCTGGGTATTTGAAAAAACACGAAATAACTCTTGCTGTGACACTTCTGAGTGATCTACCCTTCTCTGACTGTAGGCTATTCTGTACGTTCAATTATATATATAAATATGAATGTGCGTTTGTGTAATATGTACTATTGAATTATTTGTTTTGTAATTATATGATACAACCAATAATTTTGAATGCTGAAGCAGAAGGTTTTTTTGGTTTAATCGGTGTATCTAGACAAGCAGAAAAAAATCATATTCACATCGACAGAAGACCTGAAAATACGGACAATTTCAAACTGCACACTGATGATACGAAAAGGATGGCGGGGCAAATTGAGTTTCCTTGCACGGACTTCTTCTACGCATGCGTGCAGCATTTTTAAATTTTCCCCGTGGCGACCAATACAGTATTTCAAATACCTTAATTGGTAACTCTTCTTTTTCTTCTTCTTTTGTCGAATTTTTTAGCATAGTAGATAAAGTAATTGGCTTTCAGTGCGAACTTTACAGGGGCGTTTGCACACGACTCGTGGATACAACACACACTATGTGTAACAATACATCACGTGCTGTATGTCAAATCTCGCACATTCATGACAGAAACCCCGAGAAAGTCACCGACAATCACCCCAGGGGTTAAATCCAGAGAGAGAGAGAGAAAGATGTACCACGACCTCCTTGCTTTAGTGACAGGCACTCTGTTCATCACACCCTAGAGGTGACGTACAGCACACGTTACACACGGACATACAGCACATGCTATGCTGGTAATATATGTATTCATGTAGGCCTTTATATCTGATCAATTATTTTGCTTTGATTTGTTTGTATCAAAGTGAACAGTGAGACAGCTTGAAGGGAAACGTCTGTCAGTCATCGAGTGTGACATCGTGTGTTTGTAATATTCTGTGCGTTTGTGCGTATGTACAGCGCTTTGAGCTCAGCTGTAAAGGGCGCTATTATATATCATTATCATCATCATTATTATTATCATCATTATTATCATTATTATTACATGCTGAGATTAGTGTACTGCAGTTTGATCTTAGAACGACGAAATGCCGAGAGCTAAATGTTCGGGGGCTGAAAGGATCAGAGACAACAGAAAGATAGTGCTAAGCGAAACAGTGGTCGGTGATCCTTGACTTCACACAAAGACAGGAGATCACCATGCATCGCATCTGGAAAGAAAAACATCGGTCTTATGATTTTTTTACAGCTCATGTTGAAAATTCTTCTTTCCTTCTTTTTTCTTCTTTTTTATCAGGGGGTGAAGATGGGGACTACAGATTGACAGCATAATTGCACAGATGACTGCAAAGATTGAGTACACATATCGACTATATATATATAAAATGGCTGCATAGAGTGATTACACAGATTAACTCATAAACTACAACATAGACCGATTACACAGACTGACTACACAGATTAACTCATACACGACAGCATAGACCGCGTACACAGACCGACTACCCAGTGTGCCGCACGTTACATCATTAAAGCCCGCAGGCAAGCAGCCGCCATCAGGGTTGAAAGGGACCAGGGGACTGGGAAAATAAAAATTTGTACTTGCACAGAATGTATTTACACTCATTGCTCGTTTTCCTCTCGTTTATAAACGCTTTTTACGCCGGTCTTTACTCTCCACCCATCCATTTGCAAATCTAACGAAGTCTCTATTACTGCATCGGTCACGTGATGTGACAAACCAAACATTTTAGTGCACACATTAAGATGGCTACACATCGACACACGACTGAAATAGTTGACAAAGGAAGCCAGGCTAGTGCACCAACAAAAAGTCTCCTTTGATGACATTACCTCAAACATAAGCAAACAAACTTAACGGACTAAAAGCACACACAACACAAACAAAGAAAAGGTGATGGCAACGATAATAAAATTTTTAAAAAATCAACAACAAAATAAAAAAGCAGCAAGACAACAATACGTAAACAAAAATTAGCAACAAAAATGTTTTAATCATAAAAATGCCAAATATTAAGAGGGAAAACAAGACGAGAGACTAGTAAACAAGTCCATTTCCCAGAAGATGAGCTATTTCAGACGGAGTGTTGCAGCTGTTCGCACTTACCGTTGGCTCTGGCTGCGATACGGGCGACTGTTTGAAGATGTTATTAATGACGCCTCCGTTTGGGCCCGCCTGAGGACTCTGGCATAACTTATCTGGCACCTAACGACCCACCTTTCCACTCGCCATCGTCTGGAAAGCAGTGTTCACAAACTCACAATCTTAGACAGCAAAAGTCTGTTTGCCGGCTTGCTTCGTCTGTCTGTTTGTCTGCCTGTCTTTTTCTTCTTTAAATTTTGTTAAGGACTAGAAAATAACTTTTGCTCCTTATATCACTGTTTCAAACTATGTAGCATCACGTACATAAATAAACAAACAAAACAACGTACTAAACGAAAATTCCTGCCATATTTGCGGGGCGAGGGGTCGTGATTTTATTAACTCCACCTGTCCGCCCGCCATAGGCAAATCACATCGCCACACTCTCTGCGTTATTTACAAAATAATTGTTATTTCTTATGCCAAATATTTTTAATTAATTTTTTTCGTACGACCTTCTATAATAAATACACTTTCTTGGCTAGTCTTTCCTTTCTAAAGTTACTTGGGTCACATGTCTGGGTCGCAGGTTCAGAGGTCGCGGTCGATGTGAGTTCAACATACAAATGTTTGTAGAAATGCAGGAGTAAATAAGTGGACACTGAACAAAGGATAGTCACAGTCAGAAGAAAACAGATGCCTCCACTTTAGTGAAGGAAGGCAGAATTTGGTATCTAGTTCTTACCTCCACACTCCACACTAACCACGAGCGTTACCCAGGTTTAGAAATTAAATTTTGTGTAAAATAGCTAGTCCAGAACGTTACTCCTGCTTGGAATTTTATGTTCAAACAAGCAAACAAAACAAACAAACAAACAAACAAACAAACAAACAAACAAACAAACAAACAAACAAACAAACAAAACAATTAAACGGGTAGCCTTTTCAGATTTCTCGAAAGTACTGCTCTGAGTTAAAGCCAAGGGGAATAAGACCTAATTTCAGTATATATATATATGTTTGTGCTCTCTTGTTTTTGCAACAAGTATGAATTCACTTCTATGGAAACATTTTGGCAAGTATATGAATATGTTTGAAGCAAATGTACATGACAGTACTAATAAAATATAAAACACGCGTTATAATCAGAATGTGTCCGATTAAGAAAGCCCTTTACAAAACTCTCACAAACTCTACGGCCAGGTGACTTTAGCAGCTCTTAATTTCAAAGGCTCTTTCTTACTTTTCTTTGTACATAACATGAATGCCTCAGGTGCCTCGTGCTGATCAAATCTTTTGGTGAGCAGAGGGCACAGCAGGGCCAGTAACCCAGAAACATTGCAGAGTTACCTACCCGTAATTAAACATTGGTGGGGACAACTAAAGTCCACAGGTACTATTGACACACTGAAAAATAAAAGTGGAAAGGCCGGGTGTTGCGAAACCCGGCGGCAGAGTCCATGTATTATCTCTCCTTACAATCAGCAACATTATAGACTGGATGTCAGAGGTCTTTGAGAGCAGACTGACTGTCGTCTGTCTACTGCCACTGACAGCGAACAACAACAAATGATTTAGAACCTCGACACTGATGTCAGATGGTGGGATGGGGGAAGGTGGAACAGAAGAGGATGTAAATAATCATCCCTGGATGTAGTGACATCAGTGAAACACCTACACGGGAACGAGGACAGAAGTTGAATGCCAGCATTAAACGACAGCATCAGTTACATCCCCTCATCAAAACAAAAATCCGAATCCAAACAAACAATAATAAAAAAAAGTGTTCTGTTACAGTGTGCGCAGGGTCTCTCCAATATTGGTTACATAAAAATACAGCCTACATATTAAGAACGGGCTTGAAATAACGTGCAGAATACAATCGTTTGTAAAATGAGGAGAAGAAGAAGAGAGAGTGAGTGATGTGGACAGACGACACCTTGACATACAACGTGAACACTTTTCAGGTGAGACACACGTGGACACAGGTAAAAATAATTGATCTTTACTCATTTTACTTCTTTAAAGGAGTACCATTAATGTCAATGTTCCAGAAAGAAACTTAGAAGTCCTCAAGCCGAATACAAATTATCCCCAGCATATAGGAACGAACAGAACATTTCTGTTACATAATATTAATGACAAATGTAAGGGCAAGACATGTTAGTAACTCTCCAGGACCTACAACTTTCTCATCTCACTAAACTATAGCACACAAATATGAAATGCCAAGTGTTCTGCACTAGGGTGGAAAAGCAGCACATACACATGTTAGTTATTAATTATCCTGTTTTGATTGCAAACGAGTTTTGATCATTTACACTCTGAAAGAGAAAAAGTTTGTTTTAAACGCGGAAAATATGTTGGTCTCTCTTCTTACATAAAATCGTTTGTGATCTTCCGCCGGGCGTGTCTCTCCCAGAGCGGACCAGAGGACCTTCACGCCTCCTCGTCCCGTCACATCTTTATTTCATCTTTTGCAAGATGAAAGCCAACGTTGATGACGGAGATAATTGCTTGGAGCGCAATTAAGACGGTGCGTCGATAAGGCTAGATCAGGTCTCCTGTTTTTATGCCAGCCTCAGAAAACTGAAGACACGGACGTCCACCAACAAAACAAAATGGTGCCGAGTCACCCATGACTTGAGGACACAGTTCTCGTTGCCTTGCAAGCGGACCGGCCAGTTGTGAAATTGTTATGCAGTTTTTTTTCATTTCATTTCTTCTTTTTTCATTTTACAGTCCATGAAAAAAGTACCGTGGATGAAAGACAACAGGGGCAGCAACTCGAAATGAGTCACTTTCTAGCGCAGGACTGACGCCGCCATTACACGAGGCGGCGCATCAAAGGGACGTTGACTATCTTCCTGGGCTAGCGGCAACTTCAAAGCAAATCAAGCGGTTTAAATGCAAACACTTGTGTAAAGCTCCAGGCGATATAGAGAGTCCGTGATCACCTTCTTGCCAGCGTTATGAACATTTGCGTGTCCAGATCTTTATGCATGGAGTTGTTGTAGTCAACGCAGGGAGCGCAAAGAGCTGTTCGGAAAGAGACAACACATCATAGAAAAGAGAATCAGGTTTTCCCCAAGGTTTAACCTATTTGAGGAATGGATTTTCTGCTGAGCAAAAACCCGGAATGGAATCGAGTGGTCGTCTCCTGCCTGCTTCTAAGGTATGTCATAAGGAACTGGATTACAATAAGTGACCGTGAAAATCAAAACCAGACCCACCGCAACAATGTTTATGACGACCGTGACCACAAAGGATCTTGAAAGCAAACGGCTTCTCGACTCAGCTGAAGGCTTCTCCAAAGACTTGCCAGAATGACTCACAGAAGGCCAAGAGTCGTCGTTCCTGCCTGAAGAGGTGTGGCCTGGGGTAGATCAACCCTTAACTGCTCCGCAGGACGGTAAAGATTCAAGGTAGGCTAGTTGTGGTGTAGTCACGGTGTCTCTGGCTTGCCCAAACTTCATTTTTCACCCTCCATTTATATCATTTAAACATAATCTTCTATCATTTCTAATGCTGTGTTATTATTTTAGGGTTGTCATTAAAATTCGAAACTGATGGAGGGCTGCTTCAACTACTGGATGAACTACGCGGTTGTGTAGGAGGCAGGGAAGAAGGAGAGGGAGGGGCACAGAAATGGCGGGGGAATGTATAAATTCTGGGGATAGTGTTGTATGATAAGGCCGGTGGGCAAGCTGAGTTACTCAACTTTATCCATAAATGTGGTGAATAGAAGCAGACAAAGTTGTTGATAAATGTGTTGTCATTGTTTGTTGGTGATGGAAAGAGTGCTCAAACTGTTTCGTCCAGCGCCCATAATCGGCAGAACCCTGTCTGTAGAAGAGCATTTCTAAGCAAGAAAGCCTTTTTCCCAGAAATATTTATTACCATAGTCTTCTCTATAAGTTTGATCAGACTAGTTAGGGTAAAACTTTGGACTAGAAAAAAAGTATTTAGGAATGAAACTGCATTAGTGCAAGCAATGTACTTATTTTGTATTCATCTATTCATTTATTGCGATTCTTTGTATGATTAGAAAATACAAATTTGTAGTGGTAGTAACTATAGACTTGCACACTATCCTTTCTTCCCTGTAATCCTTTGCCTCAGTCAATACATGTCTTGCAATGTCTTTATTACCATGCTTGCAGCCATCACAATTCTACACACCACCTTATTCCTTAGTTCAGTAATTGCTCACATTCTTGTATCATTCGCTGTTTGCTGGCATTTCGGTAATTCCAGACTGTTTAACAGTTAATTTTGTTATAATTAAGTTTTCAACATCTGAACAATAAATTCGATTTAAACGAAAATAGATACGAGCATTTCACAGTCGTGTGAGGGTTGTCCGTCGTCTATGATTCACAGACATTCCTTGTAAATATAACAAAGGATGGCCAGAGGGCAAAACTACATTGCTGGCGAGTTAATAAAAATACCAATGTTCTTAGTTTGTCTCAAAACCTCGTTAGGAATTTTTGTTTCAAGTACACATGGATTGACATAAATTCATACTTATGGTATCATTGAAAGGTCACAGCTTTCAACACGTTAATGATCCTTCATATATTCATATAATATGTATGTGTGTGTGTCCGAGTTCAGGACGGGAAAATGCTTGCCTGGTACGGATTTAGAGTGACCGCCTACAGCAGAAAAAAACAGAATGTAGGGAAGAATTTAATTTTCAAAAGCGCGAAAAAAAGGCAAACAATGTGTACACAATATGTAAAAAAACTTATCTTTTAAAATAGAAGAATATGCTACATAGGTAGACCATCACAATAATAAGGAATGAAACAAAACAAAACAAAGAAAGTTAAAAGTTATACAGAGGTAGATAATTATGAACACCTATTAACAGGATGTTCCTGGGGTAAGAAAATGTCTACCAAAAGCTGAATAAGGTAAATTCTTTATGCAAGGTAAGTGCGGATCCTGGTACTATAGGTTCACCAAATGGTGTCAGCAAATGATATAAATAATTAGACGGAGCAGGAAAAAGTATGAGTGAAATGGGTTCATAAATATTCATGACCCGCCAGTTACTGTATCTCAGGGTTGCGGCCCACACTCGTGTCCAGACATGTTTTCTCTCAGGGCACATTCTTGCCTTGACCAGTCGTCCTCCCTGGCCTGGGGGTCAAGCCTCGATCTACAGCTGATATGGCGAGCCTGGCATTCCACCGGACGAAGCTTCTAGCGAGCATTGAGAATGAAATGCCACGTCAACTTGAGATCATTCCTACCATAACTATACAATGATCGAGAGTCAATAAGTGATGGACGGAAGAAGGAATGACATAAAATAAACAGAAAAAAGGCTGAAAGAAGGATTAACTAGTTTACCATTTGGTTGGGTTAGCTATTCAGAGGGATGGAGTCTCATCTAGGCCTTTTCATTAGTCTTAAAGAGTATCTCAAGTAAAAATCACCAAAGTTTTTAAAGAAAAAAATGTAAATATTTATAATTACAAATTATAATTTCCAAGCAGGAGGAGAAATGCAAGGTAATGTTGTTTTACCGAAGTTAATTTTGAGGCGCGATGTATAAAGGTCTGGAAAGAAGGAAGAAAGATTATGTTTGGAGTACATGTTAATTATTGTGACAGTGTACATGTTTAAATGGCTGCTTAGCTTGTTCAGAGAGTCTATTTGTGATTTTTTTACACAAACATTTTCGAGATACAGACTACAAACTTCACCATGAAGAATAGGTCGAGCTTTGATATTACGAGTGTACCCGGACATGATATCGCCATGGCGACAGACTGGAAGAGCTGTGACTGTATCCGAATATTTAAACAGACGTACCAACAGATTTACATTTTGTCTGTGAAAAAGTCTGCATCTCCAGAAAAAAATAGCTAACTGGCTGAATTCAGAAGAATCTTGTTTTTGAAAAAAATAAGTCTGAAGACCTTTTATTCGATCACTTAAGTTTGTAGTAATTCCAAATGCTCAGCGGATATTGCATTTTGTTAACAGTCTATGTTCTGATTGTGGAGCAAAAGGCCGCTGAGTCGAAGTCTTCAACGCCTGTTATTGTTTAACACCGTGTCAGCAGCAGAGGCCGTCTCAGTGGCGACATATTGTTGCTGGAAAATGTTTTCTACCCACCCAGCAGTAGCTTTGCAGAGATAGGAACTGACTGAAGGGAGGTAAAGGCGACCTAAAGAGAAGGTTACCTCCCGTCTTTCCCGTGATATATCCTAGAGACAGTGAACCACTTATCTTCACTAGACTACGAGATTGTTTTTATTTACTTGTTTTGACATACTTAAAACAAACTTTAATTTTTTTAAAAATTCATATGCTTCCCCGCTTTCTTTGGATCGCGTTGACTGCCAGGTCTTCTTCGTCTACTTGTATACTGTATTAAGTTTCTGTATATTTGTTTGATGTCACTGTGTATGTATGTATTCTATTTTCATTTTGAGTCTATAGTTGTCTATTTTGAGTCTATGGTTGTCTGTTTAGGGCCTATAGTTGTATATTTTCGAATTTGACATCCCGTTCTCACCCCTTAAAAGCGTTGATAATAATTATTATTGTTAATGACAACTAATAATCAAAACCAATTGTGTATTCATGCTTTTCGGATAAAGTAAGAATTTGTTTCTGAAAGTGTTTTTGCCTAGTTACCTTGTAACAGCTTTGTTGTCATTCTCACCACGTTTCAATCCCTCCTCTAGACCTTTCTTTTCTTTTACCAGAAGGGGAAGAGATAGAGAGAGTTGTTATTCCCCTTGTCTGTGGGATGTTCTGAACCGATTACAGGATTATTTACTGGAATAGGATTTACGTCTGAGAAAGTTCCCCTTCTTTTTTTCACAGTGGGTCTTGGGTGTTTTCTTCCAGACACCTGATCAAAGTGTTATGTTGATAAGACACAATTATGCTAGAGGGAATTACATGCTAGCAAAAATGAAGTCTCTCGAGTTACCCCTAAGAATGCTGGTGGGCAAATTGAGCGCTGATGTATGTAAGGATGCAGGTGACATGGAAACACAAGGACTTTATTGAACAAACGACAGAGACCGCAGATGTCCTTCGTGTGGATATATGTTACAACAAACTATCCCCTTGTCCATGTTTCATCTTGTGATGGTTCCTCTCCCGTCAGCCCCTTGTTGCCTAGTTGGGGCAAAAACATAAATGCACGATCGCCCTTTGAGTCGGTCCCAACATGTGAGAAAGTTTCGCCCCAAGTTACAGCCGCTGAACAATCGTCCTCTAGTGGAGACGAATTATGCGATGCAGAAGAAAAGGATTTTGTGGATAAAGAAGGTGAGGACAAGAAGTCTAGCACTCCTCGCAAAGTGCTCCGTAATGGGACGACCACAGAAGTCTGACAGTGTGAGACGCCCACTGAGGTCACTTTTCCCTCAGTCGCTCCCTCGCCGGTGGTGGCCTGTAAACGAGTCGCCAGCACCGAGGTGTTAACTGCTGTGACTGGGGGTGAACATGAATACCCTGCAGATTGAGGGTGGCCGGCTTGTCGACTTTGCCACGCTCCCGGAGTTTCAGCCTCAATCTTCAATTCTTTTGAAAGCAATTATAAGAAAAGGAAGTCTCTCACCAGATGGTTTTCAAAGATATAGAGCTGTAAGATTTTTGTTTGGGATTGGAAGGAGCGAAGTAGTCACAAAAGAGGAATTGCTGTTGAATGTCTAATATTACCAAATCTGCTTAACTTTGATTTGAATACCAAGAACACACTATGATCAACAAAATATGACAGTCTAGGTAGGCTTCCTAGATGTTATCGCGAACTTATAATTAAAAAAGAAAGATACAAACTAAAAAAAAACCAATCTAAGAACAAAAGAACAAATGAAAAAAAGAAAAGTAATAAAGAAAGAAAATGAAGGCAGGTTAACAAATAAGCAGCCGACCAAGAGATGAAGTTGTCGAGTAAATAAAGTTAGTATTTATCCTTATGTTAATGTTACAATTATAAATTAGGATATGATTAGTGATATGAAATAAAAGTGAGAAGTTAGCGAAACTTAAAAAGGAAAAAATTAAAAAATACTTATTTGACCTTTTATCACTTTTTAAGATGCAAATTCCTGTATTAGTAATAATAACCAACGAAAAAAGGGAGGAAACTGAAATAAAAGGAGTAATAATGAAGCAAGACTTGTCAGTAAAGTGGAGGAGAAAAAAAAACACAACAAAAAAAAAAAACAGAAGCAAAAACAAAACAAAATAATAAAAGGGGGACGAAAGATTGTTTAAAAGATGTTGGTAACTTAGCTCCAGTCTTTTAACCGAGCTTTCAAAGCTGGTATCAAATTTCTGTCACAAACATCTTTGAAATAATAATTTGTTTGTTTTGTCTGTTTTGTTTTATTTTATTTTATTTTTTATCATTATTTTTTTTTATCTCGCACGTACTGACCCTGAACGCACGCACAAACACACCTATGCCCATTCCGTTCTTCGTCTTAACTGCTGCTCTCGCTGGCTCTGTCATCCAGGTACACGGGAGACAAAAATATGGAGTCAGTCGTCCGTACAGCCAAAAAAGCTGAAATTGCAACTATCTTGTAATCTGTGAAAGGTAAAAGTGATTTTATGACAACGCGGTAGACTGTTGGAGCCTGCGGGCAGCCCGCCACGGCGTTCCAGAATAGGGACTCCATACTGCTCTCTCGCTGTCCCTCCCGGAATGAACCCTGGGTGGAATAGGGTGGGGGGTCAGACTTGAGCTACCTTGGGATTGAACGGATATGGTCATTTGAACACCAGCTGAGAGAACGAGAGAAAGAGAGAGAGATGGAGATAGGAATAATGTGTGTGTGCATGTGTGTGTTTTGGAAGAGCGGTGGGTATCTACATACAGGTAAACGAGGCCAAGCCATCGAGATGCCACATCATCCTTCCTTCCCACAGTCTTCATCATCTGTTCGGACCCTCAACGCGCCTCAACCCACCCACCGCCCACATTCGTCTCCAAGCTGCATGAGTCTCGGGGACTTCCACCTGCGAGATCAGGTGGGCAATTAAAAAGTGTGATTCGGACTCATTGGCTTCGACGTGGAAGTCACGAGAAGACTCATACAGCGACTACCCCCCACCCGTCATCACTCCCACTTTCCATCGCCACCCCCGCCCCCTTACCTTCACACGTTTGTCTCCTGGATGTACAAATTACGCTTTTTCTTCGTCGGCCATTCCGACCGACCGACCGATCGGCTGGCTGGCTGACTGGATCCTCCTACTCTTCCGGCAGTTTGCGCAGGTTTTCCGCTGAGTGAAACGTCATCGTGAATACAGATAAATACAGTAGAATACAACTGTATACTTACCATCATGTCACGTTCTAGTAGACGTGTCACAGGATTCAGGTGATCGTCTGCCCCCCGACCTCACGTGCCTTCGCCGTGTTCCACACAGAGGCACCGTTAGTGAAACTTGCACCAACTGACCTCTGAAGAAACTTGTATCATCTTCAAAGCTTCGGACACTTATACATTAACGGAACGGACAGACGCAGACAACATATCCGGTTAACGGTTTTCGAGTTTATGTAAGGACTGGTGTGGAAAATTGGATCTTTGTTGTTGTTGTTTTCAGGGGAGGGTGAGTGAATAGTAAAGTTAAAGTGCAGTCTGGGTGACCAGTCACCTGACGACCGTCCAGATGATGCTATGTGGTGTGCCAGGAGGAAGGCGAGCTTCTTCAGCACAGCATTGATGCACTGGATGACATAGTACATAGATAGTCAAAGACGACAAGATCAGATCGAGCAGAAAGGCACTAGTGCACCCTCGGACCTGTCAACAAGGCCAATACGCTGGAAAGTCTGGAAGCAAACACACATCGTTTGTGGCTTTAACTTTTTTTTCCAAATTGTGGTCCTGTCTGAAATAGGAAGGGGAACTTCAAACATCAGCGACGGAGAAGACGGTTAATCGTCAAGGTATTCTCCCTTGGACACGGCGCGCGCTCCCTTGTCCTGCTGGGAGGCATGTCACATTTTCTACCTTCGATATCCGCAGGTTTTTTTTTAAAGAAAAGGAAAACGGAGTTAAGTGGGTAGGGAACACGAATAAATCTTAATCAGGAAATTATTTGACAGTGCTTTCACTACAAACTGAACGCGCTGTAAGCATAATTGCCTTTCTACAAACTTCTTTATGGATGGTTTTCATCATTCATCAGAAAATTAAGCAGCATGTTGTGGCGTGCAAAAAAATTAAAGGACAACCTGCCAAAAAGGTAACTGGACCAACGATTCCTCCGTGTTCTTTTATTTTAAAACTGTTTAAGAGGCTGCTTCGAAGCGATTAAGTATTCTGGAGGCAAGGCAACCATTGAAGTCTATGATCCTTCTCGCATGGGAGTTTCCGCGTGACCAGAAGAAAGTGGAAGACTGTTACTAATGCTGCTACAATGCTAATTGTACCTCTGCTCATCCTTTTCATGCTGCCATTGGATGCTGCCAGCAACAAGAAAAGTCGACACAAGGGGGCGCTGAAAGGCACTCAGTGGTGGTGAGTAATGCGTAGTTGAAATTATTAATCTTAATATTAAGCTATTAAGGACTTAGAGAACGAAGAGCGAATATCGAGAAGTGTTGTCAACTGTTGTTTTGCAGGAATTGTACATCATTTGTATCATATTTGACGACCGTTGACCAACAGTGACAGAGAACTAGAGCTGTTGTGAGCTGCTGAGTACGTTCCCTTGCCAAACTGCTTTGCCTTGCTGATGCTATTATTATTATTATTATTATTATTATTATTATTATTATTATTATTATTATTATTATTATTTAAAAATGTCCTCGCAGTACAACCATTTGTTTTTAAAAATTATTTTTCTTAGTCAATATTTATGTATTTATTCATTTACTTTTTTGCCAGTTTTGACTTATTAGTCATAAAATCTTTTTCTTACAAACATTCAGTTGAAAAGCCCTAAGTATAACTGTAACATAATCGACCCTCAGATTTAAAAATCCTTGCTTCTTTTTTTTAGACCTACTGAAAGATAAACTGAAATGGATTTAGAGATTTTATCAATAATAGTAAATAATACGGAAACCTGATATCATCTTTTGGTTACATTACTATAACTTATTTTATAAATACATTAATACATAAAAGTATTATAAATATTTATAATATACTTGTTTCTAAATATTTCACATCTAACATATAGATACACATAGTATTCATATATTATAATGTACATTAATATAATTTTAAAAAATAAATAAAATTTGACGTGTTTTTCGTTTGTTTTTTTCTTTTATGTTTATATTCTTTTGGTTAATATGAAGGAAGGAAAGAAAAAGTAAAAAGTCTATTTCATAACTTTAGTTATTTCCTTGTATTGTCAAAATTTGGTAATTGTTCCTTCATTTCTTACGAATTGTTTATTGTAAACGCCTTCCCTCTTGTTCATCCTTCTGTGCATCTATACATGTATTCAATTACACACCAAAGTCGCGTACCTCCCCATCAAAATATGCAGTAACCTCCCCATGGAGACATCCACATACCTGCTCATCCAAGCATCCATTTGTTCTTTGTTTCATTACTTCATAATTGATATCTGCAGACTTGACAACGTCTGTGTCAGTTGGGAGAGTTTATAAGATAATGTTGCCACCTTTCAAATCAAATCAAATCAAATCAAAACAGACTTTATTGTCTGCCCAGGAGGACAGAAATTTGTCTTTGCTCACATACCCATACAGACATTTAACACACAGTTAGGAGTAAAAGTGAGGAGTAAAATAGTGTTGATTGCACCAGTCCATCAAGGCAGTGTATGTTTATCCTAACAACAAACCTTGGGTGACCAAGGGCCTAAAAGCACTGCTGAACAAAAAGAAACATTTGTTCATCACGGGCAGAAGCCCACGACAGAAGATTAGTACATAGAGAGGACCATGATGCTATCCGTTGGGTGGGCAGAGGCTCTACGAGCATACTAGTTAGTCCGCTTTCAGTAGTTTGCCGGTGGACCAACGAGTGTCGACGAGATTGAAACAGAGGTCGAGTTAGCTCTCGCCATAAACCCGATGTGTCAGAATGCGGCTCGTGGTTACATCTTGAGCTCGCTGGAGGGACCTGCCAGACGTCGAGTGTTGATGATTCCGCATGACGCAAGAGATACGCCGAGAAAGATCTTGGGTGTCCTAGTGGAGGCGTACGACAAACGGAAAGATGTCGACATCAGTGCCACAGCAACGTGATGAGGTGGTCGACGAATACGCCGCGAAGCTCCAGAATTTAAGCAGGCGAGGTAGAAGGCGGCGCAGAGCGTCGAAGTGGCGGCGATTGACACCATCTCGGAGGACTTTTTAAAATTTATGCAAACTTGGCAGCATTAGATTGTTTTTTTCTTTCTTTCCTCAACCCTTTCTATTCTATTGTGTAGTTTTGTCAATCACATGCACAGCCCCGGGGGCTTAACTTCTTTCAAATTGCCGACATCCATTTATGATTATTTCATGCTGGCGTTTTCATTTGTTTAAAAATGCTGATGTAGTTGTTCTTCTGCCTTTACTCTGCCGTCCTTTCTTCCATTCAAATAGATAAAATGTACTTTCCAAAACATGCACGTACAAAACATGAGTCAAACTGAACAAACACATATCATGTCTAACCAGATGTGATTCCGATATAAGAGACATGCCATGGCTGATTAAACACAAGTTAATAAGTATTTCAGTGTTCGAAACTTTAGACTTTTTCTCGCAACTTTTTTCTTGATGTTTCATTAATTATTTTCTCCCTCTGTGTGTGCGTGCTCTCACGTGTCTGCGTGTGTGTACGCGGGTTTTTTTTTCATTTGTTTTCCCTTGCTCTTGCTCATTTAAATCGTGATACAAATCTTCTAATTATGGTTGTTCTGCACCCTGATATTGAAAGGAGGTCCTATTAATTGATTAACCACTACGCAATAATAATAATAATAATAATAATAATAATAATAATAATAATAATAATAATAATAATAATAATAATAATAATAATAATAATACACTTGCTATCCCTTCCCTCACCTCCTCTTCGTTATCGTCATTGCTGTCATTCTGATGATAGTAATGTAGTTGATGGTGTTGCTATTTATTCTTTATTTTGCTCGGAAAGTGTCAACGACCTGTCAGCAAGATGTAAATAGTTTACCTCACGCACAGTGGTAGTACAGACTCGCAGTGCTTACGGCAAAGTGACTGCCAAGAAATAAATTGTTCTTGTCAGTAGTTAACTATTGACATTGCTTAGCTCTGTAAATATCTAATTTGCCTCGAGATGCTTTCTGCCATCGCATGCACGAGCTATGCGATATGATCAGGCCTAGGGTACAGAGTGAATCAGAATGTCCTGAGGCTGATGGTCACGATAACTTGGCCACTCACTATTGCTAGGCAATTTCAGCAAGTATTCACCTTTACTCACCCTATCTCCGACATGACATAGAATTCCATGACATGACATAGTGTAGTGATATTATTTTCTAGTGTTGAGATAATAAAATGGAGAATTTTTTAAACCATTTGACCAGAAACGTTTATCATTTTCTTCACTGAAAAAAAAAGTTTTCCACCTCAAGGGAAGCAACTCCATTTAGCAGAATACTGTACCTTGTGACTACACAGAGCGTGCCTTAACATTTTGATTACCAAGAAGTAAAAGCATTCTACATTACTTATATATATATATATACGTTTTAATTTTAATTTTAAATTTAGACAGTTATAAGAAATATGTTGACAACGCATTTTATGAATGTTTTTTGCATAATTTAATTTTGCATGCGGTTCTTTATCGATACCTCTAGGAAACCAGTCAGGAAAGCAACTTCCAAGAGGTGGTTATTCACGGAAACCGCTAGAACAAAAAAGAAAGAGCGTATTGAGAGTACTTTCTGGAATAAACATAAAAATAGTATGGTGTAAGTGGAGAGATTACATGACTTTTTGTTAAAAACATTGTAAAATTTAAACAAATTATTTCAGACAGCTGTACACACACGCCTATAAATTATTTATTTTTCACTTCGTGATTTATATGTAGATTAATAAAAGAGTAACATTTGTGCACATCTGAAAAGTTAAAATGTAAACTGCATGTTCTATATTTTCTCATTCTTTGAACATGAAGAAGGTTTACTTATATCTCTGCCAAACCTGGCAAGGGTCGGACAGTGTGGATTCTCATGAGGTTTGACTGAAGACGACTAACAACGCCATCTACTATTTGCTTTATTTAATACACGACAGCTTTGTAACTTTCTGAATTTCTCTTCACCAACCAGCCTGACTCCCAGTATTACTTTGTGTGTCTGCGTTTGTAGGGGTGGGGGGATATCACTTAATGTTTAGACATGTTTTTTTACATGCAAACAAAAGAGATAAAATACACAAGGCGAATATGCGAACATAATTGTGAACACACCAAATGGCTATTTACCTTTCTGTTAATTTTTATTTTTGTCATACAGCCATGTTTTATTTTTTATGTCTGCTTCAGGACACTGGCGAACGCAGGGGAAAGGTCCAACGACCTGAGAACATTCACTCAGCTCTACAACAATCCTCGACTACTTCCTCTGACTAAGCGGCAACGAAAAGTTGTAACGAGAAACCCCGGGGCTATCATCGCCGTTGCTAGGGGCGCCAAGATGGCTACAGAGGAGTGCCAGTTTCAGTTCCGGAATCGTCGCTGGAATTGTCCTACATTCTGGGATGATCAAGGGGCAACTGTTTTTGGAAAAATTCTGGAAAGAGGTAAGAAGTTTGCCCTCTCATGGGCACAGTGTTTCCTTAAAAAAAAAAAAAAAAATAAAATAATTGGACCGATTCAGTGTCAGTCTTCATTTTGATAACAATTTTCCAGTATTTCTGACACGATCGAAAAATAGCTCTCGATTGAGGTAATAGAGATTTTTAGGCTTGATATTATCCAAAAGTTAGATATTGCAAATAATAAAAATGTCTGGTTTAAGATTAAAAATTTGTATAGATGGTCCATTTTATTTCGAGTAGAGGATTTTTTTTCAAATAACACCGCTGAGGTCAGTTTAAAAAATCATATTACGTTTATTACAAAAGAAGACACTAAACACAAGCGTAAAAGGTACTTCAGTAATGAGTGAATAATCTCCCGCCCATCTGGAAATACAAACCTTGAAGCTTAGAAATATCGCAATGCAGGGAGAGAAAGATTTTTTAAAAAGTGACCCTATAAATGTTCTTGAACACACACACGGGTTATCAAAGTTACAGACACTGGAACGGTACAACAAGTTATCCTAGGATATTCTTCATGTCCCAGTGTTGAGATGTTTCTGTGCATGATAATGTGTGTTGCTTGTCTTTACCACATAATGAAGAGAAGTATATAATAAATGTATATATAGCAAATTAAATTGATAGCTGTTGTGTGTTGGAATGTCGGACGCTCAGTAAGAAAAAAAAATAAGGAACTGACTTATTTACTTTGTGGAAAGAAACATTCCGTAGGGAGTGACATTGTCATTTCCTGAAGAAGTATTATGTTTCACTTGGTCAACCGGATGTTTGTGATAAAGAAATTGGGCTCTTGTAGGCCTTTAACCTTTTTTTTAAGTTGTAAAGTCTGCCTGGCATTTTTAGCAGGACAGTATGTTTGTCTCCGTTTGTCCCAACACTTCCATTCACATTACACATTAACTCAGACGACCATGAGGGGACGCTGGTGCAGTCCTCAAGGATGTTGCACCTCCCTCTCCCCCGCCAGCGGCTCCCCAGAAACCTAAACAAACGGACGAGGTTGGTCTACGGTAGTCTCCATGGCCGCCTGCAGGAAAAGACTTGTTCACACCCTGCAAAATGTCTGTCTGTATCCGCAGGGCATCAAGTCCGTGTCTTTCGTCGCGACCAGCATTTAATCTTACCGACAATGTTATTATTTTAATTTAGAGCATTCCTATTTGGTATAATTATTTCGTGCATTTGATTTACAGTACACATATTGGCATGAGATTAATCACAGTGTATATCTACTGATGGGAGGGGCTGTTGGGGGTGACACAGCTCTTTAGACGGACCTTCTGTTTATTTTGTCACATAAACATTTGTGTTTCTGTCTGATATTGTGATCATTAGTCCTGTCTGGAAAAAACACCATTATGTTATGTTCTCCAAGTAAACGCTTTTATGTTTTTTTTCCTGAGGGAGGTGAAGAGAAGGATGGGGGAGGGGTTGTAGACCCTCCCTTTTCAGGCTAAGCACATGCAGTTGTGTGCCTGTCCTTTTGCAGGTCTCTTCTTCCCTGTGGAATTCCTTTTACCTCCCGATGTCTCGGACTAACGCTAGGGGAGAGGCAATTTGTTCCGCATGATTAAATTAAGAGCAATGCGCCACTTAAATGCAAAACACATAGCTAATATGACTTTTTAAGACTCAAGATGGTTTGTAGAGACTGGGCGTGGGGATGGGGAGGGCGGTGAATGAGAATGGAGAGGGAACGGAGAATGTCGCTGACTTGCTGCTAGTCTGGGGGGCTGGGGTGAGAGACCCATTTGGGGATCCTGTCGCCGCGTGTGTCGCCTCCCTGTCTCCCGAAAGCTCAACCGCTCGAATCGGCTGTGTGAAGAAGGATTATCGCGAGTGATCTAAGAGTGAGGATGATGGCAATAAACAGGCGGCTGGTTGTATAGCAACACAGTCTGTCGTTGTGTGCCCTCGCTTTTTGTTGGATCTGCTTCACCGCTCGTGCGCGTGCATTTATTTCATCTACGATAGGGGCGGCGTGCCCAGGCGACGACGCCGCGTTTGGGATCCCCACCCCTCACCTCCCTGTATGTATGACAGTGAATGAATGATTACAATAAGGATGGGGGAGGCCTCTGTCACTTAAAAATATAAAGTTCTAACTGCACGGCATGGCTTTGGTAGTTGTTTGCACGCAGCGCGCAATTCTCACAATGCACAAGCACCGGAGGTGGGCTGGGTAGGGAGGATTGGCTTTTTTTTGTGGGGTGGGGGGTTGCAGGGTGCGAAGGGGGAAATGAAAGGATCCGAACAGGACATCTTAACATTTATGAACCTTTGCAGCAAAGAAGGTAGATACTGAAAGGAGTGATTTTGCCCAATTTGATGCGAGACAATGCTAGGTGATAAAATGTTCTTTCGCCTTACGATCCTTCTTAGGAAACGATAACCCAGATGTTTGTTTAGGCATGGATGTTGCAAATAATATATAATAATAACTCGTTTTATAAACAAATTAGCATTCAGCTGCTAAAGGACAAGGGTCCACATCGGATCGATGTTGTTATTGTTGTTATTGTTTGTTGTTGTTGTTGTTGTTGTTGTTGTTGTTGTTGTTGTTGTTGTTCGTCCTCTTTCTCATCTTAGTCTTGCTGCGAAGGGAACAGTCGTTATACGCTTTTGTTAACCGGCTGCATCCAGCGACCACAGCTGCCAATCGGCACTCAGCGAAGAGCCCACTTCCTGAAGATGCCAGACACGCGAATAGACCGCTTGACGTTTACCGCCCGCCTTGCCTGATGTATTCTAAACATTGGGTACACCCTGAGGAAGGGTGCCAAGCGGACATCAAAGCACACCTCATTGCGTGCTTTCACATTAACAAAGCCTGATCACCCGAATGCACGAGAGGGAAGAGGTAAAAGGTCCATCAGCGCACGGTAGACAAAAAGAAAAAGAAGTAGGCAGAGAGAGAGGCATTCCATTCGGAGCCGCCAGTGCCAACCCTCGCTTCGAGATGTCCCATAAACTAAGGCTTAAGCCATCAGAGGTAGTCTGAAGACAGACAATGACATAAAGAAGGGCTTGATTGTTTCGCCAGCTCGCGGCCTGGTAGAAAACAAAACCTTCTTCAGCCTTGTTCCACGGACGCAGAGAGCGAGGTTTTCTTGGCATTGGCCTCCATTCAGGAACGGTCGACAAGCAGGCGCGCCAACGTCGCAGACCGTGAAACGACCACTGGCGGGAGCAGCAGAACGGGCGTCTGACACCTGAGCGAGGGTTCGAGAACGATGAGCTCAAAACTCTGGGCGCACCTGCTAGAACTGTAATGTCCATTTGACGCCATCTGGAGATCTTTAACCTGGCTACATACATGGGTAACATTCCAGCCAAGGGCTTTGTGCAATTTAAAAAAAAAAAAAAAGAAACATCTTACCCTCGAGTGTTCTCAGCTATCACTAACAGCTCGGCATTTCTAACACTCTTTTAACACTCTACCCATTAATAAGCAAGCTGAAAGATAGTTACTAAGATTTGTGATCCTTTTGTTTGCTCATTTTTGGAGTCAGCAAATTTGTAGCACAGTAGATGGAAAGCCTTATAAATAATAAATGGCATTTTTTTCACTTTCTCATAATTGCTAAACTACTCCACTGAATGGGCAAACACTATTTATATCTTCTTGCTCTTGCTTGTGAATTCATTCTCCGTTGCTTCTATATCTATATTTTATTTTTTTAATTTGCAATGTCCAGTAAATTAAACTGATGCCATCGCTCTGGTTTAATAAGCTAGTTCCCGTTTGTTTTTAATATACTTGCTTACTTTAAACCAGGGTTTCTCCTTGTTAATATAGTGTTCTTAAAACACACGTGAAAACACACCTAGGACACTTAGAAGTACTTAGCGCAAAAAGGCTCATTTCAGATAAAAAAAAAATGCAAGGAGTGTTTTCCCCCTGACGATAAGAAAAGGCTGGTATGATATTCATGATAGATTGAAATTCTATCAAACAGTTAACTAACAGCCATGGTGCGTGTACCGCCATCTCTACTTAAAGTGAGTGAAGCAGCAAATTGCGGCTCAGACAGGGGGAGAGAAGCCATGTGAGACGCTCACCCTCAATGACAAAATTCAGGAGCAGCAATGAAAAGGGAGAGCACTATCCCCCAGCCTCTCCCGAACTCTTTTAACTAAAACCCGCGAAAGTACTTCACATCGTGTTAGGAAGATTTTTTTTTTTCTACCTCAAAGAAATCCTCGCACCAGTGCAGTCATTCACCAGTTTTGAGTGCTACAATCTGTCTGACTCACAAATCGTTGATTCTTCGTTCAGTCCTGTGCATGCTCCGAAATGTAAATATCGTTAACTGTAATTTACGTTTCTTTATTTTTTTTTTATATTTTTAACATTCCGTAGATATTTGTCAGATAACATTTAAATACCGAGTGGAAGCACTCAGATTAACCCCTTTCTTTATTCTCCATTTCCTTTCGGTGTTTGAAAGATATAAGTGCTCGATTTTTCACTTTCCACATAACAACTTTTTCTGTATATCTCATCCTCTCTCAGTCTATATATCTTTCCATCTATCAATCCACTACAGCTTTTGGAATTTTTTCTAAAACCCAGGGTAGGCGAAATACAACATAAGGACCTAAAGATCTGCGCCTGGCAGATGAACAGTCGCCAACTTTTTTTCTGGTTCATCCATCGCACCTCTGACGGGTAGAGACAACCGTTATCATCGACTCTGTTTTCTTCAGCTCGCCAGTCTGTACAGGTGCAGTCAGCTGAGCGAGACACTGCAGTGGTCACGTGACGCAGATGATGAAAGTTTCTCTCACAACCTGGTTAAATGGTGTTCCTTACATTGTCTTCTGCTCTTCGTGGTCTAATAAGAATAGTTCAACAGCTAAAGGGGTACATATCTAGGGTAGAAATACCTTGCATTTAATTGAGGGATGACACCAATTGCAGGTCTTCAAAGAGCAAAAATGACAATCAGCCACGCTGAACGCTAGACGATGTCTGAATTCCGACGACTTATGAATAAATAGGTCTCTTTCGTTCTGAAAGCCAAAGGTCGAAGGTCGAGTAGGTCGGTATCAGTTACCGGACCTTTGTTCATTCGCATTCTTTCCTTCTTCCCTCACCCACCTCCCACCTACTCCCCACGATTCAGAGAGTTGTACATGAACATTGCTATGTGTTCAATGGACCCTCCCTTTGGCACCTCGCTCGTGTTCGTTTCTATGATAATGTAATGCATCTTTTGACGTACACCTGCTATCATTTATCCAAAAGATTCCCCACCTACTGCGAAATAATCGCTCGCTATCTTCGGCCTCTGATTGAAATGTTCCCTTGATTTTCGTCAAAGACGTAGGGAGGGCTCCTACCCTTGTAGTTAATGCTATCGGTTGTAGAGAGGGTCAGTGGTTCGAGGCCCGGTTGGGACTGGAAAGCTCCTCCCAACCCACTCCGCAGAATTAAGTTTCTGATATGCGGCAGGAAAGGTAAAGGAGGCACAAGAGACTTGCCTACACAAGGTTAACCACTCACATTTACTGCCCCTATGACTCACTAGGCTACGTGACTTTTACCTGTTAACCCTGTAATAAAATGTCATTGATAAAAAAAAATACTGTAATTATCTATACATAATGCACCGATTAATAATTCAAATAGCTACAAAATAAAGCTCATTCATTTAACTCCTTATTAACGACGTTACATACAAATGTGAATGTATTATCGAATATGATTTAGCTTATTATTGCTTTACATTCCATTGTTTTGCCCTGTAGTTCACTTCTCCAGCTGGTTACATAGATAGAGTATCATGTTATTTTTCTGATTAAGTATGGTTTCTGGTTGTATTGTCTATGCTTGACCTTATTGCTAATAGAATTAATAAACGCAATCTTAAACAAATTCAAACTCAGAGCATCGTATGGACATCAGAGTTAAAGTGTGTCAAACAAGCGGAAACAACCGATTGAAAGGAAAAGCCTAAGAAACAATAAACAGAGAAGGATGACAAAGTTTACTGTAAATTAACATACAGACCAACAATACTACTGTAATCTCTCTTCTCGTGAGAATTAGCTGAGGTAAACAGGCATGTTGTTTGAGCTGTCTGTGCGTGTGCCCACGCTGTGATTCCTCTGAGTGTGTGGGTGAGAGAGTATTTGTGTTTGTATATGTGTGTGAGAGAGAGAGAGAAAAAAAATATTGGAGAAGGAAAGAGATGGAGGCCCACACCTTAGCAGCAGACTGGCCAACACTTTACAGTTCGTGACTCCGGCCCACACTACACATCACGTGACTCCGGCCCACACTATACATCACGTGACTCCGGCCCACACTATACCTCACGTGACTCCGGCCCACACCGTACGTCACGTGACTCCGGCCTTGGTACATGCTGGTAGCAATGGCTGCCCATCGAGGTGGTACTGTGCGTGTGGCCAGCGCGTTGAGGCGAGTGCCGCGCCCCCTGCACATTTCTTGACGCCTCAGCTACCCCAGCACGAGTGGTTTCATCGGCACCTGCTTGTGAAATTTCGCTCCCAGCTTATCCAGGCCCCCAGGCGGTACATTTAATTTTTTTTCTTTTTTTTTTACGAGCGGAAGAGTTCAGGGAGAGCGCGCGATACTTTAACGTAAGGGCCGTAACTCCTTTGGTCTACCTTCTCTCGCTAGAGGAGAGAGAAAGATGGGTAGAGAGAGGTAGAGAGAGAGAGGGAGGGGGAGAGAGGGAGGGGACGTGAGAAGGGAGGGGGAAGGGAGAGAGAACCCAACATAGAGAAGAATTGTGTTCTGTTTACCTCCCTTGGACCGAGAATTGAACGTTGAAAGTGAGTTGGGGATTTGTGAAAAATCTACAGTTTGTTTTAGTTTATTCAAAGTCGTACTTTATTTTCTGATCAGTTTTCGCCATTATTCCCGGATTTTGGGGATGAAAAATCGCTAGCTTTCTGGTCTATTGCAAAACTCTGCTACAACCCAGACAATTACAAAATTACCAAATAGATATAATGATATCGCACATACTGTCAAGCAACAAAACTGCACACTTGGAAAAAAATGCATGCACGCACTCATGCATTCACACATATCTCCAGGCAATCACAATCTGTTTTTGTGGGAGAAATAGGGTACAGACTTCTATTGACTATCTTTATGTAGTTATTTTCCGTTTTTCTCGATGTCCTCCAAGGTAAATTGTATTAATTAAAAAAAATATATCAAGTATGATCATTTGTATTGAACCTGCTTGCCGTATAGTTCGACCTTTTTAAGGGGAAAGCTGGGGAAAGGCCAGTAAGCAGAGAGGAAAAAAAGAAAAGGATAAAAAAGGAGAAAGAAACACATTAAAGTAAAGAAAGAAAGAAAATTCGAAAGAAAGACATTCATACCAAACACACACACACAAACACACAGAATGAAGTAATAGTTTCCTGGTGATCTCATGTTTCAGGTTCCAGAGAGACAGCTTTTATCTACGCTATCACCAGTTCGGCGGTCACGCACTCCGTGGCCGCGCTCGTGCGCTGAGGGCAGTGTGCGCACGTGCACGTGCGACTACGAGCACAAGGAGCGAAGTCCTAGCGGCAAGGACTGGGAGTGGAGCGGCTGCAGCGACAACGTCAGGTTCGGCAGCAAGTTCTCGCGCAAGTTCGTCGACGTGGTGGAGCGAGGCCGCGACTTCCGCTCCATGATGAACCTTCACAACAACGAGGCCGGCCGAATGGTAAGGTCACGCACAAAATAATGTCATGTTTTGTAGTCGCATCATCATCATCATCCTCATCATCGTCATCATCATCATCTGTAAAATATTTTTTTGGCCTGCATGATTGAGCAATAATTCATTTGTCTGTCTCTCCTTTTTCTTTTCTTTTTTTTTCTTCTTCGTTTCATAAATAATTAAGGAGTAGACCTCCATTTCTTTTCCAAGTGAGAAGAATGCTTTTGTATCGCTGTGTCGCCATAATGAAATGTAGTCTGGAAAAAGATTTATGAATTGTCAGATGTCAGTAATCCGCAATGGAGGCTCTTGACTAGCACGTCCACATTTTGTATCGAGTCTCGAGGCCAGAAAATTTACGTGCGTAGACGATGGACCTTTCATCACTTTCTCGTTGGCACGTGCACGACGAGGGCTGTTGACGAGCAGACCTGGTTGCTAAGCGTTGGTGAACGTCAGCCATTGCCACGATAATGTATGGGCTCCAACTCGCTACATAAAGAGATCCGTAACAGGCAAGGCCGATAAGATACTGCTTTGATGCCGCCTGCACAGTTAACTCCACTTCCAGCAGAGATCCGTGAACTCAGTGATTTATCTGTTTGGACGAGATAGCGGCGGGCTGAGCAAATCGAAGAGTCGCAGACTTTTCCATAAATTTTGCATGACATGATTGGATGAGTCTTTGGCCTTCGTGTGGCTCAGGTTTTCCTGTGCTGACCGGAGCTTTTGGAGTAGTGAATTCAAAAATAAAATAACATGCTAATGAAGGTCTTGTCGATGTAAAAATTTGCAATTTTTTTTTAATACTTGAAAGATGAACGATTAGGGATTTGTAGGGAAACAGCTGTGGAGAGAAAAGGAAAAGAGGAAAAAAGTGATATTTAGGGAGACAGATGAACAGAAACAGAGGGATAGACAAATGATTAAAGATATGTAACATTTATGGTTTAAATATCAAAGTAACAAGTCGCCCAAGATATGCTCAAAAATATTTTTTAAAAGAGTAAATGTCCTCGCCTAAATTTTTTTTCTTAGGTTGATTTGGTGAGGTGTTAGAGACTACACTTCTCGGGGCGATATTCATCTCCTTTACCTCTCACTGCTTTACCTTTCCCCAGCCCTCTGATGCTCGTTCCCGACAGTTGGGTTAACTAGCAGAAAACTCGCTGCCCATACGGGTATCGAACCGAGTAGAGACGCTCTAAGCCACTCGGCTACCGGCTCTCCAATATATGAGTAAACATAAATCACAACGAGGCCAAAGTGGTCAACAGAAACTGGAGTGCAATAACATGAACAGGACAGATGTACATCAAGCACCCTCTGTCCTGTCAAACCACCTGCCTCCTACAGCTCCCATCCCCTCCTGCGCCCTCCCCTCTCTCTCTCTCTCACACAGAGGAGAAGAGAGAGCTGTGTAACCATTCTATATCAACAGGAAAGTTCGGTGATATCTTGATGTGAAATTATCCATCTGAACTTTGCTGCATTTGTTTTCTTCAGAGAACAATAATGGGTTACTAAAAAGGAACATTTTGAATCCAGATTGAGTTCTGCGGTCTCCCATAAAACATATTTTCTGCAATCCGGAATTCTGTGTGAAATGAAAGAGCAGAGAGCAAATATCATGAAAAACTCAGGATGGGAGGGTAAGACACACACACAACCCCCTGAAAATGTCTACAAAGTCATCGTATTCCTTTAATCTTTCTTCATGCCCTGTGTCATTCAAACTTTAGACCCGATCAAACAGTGTCCGACACCTGTCTTAAGCTGCCACTCCTCACCTGTAGATTAACTTTCCCACTATGGCCGGGCGCTCGAAGATGAAACATACTGCATACTTAAATTTGGTGTCACTGCCACAAAGGTTAAATGTCAGAGACCCATGGAATATCGCGGGTGTTTATGGACAAGCCAGGGGTCTGGCGTTGCTCGACGCTCGTAAAGTGTGATATGCCGGCTCCTTGCCTGGTGGTCGCCAATAAAGTTTACAAGCGAGGATCGGAACACCGCCGGTACTGAGTTGAAAGGCTAGCAATGCAGGGCGTCTATTGGTAAATTTACTATATTTTCCTCGCTTTATAGCCGCACATAAAATGCCGCTATACTCCGCCGAAAATGGAAGAGCGATCAATTATGCATTCATAAGAAAATGTTATATAAAGCGGATGTGCTTAGCGCTTTTATGCGGGGGCTCCGAGAACTCTCAAAGAATGTGTTCAGAATGTCAGATGTACGGAAGCAGTCTACTCTGTAATTGCTTGCTTTTGTGCTCTCTCTCCCTCTCTTTCCTTTTCTATCCCCCTCTCCCCCACCTGTCTCTCATTTAATTTCTTTTCATTTTTACGAGTCACACTGCAAGAGTGATATTATTCAGTTATTAGACCTACTTTGACTCTGATTCCACTCAGAAACAAAACAAAACACAAAATAAAACAGAAACAAACTACAAAATAAAACAAAACAAAACGAAGAAAAAAAACCAAAACAATAAAAAACACAAAAGAAAGAAAGCCAAAACAAAGCAAAGCTAAACGCGGTTTATAGAGCTGCCCTCGCATGGAAGTCGCGTGGATGCTCGGCTGGATGGATAGTCTGAATGAATGAATGCGGGAGGAGGGTGCCAGTCTCAAGAACCTACATATGTCTGAATAAACATTTTTTTTTAATATTGCCCCCGTAAGTGTACATTCAAGACTAGACGCCGCTTTTTTAGGTGTTGTGTTTCCTGGGTACATTTAAACGAACTTTTGCACTTCCTGGGACTGTTCATCGAGTACAACTGTCTGTAGACAGCGATTTTAATAAACTAAAATAAGGGTTTTTTCCAAATAAGATTTAGAGCTGGTTATTTTAGCGAAATATTTGGAAGTGTGTGTTAAATGAACGATTTCATGAGTATTAAAGTGTGGGCATAACATGACACTTATAGGTTTCATTAAAAATATTAATAATAAACCTTATAAGCTTTTATAAACCTTACTGCCGTGTGAAGACTTTTTGCAAGCCAATATTTTGCTTTGGAGTAAACCTTACGGAGTCTTGTTGTAATCTTTAGCTTTGAAGTACAGGTTGATTTTTCTTGTCTAAATGGAAAATAAAAAAATAAAAAATAAAAAAAAACCACAAAAAAAACCAACCAAACAAACAAACAAACAAAAACAAAAAGAAAGAAAGAAAGAAAGAAACAAACAAACAAGAAGTCTGTCAGTCATGTTATTCAACAACTAAACAACAAATAGCAAACAAAATATTATCATACTATGAGAATTGCTTGTATTACAAACTAAAATTTCTTTGTTCTTTCTATCAGCACGTTAAGAAGGCCTTGAAGAAAGAGTGCAAGTGCCACGGAATGTCCGGATCGTGCACCATCAAGACCTGCTGGATGAGGTTGCAGTCCTTCCGCCACGTGGGCGATGTCCTCAAGGATCGCTTCGACGGCGCCACTAAAGTCCTCCCAGGTACATTGCTTACTGCTTTTTTAATTTTCTAGAATAGTCCAAAAATCCAAGAAGTAGACAGGTTTGTAGATATTACCGATATTTAGTCAAGTCGAGGCAAAATTATGCTTTTTAAAAAAGATTTTTTTCTTTCTTTTAACAAATTAGAAATACGTTTTGTGAAAAGAGATGTTCATTGTAAAAGAAGTGTTATTAAAGAAGTGGAGAAAAAATGTGTAATGGGATTTGTTGAAGATGTCTCATGATATAGGCTGTATACTGAATACTGCTCATAACTTTTAGGTGAATATCACGCCTCGTCAAGCGACAGCTTAAAATTAAATGGACTTTAAAACATAAAACCCATTTTAACAGTAACCAACTCTTTGTAATACCGTGAACTGCAAGCAACAAACTGTTGAAGTCTGTGTTGAACACGATTAAGCAATCTTTTATCAGTATCGCCGACGGTTTAACTTGTTTTGTACTGGCTGGCCTCAGCAAAGTCAGTTGTAACCCCACACCCCACACCCACCACCTGAGCAACATTGTCACCACACGCCCCAGCCCCCACACCTACTTACCACCCGCCTACCCTTTTATACACTGAGCTCGCGGATCACAGCGGACGTCGTAGGAGCACACTTCTGTAAAGACCAGAGTCCTGCGAACAACAATCCACCGTCCCAGTCCACTTTTATGGGCGCCACGGGCGGTGTTCTAATCGTCGTGTCCGGCAACAGACCGTGACCCTTCCTGCTGATGCTATCCGAGAAACAATGTCGGAACGCCGCCTGTAGACACCCGACCGGTCAATTGGGACCACTCACCTGTGACCATCGGGAGGACTACAAAGCGCTCTCCACTTTATGTGCGTGCCGACTGGTCCCGCTGACCTCTGTAGCACATTCCTGAGAGGACAGCTGTCACGTGTGCCAAGAAAATATAGAAAAGACCCCGAAGACAACATTGACTTGTCTGAAATATTTCAAAAATACTGCTGGCTCTGTTTTAATTGTTACTTATAAAGTGCATGAAATAAAATTTTGAGCTGTCGTTTTGCAAATTCTTTTCTATGGCAAGGGGGACTAGTCGATGCTTGAAGTTATATTTCGTATCTTCTGACTGCAATTAACGGAAGGGCTGATCTCTTCATTTTTTTTAAAACGCTTAACAGGAATCTTTGATCATACAGACTAAACAGGATTAACTCCTGGATACCATTGTGATCGAGCTAAAAATACTAATTATTTAATACTGTAATGTTTAGGGGGTTGCAAGACATGCTTTACATGCATCAAAATACTTTTCATTTCAGTTTCTTACTTACTTGCCCACAGATGCGTTTTATGCCAATAGATGTTTCAAAAGTCCACTTCGCCTCTCTTTCCTCTTCTCTCTCTTCTCTTTTTTTTCGTTCTGCCTGATTTACCAACTGAATGATGTCCGTGCTTTTCCTGTTCTCTTTAGGCAACGATGGAAAGCCTGTTATGAAAGGTTGGTATGGTTGCCCAGACTAACCGTCATTAAACCATTCGCCATCACAACAACTCCTTGCTTTGTTACCTCAAGTGTTTTGACAAATATCAGTGAAGTTTTGTCTTTCAGTCTACATTAATGCTTTGTTTGTATAAACAAACTAACCCTGACTGCCGTGTGTAGTGTAATCCTGAAAGTATTCGTTTGATAGAATCATAGCCTGCTAGTTTCTTCAATATATCTGTTAGCATTGTTATGCTTGCATATATTGATACCTGTCTGACATCAGAAACTAACTGCTGATAAACATGAACGCGCATGTAACCTGTGTAGCTACCTGTTCCTTTTGCGAGTTCATTGCAGCCTTTGGTTTCGTACAACTGATACCTTTCTATATTTTGACTGGTAATGATGCAATACCCCATGGGAAACGAGTGGCTTTGCCAATCAGAACTGATAATAAAATAGCTTATTGTAAAACTTGGTTGCCCTTCCTTGCACCGGTTGGTTCTGTTAGAAGTTGACAAAACCTCATTCAGCATCTTTTTTCTAAGAGTGCCCACGGAGCTCGCTTGTGTTGTGGTGTGGATGGGCAGTTTAAGTGTGAAAGTGTTAAACTGTGCTCCCTGTGTATAATGTCCTATGCTTGTTGAGCTTTTATGTAAGGTTTGGTTTTATATTAAAGTTTATATCTGTCTTTACTCTCTGATAAGAAGAAAAGTTGATCTGCAAAAATCTTTTAATAAGTCCTTTACGAAAATTATTAATGAAACCTCTATTAGAAGTTTTGCTATATTTAGCTTATTCGCGTGTTGCTAAAGTAAGTTTTGTTTTGTTGATTTTGACAGTTGTGGTTGATTTATTTACCTTTTTGGAGGGGTACACAATAAGACAGCTTAGGTGACGTCCTTTCTATGTCATCAGACCTAAAAATCTTCTCTCCGAAATGGTTCCGAAGTGGTTCGAATCAGAATCTCCCCATTGCCAGCAGAATTTGTGTTATTGTCACAACAAAAACTTCAATCTTGTTTCAGGCAATGAGGGCAACATGAGGGAAACAGTTAAAAAGCTTCAACTTCAGTCCGGCGAACGTCAACCACAAGGAACCTGGCCGCGGCGACCTGGTGTATTTTGAGAGTTCGCCGACTTTTTGCGAACATGACGTCACCCTCGGTTACCATGGCACCAAAGGGCGCGAGTGCAATGAGTCCTCCTCGGTGTCGACGGATGCGACCTCATGTGCTGCGGGAGGGGCTACTCCTCGGAGACTTTCATCGTGCGGGAGCGCTGCGCGTGCACCTTCCACTGGTGCTGTCACGTCAAGTGTGACGTGTGTTCTATAAAGAAAGTGCGTTACACGTGCAATTGAGAAAAGCAATGGAACGTCATTGTGCAAGACTGCCGTTGACAAACTCCCTCCATCAAGGATCGCTTTCTCATCCCTTCCTCGTTACCTACTTTCCTCGCCACCACCTCCACGATATGTCCTCGAACATCCGGGTGACCACAAGTCTTCACGTGCCTCCTTTTTCTCCATGTTTCTGTGTTTTTCGATAACACTCGATGAGATCGAGGATAACAGCAATCGACTCTCTCAACCGTTCGTAATCTTATTTGATAAGCGTTCAAAACGCCACCAGAGAGAGAATTTTGGATTCAGGAGGTGATGGCATCAAGATCAAGGACGTTCGTTTGTGGTCGCCAAGCGACCGTTACACTTGTTGACGTCATCACAGCTGACCCCGTCACGGGTCTGAGGCAATGAGGATGCAAAGAATGAAATTATGCACAGGTACAACTGTGGATGATTTTACCTTTCATACAAATGGTGTACATGCAGAAATATTGACTCTTGGCTTCACAACAGAGAGATCATGGTGTTTGTACTAACGCTGACTAACATGGACAGAAACTCTACTCAGATATTTAACTTCGTGAAAGGAACAATGCTTATTCCTGTGGGTTTTGATTGTCGACTGTACGATAATATATTTGCATCGTACCTGTGCCAGAGAAGAAAAAAGAGACGAGGCAGTATTTGTCGGAAACTCCACGTTGTGTGCGATATACATTCACCAGTAAAAGGGAATCCGAATCTCAGATGAACACATCTATAAACTGTTGCTCGGAAGATGGAAAGAGACTTTTTTTTTTACGAAGGATGGTTGTTATATGATATTAGTCCGTTTTAAATAGCTTAATTATAATTAATTTTTATCCTCTCTGCCTGCATGCATGTTTTAGCATATGTTCTCCTTTGGTACCCACTCATCAAAACAAATTAGAGTATCAGACTCCTAGAGACATCAGACTGTTCTCCTAATTTTAAGTTCTACTTGTTTACTGAATGTACTACTTTGTACATGAAATTAGTTCTCAGCTAACCTTCAAAAGACTTGAATGACAAATCATTGTCTTTGCCCCACCTCTCTATTGGTCCCTTTCTGAGTGTTGGTACTGTGTTTTAAACAGTCATTCGTGCTTGCTTGTTTGCCCTAAGCTAGTTATATTCATTCCTTCTACATCAACTGCTTGTTATTTTGTTATATAATTAATTTCCTTCATAACTGAGGCAAACAGAGTGCTGAAGGAACGAATATGAGGCATTATGTGGTGTGGGTTTTTACCCTCACCTCCCACAGTCACCTGAACAGTAATCAATGCGATATCAGTTCTTGTATATCCCCAGACATCCACTTTCCTTGAAAAGATTTGTTTGTACCCACACTGCAATGCTAAATGGAGTGAAGGTAAAGGCTGTATGAGGTTAACTTTGTCCTCCCTTGTTCCTTCTTTCCCACGTTCAATAAGTGCGCAAACGAAGATCATTAACTATTAGGACCTGGAGGAAACAATTAATTTCACTCGTGAGCCTCCATGGGGAAATCGCAGCTATATTGGACAACATGAACAAACTTGTTGGCAGATGGAGCCACAAGGGGCACTTCTCTTCGATAAACACTTTTAGATTATGCCTAATGTGTAATCAAATCACCAGGCCTTTGTTGTTTATTGAGCCGAACAATTATTTCCGTTAAGTGGACGTCATTTGCCCTGAAACAAATGTTTTCATCTGTTTTCCGCATCTTCTCTACTACCACTCCCCTACTCCTGTTTCTTATTGAAAGTTTCCTTTCATCTTTCTCTCAGTTGACTTTTGCTGCTATCCCAGACTGCACTCTACCCGTTTCTGAGTCTGTCGTTTCGTTTACCCGCCTGCCTGTGTTCTGATCATTCTATGCTAATGTTATTATTTACATTTCTTAGGGCAAGCAGTGTACTCAACCAGCCAGTCACCCAGACTCCTTTTACTCAAACACCTTAAAGACACAGTTAGCCAGCTACTTAATCATTCGGAATTTTCCATAATCCACCATATATCTCGTTTTAATATATCAGATATTATTCTCAGGTTGTAATATGTTTATAATATTGTGTGATTAACCGTTTACATGGTAGATTGTAAAGCCGTCTTAAGTTACCGCTTAGTTTTTTTTTTAAATTGAAATATGAAATGTTGAATGATATATATATATAGACATCAATATCTTTATCAGTTGTTTCATCATTTAAGTACATGAAATACTTCCTAATAGTTGTGTTATAGTTGTAAACTAGTATTGTCTTTGGGGATAACGCATGACGTCGATGAAGTGTGTGTGTGTGTGCGCGCGTGCGTGAGATTTGAGACGGAGCCAGTGAAATAATGAATTTATGCTCTCAACCCTCAACAATCACACACATCTTTACAAAAAATAAGTGTCCCCTCCTCTTTCACTTTCTCTCTCTCATACACACATGTGAGCGCGCACGTGCATACACGCATACAGAATTATGTTATTACCGTGAACAAGGACTTATTTAATTCTAGTATTATGTTTATTCCAAGTTCTGTTAGATTATTTCCCTTTCGTGATATTTAGCATGGTGTTACCTGTAACTAAGCAACACTTAGTTGTGTTGTCCTGCTGTTTTTTTTTAAAGTTTATTTGTCAATATTGTGCCTTTCGGTTGCTGTTTGATACCTAATGATATAAAGGGTTATTTCCTATGCAAAGAACGTTTTGAAATAATTTGTTCTTCTCATTCCCTCCTGTGTAATTGGTTTTCTGCATATTATTGTCCTCAAAATTTCATAGAATTTTTTAATAGAACAGTCAGAAGCATTACAACAAATATGATTCAACTCACCGTGTTTCTTCAATGCTATGGTTGTATCAAACATATGGGGAAAAATATTAGAAGGGCGAAAAGCATACTGCTTGACAGAAGGAAGGAAAGTGAAAGCCATAATTCAACAGGTAGCACGCAGACTCGTATCTCCCTTGCGACACCGGAAAAGGTTTTTTTTTCAGACGGCAGCAGCTTGAACAGGTGTTGAACTTCACTCAGTTGAATTAGCTCTGACATCAGTTGGCTGTGATTGCACTGATTTGACCAAGTTATTATTTTTAATTTTTCGTGAAGAACCAAGGACAAAGCGCTTTCGAACATATGTGTGGGATTACAGTTTTGTTGCTGTTTTCGTTGAAGTTTTTTTTTCTTCTAAATTTTCTCATTTCTCTCATTTTATTTCTCTGTCTCCTCTATCCCAAGTCTCATTCTCTATTGGTAAAGTACATCAGTCACGACAGTGTCCCCAACCTTCGCCTCGATTATACAAGGAATAATAGTAATCGTCAACTTCGAGTCGTCCATACTTTATAGAGGTGTCCTCGCGTAAGTTGCGCCTGCTTGCACCTAGCGCACCTTTAAGACATGCAAGGAGAAAACTGAGAACAGAACTTGATGCTGCTCTTCCAGTCTCAAAGTTGTACAGGATTTTTTTTTCTGGATTATTTCCCCACATTATCGCTTTTTTTTTTTTTTTTTTTTTTTTTTTTTTTTTTTTGTCGTTTAAACTTTCGTCGTGACTTCGTTGACTTTCAAATTTACAGACGATGTCAAGGTAGGATTTCTTTCCAAATGATCGGGTCACCAAGGGACATTGTCTCCCCTTGTCCAATCTTTTTCGACCAGACACACCATCATCGTACTCACCATCGTCGTACATCGTCAACATCGGCTGAGGCGAAAAAAAAAAGATTGAATGGTAATCTTTATTACTTACTGACAGTAATTAGACAACCTTAGAGAACTGAGGCTCCATACTTATAAATTATAGTCATAGCGGCATTAATATACAGGGCAATAGTTTGCTTGAGATTCTAGCTTAGGATTAATTTCACATAAGTTACAGTTCATCATTAGAACGACGCCAAAACGTGCGAATCGGAAACAGTAAGCTCTTTAGAATTTGTATCCTTAGAATATAGCAAAATATATTCTAAAATTATACAAGCAAATAAACAGCAATTCACAGTATGCACAGGACCAATCATGTATGAAATCTCGGATTAATACACATAATGACATGAATAATGATATTTTACGATCAGTGTCTACACAAGCGAAAGTCGCAAAGTCATTCTAACACAAGAAGAGGACAGTAGATCATCAAACAACATCCAATAGCTTAACAGCAAAAGTGTCAAACAAAAAAAGTACAATCTGGACACTAAACTTTGCCTGGTCACTTCTCTAGAGCGACTTTTTATTTGATAATGACAAAACTAGAAGGTTTGAAGGGTCATTTCGCTCATTCTATTTTTTCTCCCTCTTCTTCGTCTTACTCTTTATCGGTAGCTTAGTATTACTACATTTAGAATTTTTATACTGCATAACTCCTTTACACACCATAATTCTAATGCTACATAATTCTCTAAACCTACATAGCTTTGCTACATTACTTATCTTTACTTGTCTTGTCCTCCCCTACAAGAGTTTAACTTAGGTTATATATATAAAATAAGCCTTTATATTTTCACTATACAGTTCTCTTAGTTGATCGAGCATTGATTTCTAATTCTGAGGAATCGGTATTACAAGACTTTGAACGACTAAAGGAAACATTGTCTATTAATTCTATTTTTCACAATCATCGTTCTGTAACAGCTATAGGTAAAAGGGGACCAGGGGATACCTAACATTAGTACTAGCAGCAGGGTTTCTAGTAGTAACAGCAGTAGTAGTAAGAAAATGCCACAGATACATCATTCCATCACATCAGGCAATGTAAATCACTTTAATCTTGGTCAGTCGGCATATGGCCTCCAACTTCTTAACTCATCTTAAGAGTTTTTCATGTAGAGAATGATAACAAAGATTTTGGACTTCACGCAACCCATCATCGTAATGTTAGTGTTTAGGACTCTTGGTTAAAAGAAAAATAGTAAAAAAAAGGGGGGAAAGAAAGAAAGAAAGAAAGAAAAAAAAAAGAGAAACAAAAAAACAAACAAAAGACCACAAAGATGCCCCAGCCCATCACAGGCTATGGGAATGGCACTGTCAGGCAGATAAGACATGAGAAAATGTCACTTATTACAATTGTTTGTCCGACAAGCAGCATCAGAACAGTGTCATCTTTGACCAAACCGACTGTGATAGAAGCATCTTCAAACAGATGTTGGATCTTCAATGAAAGGGAAAGAAAGTAAAGAATTTCTCTGCTGAATTATGACCACTTTGAGCAAAAACACAGTCGGTCAGTAAAATTTAGCAAAAGTAAGCTGTGTAGGGTACAGATTTCCCTCCATTCAAAAATCTCTGAAAAGAGGGATTATAAACACCAAGGAAGACAACAGTTGTATAACTGAAATAATTTTTTTAGCATTTAAAAATTTTGGAGGAGAAATAGTTTTTAACTTTTTTAAAAATAAATGTCAGACAAAGTAATATTTTGAGAACAAATGGATTTCTGGTAAGACAATATGACATAGCGGCACAAACTATGTCCTTTAAATGCAAACTGTAGTTAAAATTCATCTCCATGCATCCACTAGCACTCAGGAACTCATTATCGAGTCTTTTGGTTTTTTTTAAAAGTCCTTCCACTTTGAAAAAAAAAAGAGAAGCAAATGCCAGGCACTAGAACCTTCTGCCAACATGTCTACAGGTAAATCAGACACAACAGTGCAGGCGCCTTACCACAAGAAGCCAAACATATAAGCAGATTAGAGTCGGCACTGTGTTCAAGACTTGTATCTGAGTTCACTGGTCAACATACCCGAGTGTTCATCATGAGCTGTACACTGTCAGGTATTACATGCCAAAGGACTACTTCTCTATGGTCATTCTATGAGTTTGAAAACTGCTTCAATAGTTCCTGAGAAGACACATCAACGCTTTCAAGCATAATACCTTCACGTGACTAAAACTATACATCAGAATCAACTCAATTTTTTCGGATACATAATGGTAAAAAAAAAAAAGAATTTTAACAATTGTACGCCAGATTATGTTAGAATTGTTTACTATTTAATAATAATATAAATATAGTATCCTTACTAGCCGTGAAAGAGACTTTTATTACAATTTATTTGGATGTATTCAAACAAATAGAACCGTTAAGTTGAATACGTCAGCGTTGTATGAGGTCGGGACTTGAAACCATCAGCTGTACATGTGGGGTACATGTACCAATGATTTTAGATTGTGACACATTTAATAAGATAGAACCGTGATTGTAAGCATTTAGCAAGGAAATGGACCTGTGGTAATAATTTATTACATGCGGATACTTCGTGTCGATATAAGGGTGTATCTATATGTCGTGTATCGCCTTCAGAAAGATACATAAAAAATATAGAAACATTATTAACCATTTCAGCAAATCGTCAGACCATGTACGTTTTGTTTTTGCTGATTTTATGTTTCAAAGAAGACCTATTGATGGAGTAAAGACAACTGAGCCTAAAGGAACAGTTCTTAACATTAAATTAGAGAGTAAAACGTATCTCCTGGGGCGACAGAAACCAACACAGAACTGTTGTTGTCCATGTACTCAGGTGCATTGGGGCTAGAAGCAGGTTGTCCTGTTCATTAAACACATAATGAGAAAGATATATTTAAAGGTAGATGGCGATGAGAAGTGTGCAACCGAAGGTAGAATGTCTCCAGAGGCAAACAGATTTTACCCAGCGACCAGACAGCAGCCAACACAGAGAAGGAGATTCTAGCATCCTGGTGTATGATGAGGACGCAGTGGGGCTCTGGTCTTCAGTGTGCATCCCATGAGACCAAGCGCCTTAAGCTAACATGTTGCACTGACTCCGTGACAGGAAGTGAGTCCTATTCACAGCCATGGATCCTTCGAGGAACATGGCATACATGTGCATGAAAACTGAATTTTCATTATTAGACTATGGTACGGAGATGATGGTCGTGTGCGTGTGTGTCTGCTAGTGTGTTTGATTGTATTACGAAAAGATGGACGGACTTCCGCACATGCATCTTCGCACGTACACCGTCAGTTGGTTGGCTGATCGTACGACTGGCTGGCTCAGTAATGACAGATAGAGTAGATAACCCTAGAAGGTTATTTCGTGCAGATAATAAAGGTGTATCTATACGGTGTGTGTCGCCATCAGAAAGATACATAAAATCATCCACTGTCACAGAGGTTAGTATAGACAATCTTCCTTTACCTCCCCAGCGCATCATACTGGGTTAAGGATACCCATGGACGATGATCTAGTTTTAGCATAAAAAGAAAAAAAAATACTAGCTAAGCTAAAATATCAGAAGAAACACAGTGAAGCCTGCACAAAACAGATGACTTGACTACAATGAGCATTGTAGCCACTACATCCATTGACATAGAGGGTTAAAGTCAAGTACAAACTGAAACTATTATGACTGGCATAGAGGGCTGATAGATGGGCGGGGTCACATCCTATTTCCCTCTTTTTACACCCAGATAGAGTTGATTTAACGGGGGTCAAACATGTGCACCTCATCCAGTGTTTTTCTTTGGATGAACCACTCACTTCAGGCAAAGTTCATCGTGTATATACATCGAACTGACGCTCCGTCCTGCTCACTTCACGCACAGTTATATCGTGTATATATACACCTAAGGTGAGTAGAAAGTGAGTGAATGAGTGCGTGCGTGCATGCCTGAGTGCGTGAGTAAGTAAAGTTCAACCACCTTTCATTCGAGCAGTCATGATCCACGTTGTCTTATACAACCGACTTCACTTTTGCAAAGTATGTCCGCATCCTTTCAACAACTTCTCAGCTGTTACAACCTAGCATCCGACTTTTTAAAAAAAAGAAATCAGAATCGTTGCTCAAACACAATCGACGACTGCTCTGACCTTTTGGTGTGTGAGAGCCTTTCTGACTGATGTCAGCAAGTATAGGCACAGACCTAAATAATATAACGTTCATTATATGTAAACACCATATTTGTACACTCCATTGTTGTTGTTTTGTTTTTGTTTTTTTTGTTTTTTTGAAATGACAAACATTTCTTTTTGGCTGCTAGAAACTAGTGTCAAAATGAGCAGCAGAACAGAAGCAGGAGGAGTTTGCAAAACGCTCTCAGTTTCTTTAGGAGACGTTGGTGACAAACAGAAAACAGTTCGCCGAATTGTGTCCATGGCAAAGGCACAGTGTCTGTCTTTTCACAAGTACCTGTTGACAGTATCCATTTAGGTGAGTGAACACAAAAGCAGCGAGCTTCTGTGACAGGTCCTATTGTCACGCTCATTGCTGACGTCACAGCATACATCATGATCACCACAACAACAAGAAAAAACAAAGTCACATCAAAGACTCGTATAGACACCCATCGTCCATGCTCTTCTAGATTATCTTATACATGATGGGACACGTGTCACACTCTTGGTGTCAAAGGTCATTAAGGACTAATTAGCAAGATCACTATGCCTCGTGTAAAGGGCAGATGCACGTAATAGTAACATAAACCCGACAGTTATGAAAACCATAGCTCATCATAAGATTAAGAGTCAAATGACAACAACCGTGTGGTCCATCCACGCAGCTCCGTTACATGCATATGTATTCTTCACAACAACTTCCGGGAACCAAGCTTGGCCCTTTAGCACGTTTTAGTCTCCAGTTCCCCCCATCAATGACACTATGGACAAAGGGGGAGCGGTGGTGGAAGGTTCAAACCTCAGCGTGGTCATGCATTTCAGAGCATGGTGTCTGTCTGATGGTGAGACCCAGTCCTCCTCACAAGCACCTGTGTATAGTCTTGACTGTCGTGCACGTCTCACACTGGACTTCACAGCACCACATGAAACGACACTTGCAGTTCTCTTTGACTGTGATCTGCTCCTTGGAGTGGCCGCGGTTGCAGCACAGCAGATCACAGCCACCGACGCCCATGGAATTTGGGTCGCACTCCCTACCTTTGGTCCCTAGGGACCCCACTTTGCGTTTGCGATTGCAGAAGTTCGGAGACTCCTCTGAGTATACCAGGTCCTCCTTGGAGGGAGGTTTGATTGTCTCCCCTTCTGGGAGCAGCTCCTTGGCGTCGTTGGAGATGATGACCTTGGCCGCGCCATCAAAGCGGGCCTTGAGGCGGTCGCCCACGTCCCGGAAAGCCGGCATCTTCATCCAGCAGGTCTTGAGAGTACAAGAGCCGGACAGGCCGTGACATTTACATTCCTGCCGCATGTACTTCTTCACCGCCTGCAGATATGCACACAACATAGCGAAAGGTTAACCATCTTATGCTTAGAAATAACATGCACTCTTCAAATAAGACCCATCATCTCCTCTCCCTTCCTGCATTCTAGTAAGGATACCCGTGAATCCATCTATTCGTTACTTAATTATAGATTTCATCATAATTCTTACCTATACTACCAAAAGTCTAAACAAAGTAAATATTTTGGGAAACCCTAACCTCAAAACAATGCTGAAGTTCTCTGGACCCAACTGCGGAGAAAATAAATAAATCTTAACCTCGCATCAAAGATGATAGGACCCATCTTTCATCCCTCCCCCGCGACGTTACCCTTCGTCCCTCTCCTCTGACTTTACCCCTCGTCTCTCCCTCGTGACGTTATCCCTAGTCCCTCCCCGTGACGTAACCCTTCGTCCATCCCCCGTGACGTTACCCTTCGTCCCGCCTCGTTGTTGTGCAGCTGGATCAGCGTGGTGACGTCAGCGCGTCCTCGTTTCTTGCGGCGCCTGGCATCCATGAACTCGCGCGACTTCTGGTACCCGAACTCCACGTTGTCGCCGCAGCCACCCCACTCCCACTCGCCGTCAGTGGACATGTCACGCGCGTGGTTCTGGCACGTGCACTGCAGCAGCCCGCCCAGGCTGCAGGCCTGCGTCACAGCGTACACCACGCCAGCAGCCGTGATGGCGTACAGGAAGGCGGACTCTCGCGTGTCTGGGAAACACACACAAGCAGCAGACACAGTTTATAAGGCTAGTCAGCGGTGGAGGGGAGGTGGGAGGAGGGGTAGGAGCAAGGGGGGTGGGGATAGAGTCTGTCAGAGACCACGATCTCGTGTGTATATGTAGCAGAAGGAAAGAATCCAGCTTGTGAGTAAAGTAAGCCGCATTGTGGGAGTCGGTCACAGCGCCACAGTTGGTGGTAGACAAAACATAAACTCAAGAACATAAACATACGAGAATAAACACGAGAACGCAAACTGAAGCGCAATTACATGAACATAAACACGAGAGAACACGCCAAAAGGACAAAAACACAAACAAAAACACATAATATAGAACACGAACCTTACAAACACAAACCTTACAAACACAAATAAAAAAAAGCATATAACACAAGAACACAAACTCAAACAACTGACTGATTGGATCCGTATCGAAGGGAAAGGTGAGAATCTACTCACCCACGCACGCACGCTAACACACACTCACACACTGACCCTCTCGTTTACTTTCTTTTACTCACAACGTTTGTAAAAAAAAAAATTTCTAATCTCTTAGAACTGTTCAGAAAGTTATAGAAGTTCAAAGATACTCAGACAAAGTTCAAAGGTATTCACTCCTCAAAAGTTCGGAGTTATTTTGGGCTGTTGTAAAGAAAACTAAAGAAAATCATACAATTAATGTATCACATAAATACTGTATCATATAAAGACTGTATCATATAAACAAACCATAACAGAATCTTTATAAAATCGAGACCAGAGTAAGCAGACTTTCGAAACACGGCGAACGGATTACGGAAGAGCTCCAAAGCAAACCCTGCCTTTGTGAAAAAAAATCTTTCTCCATCTAAGAAAACAATATGTAATATGTGTAAAGCAGTCGGTAGAGGGGATAGGATCAGAGAAACAAGTAAACAAACAAAAAGAATAGACAAACAAAGGATCCATGCCTGACACAGGTTCACCTTGTTTTCTGTTTGCCTTTGACTGCCTCTCAACACGAGAAGGTAGGTAGGCTTTGAGAACAAGACACATTGCCTGTGAAACGTGTGGATGTTTAGTTTTTAAATCTTCCCTGTCTTGTCTTGTCTGTCGACAACCTCTGTTTTTCAGCTTGACTGGTGCCGACTACTGTCAAAACATCCTCCATGTCTGACATGCTTGAAGGTTTAGTCTTTAGGGGAGTTTGTTTTGCTGTCCTATGCGATGGATTTAGTTCTAAAATACCACGAGGCCTCCTCGGGGAGCATCTCCTGGCACCCTCTTTATTATTAATAAAATAATAATTAATTGAATTTATAAAGCTCAACACCCCTCCCCACCTTCCCTCGTGGACACGAGGTCAGTCCGATACATATGAAAAACCACAAACAGTTCGGTTCGACAGTAAACAAAACAAAAATATAAGCGCTAACAGAAAAGGTGCATGGAGGAAAAGAGGCTATGGTAATCAAGAGAAAAATAAAAGAATATGTGAAGAAATATTAATTTTAGGTTTATGCTAGATACTTCCTAAAGAGATAGGTCTTGAGGCCTTTTGATATTCCCAATACTTTCAAAATGAGCATTCTTGAAAATTAAAATAATAGTTTGTACTTTACAAAGACACTAAAATCATTATCAATGGGGATTGCCTGTAATTTATTTTGAAAAAAAATAGTGCATTAAAAAAAAAATCATTAATTACAGTCAAAAAATTGTCAACGTATTCACTTCAAAACATATTTTCCAGAGTGTATTCTTCACCTTAATACAAAATGATTTTGGTGAGCTACACCCTTCCTGGAGCTAAGCTATTTGTAGCCATAAATTATCAGCTCTCAACCCCTCCTCTATCCTTCCCGGTGTACCCTCTTCCCCATCAGCACTTCGTTATTTCATTCTTTGCTTTTGTTTCCATAACAACGCTTGTCAACATTAAATTGTGACCGCAATACTAACCAAATTTGTGAAAGTATATCAACCTAAAGTCATCTTCAAAAGAGCATCACTATCATCAGCAACACTAACATCATCAACGAGGATATCAGATAAAAGTCAGATTCTAAATGAAGAAAGTACCTGCGTCTATAATGTTTCTGTCGGCATTAGTCTGTCTCTGTATGTATTTATATATGTATACAATAAAAAAAATCAGTCAAAGTTTCACATTTTAGAGGGCAGACACCATCAGCAATCCGCCCATTTCCTGAACAAAGCCTGCTTTTTTCAAAGCGGTGTTGGGGACGTATCTCTATTCAGGACGAGTGTGTACCCTGATCTTTAGTCAAGATGGGAATCGCTAAATATGCACGCTACTTGTTTAATGGCTTATAGACAAACATTTGCCATCAGGCCTTGCCCTGCATCTCGTATTGCACAGACGTACAACACAGGCCAGCTCTCTCCTCGGCAAACTTCAGAATTTTACTGGCAGCCCTTCTAACACTTTGAACGTCCGTTTCTTGTCTGCCTTGCGTGGTTGTCAAGCAAGTTTCACTTTTCAGTAAAAAGAAAAAAGAAAAAAAAGAAAGAGAGAAATATTCAGCTGCAGCACAGACACACACACATGTCTATGCATGCCCTTCCCTACCAAAAATAAAAGGAAAGCAGACGCACGTACAATGAAATTACAGGCAGCCCTCCCCTCTCTCCAGCCAAAAAGAGAGAAAAAAAATCAGACATATAATAAAGAGAATAAAGTGTATCTCTTGTGGATGGACTATGTAGCCAGCACAGTGATGAAAGGTGGCTACACTGAACAGAAGCAGGGTGGCTGAAAACCATCCACCGAGCGCTCTGGACCGAAGGTTCCACTGGAAACTATGATCGCGAAGGGGAGGTGGGCGCTATCCTTGGCGCCATCAAAGCTGAACCACAGAAAGCGAGACTTGTTCTTCTGCTCATACTTCCAGTTAATTTGAGGCGCGTTGACATCACAGGCAAATTAGAAAAATAACAGAGAACCTTGATCGTTCTTTGCTTTCATTTCTCACTCTCTTCTTTCCTTCTATCTATCTTTCTTTCTCACTCATGGTTAAGGAAATGACAAAATAAATCACTTTGAGCAAGCAAAAAAATAAAAAAAAACCTTTGCGCCATGTAATTTTGTGCAATTGTTAAAAAAATGCTTCCCAAGCCCCGTTGCAGAGTTCAAGATTTCATTCTCTATATTGTCATTAAAAAAAAAAAAACCGCTGAGCAACAGTCGTCGCTTTGTCAAAAGGACAATTTGCTTCGCTCGTACACTACAAGCTCTGTTGTGGTCAAGAACAGACATCCCCCTTACCTCTAGCATCTCATCGGACATTCTACATCATCATTTCAGGGTCTTTTGTTTCGCACTTTAAATACCAACTGTTTGTCACGAACATTTTATGTTCTGCACACTAAAAAGCCCCCCGCCGTTAACGACAAGGATGTTTCCTGCAGCTTACACCACCTCCTCCTCCACATGTTCTTTCTGCACGTGAGTCTTCAGCGCGAGACCCTTTGCGCGTGTGTCGGCGCCTACATACCCCATCCCGCTCTCCCCACCCCCGGCTAATGATACAGCTGCAGGAAGAGATGAGGCCTTGTGAAAGAAGGGAACCCAGTGCAGAGGGAGGGGTGTCTGGAGGAAAGCCAAGGTGGTGGCTTCCTTTACTGTCTGGATGGCCTGGGCAGTGTACCCTCATGTCTCGCACTCTCCAGTCTCGGGTACATAGAAAAACACCCAGAAAAAATGAGCTCATAATATATAAAAAGCTTAGAAAAAAAAGTTACACTGTGTCACTTCCACAGCCTGTTACAACAGAGAATAAGTGCGTCATGCTTTTTTAAACTGTATCTCATACATGGGAGAAAGAGAAAGATGGAATTCAGTACAGCAGGACCTTTGATTGTAACGAGTTTAAAGATGACTTATAAACACAAAGGTCACAAAGGAAGATGTTGCTGGTAGCAACTGACTTTGTTAGTGGAATTTTTAAAATGTAATTTGTAATGCTGATACCCAACCGCCAGGGCATATAACAAAAGAAGAAAAGTGGCTCAGACACAAAATTAAATCCATGAATGCATGAAATTGCTATACAGAGTTCAATAATGCACACAAAATTCCACTCAAATTAACAAGAAAAGACTAACAAAGAAAGAGCTAATCTTCTCTAGCCAGTTAGGCGAAGGGACATCACTCTCATCCCAAAGTCGTGGGCAGTGGAGATCGAGGACTTTTGACAAAAAAAGAAATTTATCAAAAGTTACTAAGTAACAAATTTATTGTGAGTCTAGTGGCCCATAAACCTGAAATTGAGAGAATAACAAACGAGTGGCAATATCAACAGTCTTGTTTTTGGTATATTCTCCATAAATACTTTCTTTCCTTTCAGTCCACTCTCGGGCTCTGCGAAAAACCAACCGAATTTTTGTTTTCTCTTAAAGATTGCTTTAGAAATAGCCATGTGAGAACACCCAATTTAATGACTAAACAGACAATTTTGTTTAAGAAATGACAGGAATCGAACAGCCTTATCCCGACCATTAAGCATCGTAAAGATTATTCGTCACCGAACTCTGTTCTGTTCGATTAGATGTCTTCCTCTCGCTTAATAAACTTTAAATGACAAAGAAACTTAGATACTAGCACGTGTACCTCCCAACGTTCAACACCTGCACACAGCTGGAAAGGTGTGCGAAAGATAAAGCAAGTTGTCTAAATACGAAATAAAAAAAATAAATATCAAGATTGGGTGTGGACACGTCTACTACACGCATGTTAAAATGTTTTATAACGCAGGTAGGAGAAGGTTAAGCGGGAACTAAAAAGTAAATGTCGCAAAGATTTTGTCAGGTGTGCAGGAAGGCAACTGGTCACCGACTGCAGCTCGACAGACAGCTCCAGATGTTTATGCCAAACTACTTACACGCCGCGCCTTCTCGCGGACAAAACCACAGAAGCCACGCCCACCGAGGGACAAAGTCGAGCCAAAAAGGGAGGAGTCACCGCCCAATCGATTCGGCGGGGCAAGGTCACATGACCTGCTACTGACAACCGGTGGCCGCTCGAATGGGACACACGGGGGGTGGCAGGTGGGTAGGGGTTTTTATCTAGGGACGGAGGGTGGAAAGGAGCGTGGTCTCGCCTCCCTATCCCCATCCCCACATCCCCCCGACATCCTCCGACCCGCGCCAGACCGCAGCAGGACTGTCTACACTTGACATGAGCGCTATAAATAGCAGGATGGCGGGCGAGGGGCGAGCCGGTCCAACATTGCGGACAATTATGTCTCTTGCCGCCCGAGCGTGTACGGTGTCTGACATGCGAGCTGTGATAGGTGTTTAGGGCGGATCTTCCACAATCCATTCACACCTCGGAGAGACACGCCATAAACCGTTGGCTCGCGTGGAGAAGGTGGGGAAATCGTGCTTCACAAGAAGACGCGAGTCACGGAGAGAAAGAGAGAGTTTGGGGGGAAAGAGGATGTTGTAAGAGAGAAAGACAAGATGTGGAGGGAAACTGATAGTTGGGGGGATAGGGGGATGGGAACGGAGGATGTGGGATGGGGAGTTGGAGGTTTAGTCTGGCACACAGGATCGAATCTTTTACAAAAGTCGTGTAAGAAGAATAACAGACGAATGCTTTCGATTTGGGGTTTGGTTGGGTAAAAGCAGATCGGTGTTTCCTAATTAAGGGGTATCTCTCACTCGAAACAAACCACTTGGCAGATGTACCCAGTTATGCTGTCGTTTCAATGAAGAAAGGGTGGAGATGGAGAAGATGGGTTGGGAGGGCGCTCCCTTTGCTAGACGAACTTGTTTCCAAACTCTCAGTAAACACATTCATGAAAGCAAATGGACACGGCGGGGAAAAATGATTGAAGTTTAATCAGTAACGATCTTTTGCTAATTCCGTTAATGGATTACGAGCATTACTGATGATTTCACTCATAGAACGAGCTCTTTCTCTGTCTTCTACAAATCGTTTTCCTGTTCACTGTTTCCGATCCCTCTCTGCCAGTTTATGCGAAAGTAAAGAAAGACAGAAAGAAATGAATGACAGACAAAAAAAGAAAGGAAAAAAGGGAATAAATGAAAAGGACAAGAAAGTAGAGAAAGTTGAAACTAGCTGGACGATTACTTATTTTTAACTTGAGTTTTTAGGTAGAGTTGTGCCTACAACACTTAATGTCCTGCATGTGCATTTGTAGAAGTGGGTACATGGCCTTCGTGATACATCACATCATCGTGGTCTAGCTAGCAACAGAAAGAAGTAGTAAAGTGCATCCAAAATCAAGTCTGTCAGACAAAGCAGCAAACACACTAACGGCAAACAAAAAAATTATAACAAAACTGGCAAAAGTGCTCGACAACACAAAGAAGAAAAGCTACTGTTCCGCCTAAGACCCAGACACTGCAACCTCCAAACTCACTGCGTGTGGACTGGCATTAAAACCTCGGTCTTCTGCCGGCGTGAAGAAGCGAACCAAACACCACAACACTTTCTCAAATCCTGTCCACCAACAAGAACGACAAACACATCTGCCAGTAGATGTCAAGGCTATTAACATCAGCCTGTGAGCAGCATCTCGCTCGAATGACCGTCTTTACATTTTATTGTCCAGAATAAGTTAGTAAAAGTTTTAGCGAGAAAAAGGTAAGTTTTTTTCAAAGCCCCGACGCCATTTAAAAAGGTATAAAATATTTTAGAAAAATACTTTGAAAAACCAAAGCATCTCAACGAGGAGAAGAAAAGGGAAAAATAATCACTCATCGACTGCCGAGCTCTTTCGGTTGTACTCAAATGCCACGAGCGATGTTACATCTGGCGCAAAGCATAAACAGACTTTCTTCTGGAGTAAAACCACAAATGTTCACAGAATGCACTGAAGGATCATTTTTTTTTAAAGTTATGTTTATTAGTAGTCTGCTTTACATATCATTGGTATGACTGTATAACACAATTCATTTATGGGGGTTATTTATGGCCCTCGAATTCTTGTCATGTCGATGTTATTGGCAATGTTGGAATCAAGCCGATTGAAATCTGTAATTGGCGTGTGTGATATCAGTGTAGTGTTATCGGTGTGATACATGTGTGATAAGTATTGTGGTTCATGCGTAAGAGAACTGGTCTCTAAATGCATGCTAAAAAACGAGTACCCGGGTTTAGAAATTCACACACACACAATGCACGCCGAGCACATGCCCATTAGAGCGCAATACGCTTTTTTCAGTTGGTGCGAGGTCTTCTGTAATTTTATTTAATCACAGGTGAAATATATACATGACTATTTCTCATTGGAACTTTTTATTCTTTTTTTATCTCGTTCTCAACACAATCCTGTCCATGGAGAAATGTAAAGGGGTAGAAAGTACTAGAAGAGAGGACAGGGAGCAGAAGACATTTTAACACAAGAGATATGAGAGAGAGGACAGAAGCAGAAGAGGCAGGATAAAAAGAATGAGAATAAAAAGTCATTGGCATCAAAGATGTCACGTCACGTCACTCCTATAACCATTATGTTTACATATTCTACATGTTTACATGACATTGGGAGTCGTTCCGAAACGTCTGTGTAACGGTCACAACTTGGAATCTTTCTTTCTGCGCGAAGAGCTTCAGTAAGACAGCACGGTGAAGACACCTTGAAGCGAATATCAACGGCTCTACTTTGTTCTCTTCCTTGCGCCTTTCCACGCCAGAACCACAATGAGAGATGCTAGCAAGGATTCCTCTCCCTTTAATTTTGTTAGCCGGTGATGTCACTAGTGTACGTGACGTCACACCTAGATCAAAGCCGCACACGTCGACGAGTGCAGCGTGAGTTGGCAAAACTCTTCGACGAGAGAGAAACAACAGAATCTGTTGGCACGTCGCCTTCACCCTTGGAAAACGAACCGATTGCTGAGATGCTCATATCTTTTGGAGGCTGGGGCGAGGGCTGAGGTTGAGGCGGGGGAAAGGCAGGAGGGGCACAGTGGGTGGCGGCGCCTGCTGGTGGAGGTGATAGTCGTGCTGGAGGAGGAGGAGTGGCGGTGATGCTAAGTTTGTGTAATATGGGTATGTCCAAGCTAGTTCCCGCGTACTATCGTCTGTGTGTGTGTAAAACATTTTCATATGTCAGTACTTGCAATACATGCGCACATATATGCCCATGTGACTAGTCCTGCAGCCCTTTCTCTTGCCTATTTAATATGGAGGCTCTAGTATTGTACTGACATAGTGAGCGACAGTCTTTGTCCTAAGGACTATGATACTAAGCATTATTTGAATGTATAAACACAACCCCCCCCCAAAAAAAAAAAAAAAAACAACAAAAAAACACACAACAAAAAACAAACTGTTTCCTGTTCTATATTCGCTAACTGTTTTATTGTGAATTCAATTTTTCTTTTAGCGTGAGTTTCAAATGCTTCTAAGCATTTTTACTCATATCTTTGTGTGTGTGTGTGCATGTATTCAGCGGAACCTCCGGATAATGCGAGGTCTCTATAATGGCTGACAAGTGTGAACAGCCGAAGTGGTTTCAACGCACCCTACTTTCAGACAAAACAAAAAATGGGTTTCCCAAGCTGTGTAACTCAATGTTCAAATACGGTATTGAAATAAAGTGTTTTAACGCCAAGAAAATTACATTTTCATCTCTCCAACAGTACACAACCACATCCACAACACTTTCGTCTAGCCAGGAGAAGCGAGATGTGCTCATGGCGGGTAGACTGTTCATACAGCCGAAAATTGCTAACAGACATTCTGAGAGTATGTGGGGGAAATTTAAACTCAGCGTAGAAGAGATAAAATGACTCTACGGCAACGAGTTTACGAAACAGAGAAAGGAACGGCTATCCACTGCTACGTCACTGGTTTTCAGCAGGAAGTGACGTCAAGAGACTAGTGATTGGCCAGCATAGCTTTATCTTTAGTCTCGTTCTTCTCTCAAAAGAACGACACCACAAAACAAAAATATGTTACTTTTGTTAATGTATGCAAGCTTTAGTTCCTTTGAGAGATTTAATGAATTCTCTTGTTAACCGGGAAAGTGTACTTGACCGTTTGGCGAAGTCTGTTGTAGATGTGTATGTTAAGTTCACAGGAAACGAATGGTTTGAGGACAAACTGTTGGGATACTGGAAAGTTGGTCATCTTGCTCAGTCTAAACTTGTTTTTCAGCGGAATTTACGGCACTTCAAAGGTTTACCGCTTCGGTAGCTAAAGCTAAAAGATTAGATGACAGTAAAAGGAAGGCGTGGAAGATAAAAAGAAAGATCAGAGTGGGGGTAGAGAATGCTGATGAGAATGAGAAGAGGTTAAGAAGAACAAAAGGCATTTGACTGTTATCGAAATTACGAGCTGTAAAACTGACAATTCATGCGCCCTAGGCGCAAAGTACAAAATGCTGTTTAATGGGTAATCTAGGCAACTCCATATTTTGTCCACAGGAAGTACAACATTCTTATCATGTCCTCTTGAATACTGTTAATGAAGTCAGCGGCTATGTGTGTAGTTCTTGTTTCAGCATTCGTGATAGAATTCAGGAAGATGGCGATGAAGTGAGGGGTTGGGTGGGAAGAAGCTTCCTACACAACGGCAAACCAAGGCTCGGGTGGTTTATTTTGGGATCAAGGCTAGCACGGGGTGTCAGAGAGCAGTGCTGAAGACCTCCAGCTTCGCTCTAATAAAGTCGGAAAATATACAGCTAATAGTCTTCTTGCGCGCTGCTATGGAATACATGTTGCAGGACGAGCAAAACAACTCGGCAAAAGCATATTCCTGAACCCAAACGAAGCGATTAAAAGTTGAAAATGTTCCTGTTGGTTTTCGCCGACACCAAGAAAGACCATTTTCATGCAACAAGAGTTAAATTATCTCTCAGACCAAACGACAGCTGCTTCGCTTCGACTGAAAGCACGCCGTGTGTAAGAGGAGAGAGAGAGAAAGAAGACATCTTTCCTTCTTATCTACAATAGTAACAGGGTACGACATGTGATGTTAAAGATCAAGACCAAAAAAAAAAAAAAAAAGCAGTTTCATTGCATATAGACAACCGGGGCGCGGGTTGTTGGGGGGGATCGGGGTGCCGAAGTCAGGGGTCCCCCTTCTCCCCACCCCAGATGAACTAATCGCAGTAGTCAAGGTACAGTCTACTGCACTGGCACCGTCCAGACCCTTTTAATCATACCCTTCGCCGTAGATCGAACAATCAAAGGACGGGGAGGGAATGAACAGACATCTCCAATTTTGAACAAACGAGGGAAGAACTTCAGAAGGCAGGTCGGGAGAATTGCTTTTGCCCAGAGCTTTGTGATCTTCCGTCGCCGATGGATTGAAAAAATAAAAAAAATTCACGGAAGCCGTATTGCCCTCTTGCCGACCGCCCATTTTCAGACTTTCAAAGTGACCTAAGAATAATTATACTATTTAATTAAATCCAAAAATTGAGAAGCTTCTGATCGAGAAGCTTTTTTTGTTTTTTGTTTTTTGGTCTATTTTCTGCGCGGCGCAGCTGGGAACATGAAGGAGAATTGATCCGAAATGAAAGGAAGCGAATTATGCGTCCACTGTGTCTCGTAAGAGTCTAACCCACGTGGCATGGCCCTCTGCCACCGAGGTTTTCATGAGAAAAAGGCCGAAGAGAGAGGTTTTGCCTGACAGATGTGCGTTACAACAAAATGTTCGTCAAGCGTTAACAGAGGTAGTGCGTCAGAAGTTCGCGAGGAAGAGAAGGAAGACGACAAGTCAGATAAAAGTGGAGGATGTCGCCATTAATGATTCAACACAAATGATGGAGGGTTGGAGGAGAGCCGTTGTTACTGTTAAGAATTTTGGACCCAGGCACGAGACTTAAGGTGATGCACGACTTATGTATCTTGAAAGAATGCTTCTTCTCAATTTCTTTTCGGTTAATGAAAATTCAGTCTTTTCCGTTCTCTCTTTCCCCTGCTTAATCAAACCACACACACATATACACACATACACACACGCACGCGCGCACACACACTTTCTCGCTCGCTCTCTTCCCTGTTCGCTCACTCTCTCGTTCGCTCCTGCACCTGCATCGCACATGTTGAACACGTCACTGTAGCGTCAAGGCGAGCCGCTCTCCTCCCTTTGATGGGTCGGGGGTGGTAGGGGGAGGATGAACGTGCAAAAATACCACCATACGCGCTCCCTCTCGCGCATGTGCCGTGTCGTCACTTCCGCCGACAGGCATCGCCAAGCGGTGAGAGAAGTGCAAGGTCCTGCTTGCAGCGCCGAAACAATCGCTGTCTTCTCGTTTTATACTCCACTTTCCCTCGTTAATTAACACAATCACCTCTTGGGCATTATGGCCGCAAAAACACAATATCCGTCTCCAGATATACGCGGGTATCCCTAATTACCGTCAGTAAATGAAGTTTTCTCAGTTTTCAATAACTTTTCTTTTACATTTCATTTGCAGTATGAGAATAGCTCTTTAAGAAAATTGCATATATTAAAAGATACATGTATAGCCGTTTATTCTCATTTTCAGTTCTCCATGATGGACATAGAAATCATTAAGTGTTTGGCTAAATGCAAACAGACTTTATAAATTGTTTTCACTCCAGATAAGACTTTGCGTTTAATGTATGCCAGTGTTTTGCAGCTTTTTTTTTTTGTTTTGGTTTTATACCTTTTGTTGTTCTTTTTCAATAATTTTTTTCTCATTAAGACCTCGACGGACCGAGCGTAATAAACGTCTTTTCCTCTATTTGGTGAATAAAGGCAAACACTTCCTTCTCAGAATCTAAACTCCAAAAGTGAACCTATAAGGAAATCTGCTCTGAAGTTTGGAGGAGGATGAATCTGTGAGTCGGCTGATGCGCCTTTGTTGTAACAGGTAAGCTGGCGAGCTTGTGAAAGCCTTTCATGTGCACCGCAGCATACTTCCCCTTCATCTAGCTCTCTCCAGCCGCCCTCGAGGATGTTGTTTAACATGATTATGACCGTCTTGCAGCGGGTGCACATTATTGTGCACTTGATACCGAAAACACCCATGAAATCGTTCTACGATTAAGATGCTAGGCCCTCATTCTAGCGGGCGATGCTCAGCATGCATCTTAGATACCCGTCAGCTCTCCACTGATTTGGACCCATGCACCGTTTCCATGAATGTTTAACGAATGTAATTAAAATTAGAAAACAACAAACAAATATTTGTTGACATCAAAGATATTATATGACATCTTACTCGATTTTTGTTTTTAAACCCTGAGTTTCTGTCAAGATTTTCAAGTAGAAAAACCTTCTAGGATGAACCCAACGTTCACCGCAATCATCCAACATCTCCTCTTTTCTTACAAGAAAGTGCGAAAGCTGCAAGGCTTCACTCTGCTTCTTGAATCTTTCAAACGCCTTTTTTTTTCAAAGATAAGAAGAACCCAGTTTTAGAGGTCCCCGGAGACTTACTGACGGTTAACGAGGGACCGGAAAAGCACACCAAAGAGCTTTTACCGCGCCGACCTCTCCTCTCGCTGCTATCTTGAGTGGATCGTGACTTTTAACTTCTTTTTTGTAGATAAACTCTGCAAGACCAGAGAACTTGTGGAGCGAAAGAACTCCAGCCAGGACGCTCTTGAAGTGTACGGGAAAGCATGATCTGATTTTCCATCTGTCTTTCCAGACTAGCAGACTTCAAAAGACCGCCAGGCCCATAAATATGATCAGGACTGGCTCTGAAAGAGCTATAATGTACGGTACGGAATACCGGGGTTCCTGTATATGCCAGGGAACTCGCAGGCAGCTCTGATAATCTTTGGAGCCGGCTTTGAAGTGAAACAGGAGCCTGCAGAATCTCGGCTGGCGGCTGGCGAGGCAGCAAACTTCACAGAAGCTCTCCCCTTTGATCTGCTAATTAAATGACCCGCAGTTGCAGCATAGATTCTGGCAAAAATGGTCCATTTCTCTTGAGAAAAAAAAAAGAAGGAAAAACATCAAGGCGGGTTTGAAGGGGGGTCCCTTAGTGGGGTGGGGAGGGAGGTAAGGGGGCCATGTGTTGCTGTATTTCGACGACCAGGAAAACATTTGAGTTCATAGGACTGCTACTGCGAAGACGCAATGAGTAAGAGGGAGAAGAAAGCGAGTGAGAGAGGAAGAAATGGGTGAGTTTCTATTTTGTATCTCCCTTACTAACACATCCACCGCACGCTGCACACATGTCGAGAGTTGAGTTTAAGTTGAGAGTCCAGTTGCCATGGTTATTTTTTTTTTAAATCTCTGGGAAAAGGGATGAAATAGTCAAGTATACGGTTTGTACAAAAGCAGTACCGTCCAGCAATAAGGAGATTTTCTTCGAAGGCAATGTAGCAATGTGAGGACATATGTCTTCAGATACAGCTTTCTGACGATTGTATCGCCTTTTAAACAAAAAAATCCGAATAGTTTATGTGTAATCCAGTCTTTTAAAAAGGGAGGACAATTTATGTTGATATTGTAGGACCTGCGATTTCTTTGCTGATTGTAAGGATGGGTGAAAGTAATAACAAATACTTAGACTAGGCATGATGAAAATGCGAAATTGCAAACAGGACCCGTCTTCGGATGAAGTTACAAAGCTGTCCCACTGAAGTTAGGATAGGTACATAAATTATGAGAACCTAGAAGGGAAACCAAAAGACCAAATATTACAAACAAAATGTATTGTTATATTGCCTTATCTTCGTATTTGAAGCTTTGGATGTACAAGCATCATGTTACAAACGTTAATATTAAACTGTTAGAAGGAGCGTTGCAACTATTTTTAGCACGCTGCTTCAGCTGTTAGCAGAGCAGCCGCCATGTTTGTCTGATATGAACTCGTTCTGAGTCTCAGCTGCAATATTTAAAGAGCTTAAAACCATGTTGTCAGGAACGCAGCTGAAAAATTTCATACCATCTTTAACTCAAACACAACTCTCTACTGTATCGTGATGCTAAAAAAAAAAAAAAATAATAATCTGCGTGGGTGGGTTTTGCGAATTTAAAAACTTTCACCACTGCGTCTGCGCGACCTTTGACCAAATAGCGTTGCATAGCATTCCAAGGAATTCTGAAGTGATTAAACGCGCACGCGCACACACACACACACAGCCGTGTCTGGTTTTCAGATAATTTGCTGCGTGTTCCACGAAAAAAAAACCGTTTCAGTCGTTGGCTAAGATGCACGCAAGATTTAGTAGCCTTTCATAGTGCAGTTAGACTGGCTGAGTAAGGTGGAAGGTCAGATGAGGTTGCGTCTGAGGTATTTGACGTTACAGCCCCCGGAAGTAGGTTCGGGGCGGTAATGAAGCGTCGCTCAACTTTTGAGTCAGGGGAGATAACGTAATTAGCTTGCGTCGAAAATATAAATAGACATGTGTGCGTGAAACTGCCTGCACACGCATCACCTTGCCGCTCCTCCACGTCCTCTTGAATCTTCATCTCTAATCCGCTCCCCTCAACTATTTTTATTTCTTTCTTTACTCTCTCTCATATGGAGAGAGTTTAACTAGTTACTAAATGTTTTTGTTATATGGCAAGATCCTTTGTAGAACAAAGAATTACTTAGGACAAAAAAAAATAAAAAATAAAAAATAAATAAATAAATGAAAAACAATAAACTTCAAACCATGTTTATGTCTTCTTTCTCTCTCTCTCTCTCACACACAAAGCACACACACGCGCACGCACATGCAAAGAGTTCGTAGACCCCATTTAACAAATTAAAAAACTTTGATGATTTTTCTCAAACAACACCAAAGTGTTGTATGTCTTTAGACAAGTCTGTCTACTGCATTAGCGCTACTAGTAAACCTTTGGCTACTTGATTCAAATCGAAATATCTAGTTTTGCTAAGTAGACATGACCAAAGACACCAGTAGAATCAGATGGACAGTACTGAAGGTGTTAGGGATTTAAGTCCGACTTTGCCTATAAAACGCCAAGGAAATTTCCTATGGTAGTTTCCTCTCTATATCATCCCCGTTCTCTCGTTTATCTCCCCTCCTCACTTCTCTTTCTGCCTGCTGCTCCTCCTCTCCCTGTCTCTCACACTTCTTCTGCCTTTGTTCTTGAACCATTCTTTGGTCTTTCACTTTTCCAGGTTTCATCTTCTGCCTTCTTCTAACTCATCCACTCAAACCACCCACCCAACCACTAATTCACTCACTCACTAGCTTTTTTTTTCTTTCTTCACTCGTGCTAACGTTTAGGAAAGAAGAAACCTTAAAAGATCTACAAACATCATTTCGTTAAACACTTGCTTACTTCCAGCCAACCTTCTAAGTTAAACAACCAGGGCAAGGAAAACGAAAAATAATAATAAAAAAAAGCTGGCAAAAACTCTTCAGCTACGAAAACTTCAGTGAAGGGGAAAGTACTTACTAAACTGCTTCCACTTGAGGGCCTGCTATGCGGCAGCACCCCTGCGTTGAGAGGTAGCACACAGGAGGGGAAGGCTCGCCTAGAAGAGGAGATGGTAAGAGGTGATCCAAGATGAAAGAAGCCAAGAGACGCGGGAACACCTGGTTCTTCTTTCAACATGAAGCTGAGAGCGGCAGCAGGCAAAGGCAGGCGAAGAAGGAGAGGCATTCAAACGACTGCGGATATCGATCGGTGAGGAAAAATGAGGGAAGGACTAAAAAAAAAAAAAAAAAAAGAAAAATGGGGAAGGAGGATAAGCCCACCCCTCCTCATCTACCAAGGGAAAAAAAAATCAGAAGCATCTTTGAAAACTGTTGGAAATTTCATCATCAACAGGGAACTGCGTATTCTTTAAAACATATTTGTATTTCCAGGGAGATGGGATTTTTTTTTTTTTCTCTCTCTTTTCTTTTTTTTTTTTTAACGAGTGTCTTCCTTTCCTGTGAACACTTAGGACAAATGTATACATTATCATAGAGACAACTTTCAAAATGATGATGGAAACTATGGTCAATGTTGAATTTAGTGGGAAAAACCCCAACGGAAAAGGTTGCAGAAGACGTCACTTTATACCTCCTATATTCTTTGTCTGGAGCTCGAATGAAGATGTGATGAAATCTGAAAACACCTGGACTCCTCGGCGTGACGTCACGGGTACTTTTTCCCAAGTGCGAGAACAGACCGGGTCTAAACAAGCGCGGTTGGTGTTCTGAAGGTTTTAGACAATCCAGAGACAAAAGAGCAAGTCATTAGCTCTGCGTGTGTACACATGGGTCGGCTAACCGTCGCTTCCTAGAATCGCACGAAGACGCTAGCGCCCCACAAGAACAAGGAATCCAAAAGAAACAACCACGGGCCATCCGATGCCTACCACGTCCAGGTCATGTGAACATCACTCGAGAAATGAACAGCATGAAAACTAAGCAAGAAAATAAATAAGATTATTGAGGCTTCTTCGACTTTGAGCGCCGATGGCCAAGCTTCCTACTTCTCCTTGTTGACTTAATCGCACATTAGGAGATAAACGAGACACAGGCTTATAAATAAATAAATACGGTGGAGCATTGTCGACAAACTGAAGATTTTCTTTTCTTCTTTTTTTTTCTTTTTTTTTTTTTTTTTTTGCGCGACAGTTGTCAGGCACACAATATTTTCGCCACGCAAGCCTTGTCACAGTAGCACCCAAAATAAAAACCGCTAAACAGCCTCCATGTGTCTGAGCATCTAAAGGGTCCATGTCGCCATCTATGTATGTAGCCATGTAGCCATGTAGAATGAGCTGCCAGCGAGTCTTGCAGGGGCTAACAGCTGTTTTCTCATTTAAAGAAACCGTTCAAGTAGCTCCTGTACATGGAGGCAGCGACAGAAATAACAGCCCTAAATTAACTAATCTCCCCACGGGAACCCCCGTACACGTGTGTGTACAGATTTAGTGCCATCCGCCGGGCAGGATCCCCCACCCTGACACCAACCTACCCTTCCCCACCCTGCTGCACGCTTACCCCAGAAGGCTGGCCTAATAGGCAAGACCCTCCCTGGCTCACCAGCACTAGCACGTGCAACGCGCACGCTCTTGCTGTTCAGTGTAAGGTAGACAACTCTTACATATTCGGTTCAAGGAACGCTACTCCTGTCTGCCGCCTGGCGGGTCCAAGAGTTAGGGAAGGAATCGCAGCATCTCCTTGCATCTTACGTGAGGTCTAATAGGGAAGCAGGGTAGCAGACAGGGGTGAAAACGAACCTTACTGAGTGTGTTTGTGCATTTGTGAGTAGGGGGCGGGGAGGATGTGATGACCGTTTCGTGTTGTCTTCAGAAGTTGCCAGTCCATAGGTTTTACATCGTGTTGTACTGTTAGTATTTAAATTTATTTTGATACCAGGAATAAACTATAGCTGATGTGTAAACTAGCATTTGTAAATATGGCGATTGTGTGTGGGTCGCTCATCTCTCAAGTCGCTTAGTGTTTTAGGTGTGTGTGTGTGCGTGAATGTGTTTAAAAGTGTGTGTGTGTGTGTGTGTGTGTGTGTGGAGTCTAAACCGAAAATTTAGAAAAAAATGGTTTACTCGGTAACTAAGCCTATTTACAAGAGCGAGTCACAAAATGTTCTTTTCTCTCTCCCTGCCTCTTGATTATCTTTCAGTCTGTACACATCTTTTCCTGTGGAATAAATATGCTAGCATAAAACTATAATGTGTGACATACAAATGCATATGTGACATAAAATTGCATGTGTCTTGTGCATTGTGTATCGTTAGAATGAAAATGTAGAAGTTTTGTAAAACTATAGTTTACTAATTAAAAAGAAAATGTATTCAAACATGCTTATATTTAAGTCCGTGTCTATGTGTGTGTGAGAGAGAGATATTAGGTTGGTTGTATCATTAGGTATCTGGTGTGAATATACCTTTCGTGTTTTAAGAACGATCTAATTTTTATGCGAGTGATATTAACATCAAAAGGTACTACTCATATGCCCATCCTTTCAAACTGTCTGTACTGCATGCTTATCACTCTTGTTTCTTTAAGGAAAGTCTTTAGAATTTGGTATTCTCAGCATTATCGTGTATTCTTAGAATTATTTTACTCAATGGGAAGTGTGTATGTGTGTGGGAGGGGAGAAGTGTTTATAATTGAGTTGTGATATGTTGTCTTCATTTGTAAGTTCTTGCGTGAACCGAAGACATATTTCAGTTCTCTGTACTTTTGCTCCGTACAGAAAATAAAGATTGATTGACTAATTGATCTCTACTTATCGATCTATGTAGTAGTTTTAATACTCATCTTTTTTACTTTTCTATCTTCTTTTCTCTATACACCACACACACACAGCTTCCATTCCTTTCCCCAGCTTTGTAATCAGATGGATCCATGGGTGGGGTCGTGAAATGTTCGTGTTTACTTAACCTGATGCTAAGCTAGGCCACATCCTGTTGACCCGATACTTTCTGTTGTTAATGAAACACTATACAACATATGATTCTCTAACATTTCCAAGCCTCTGGTTGTGCTACGAATAGAAAACATATTTCATGTTTCCTGTCTGCTTTGCATAACATGGATTCTGCACTATTTTATGAAAAGGTGACTAACAATTTGATAAAACTTAAATTACATAGGTTATAACTATCTACCACATTTGGGGAACAACAACAACAACAAACAAAAAAAACAACAACAAACAAACTAGAAATAAAAATAAGAACACGCGCGCGCGCACACACACACACAGATGTGCGCGTTTACGAAAGTCTAATCAGAGAAGACAGATGTACAAAAATTCATGTTGTACCTTATGACTTTTGTTATGATGTGTGTGTGTGAATGTGCGTGCGCGCGCGTGTGTTTGTATGATATATATCTAGAGAGAGAGAGCTTGACAGAGAGAGACAGACTGGGGCTCAAACCTAGCTATTGTATTTACATCCATAATAATTATTATGTTTGCGAACAAGATATAGTAGCATTGCCTGAGAGAGAGAAAATAGAAAGAAAGAAAAAAAAAGAAAGAGAGAGAAGGCTATTGGAAAGTAAATTGTCTTAAAATTTTCTTTGTGAGATATTTATAAGCGTGGGCGTGGGGTTGAGGAGGTCAGTTGGTGCTATTCAGAGACAACATAAGCAGGTTTATAAACATCACAATACAAACACGGGACACAGTGTCATTTATCTTCTTGTGAAGCTGCCTGACAGATGTGTCATGTGTCCTTAGGCCCAGGTAGAGTTTACATGACTTACCTCGTTTTAAAACTTTGGAGATGGATCTCTTTTTGGAAGTACAGTTCCATCGCCTGTCACGAAACTGGTACTGGCATTCCAGGAGGGCCAGCCGAGCGCCTTTGGCCACCTCCTCCACGATCTCCGGCTCATTGCGACAGATTTTGCGTTGCTTTCCAACCAGTCGCCTCGACTTCCGACAGATACTGTTCGGATCCATCACTAGTGGGCTTCCCACCGCCCTGTGTTCAGAAAAAAAAATCTTTTAAGCTAAATTTGCTTTAGTTAAGACACCAGATTAAGTTCAAACTTAAGACTCACTTTTTCGGAACAGAGACTTCACTGCGACCCTGTCCTAAAGGTTGTCTGTATTTACCTTGTGTATGAGTTGGTGTGTCTGTTGTAGAAATATGTTTGTTAATTGTGAATATGGGTGCATGGTGTTAATGGTTCCCTTTATGTGGATAGCTCATTATGTCACTTCTGTAAAGCACTCTGAGCAAATCATTGGAAAAGTGTTATAAAAGTATTCATCATCATCATTATTATTATTATTATTATTATTATTATTATTATTATTATTATTATTATTTTAAAGGTAAGATTAATGTTTGAATAAAGAGCCTTTTACCTTAAATAGGTATCATGCAGAGAAAAGTTTAATTTAATACGGCGGAAAGAGGAAAGAGTGAGATATAATTTAAATAGTTTTGAGGTTAAACTATTTTTAATAAAATATAACTCGGATACTAATGCTAATAATATTAGTCTGTTAGCATAACGAACACAGGACACCACCAAGAAAATCCGTACACTTATTTTCAGTCTACTCCTACTTCTGTCTTTTACTGCTTCTATATTTTATAAGTAGTTGGTACTGAATGTTGTGATAAATGGTTAGATAGATTGATAGATGTAGATAGATGAGAAGTTAAATGAAACAGGTAGAAATCGAGACTGATGTTTTAAAAATCCTAAACACTGCTTTTGAATATAGTGCTTAATCTTTTTCATGGGAGAAAATTTGAACAAAACCTCTATGTACTAGCGCTTTCTTTTAGACAAAAGTACTTCGGTTTTGTTTTTGTTTTTTTTTTTTTTTGTTTTTCTTTGCTTGTTTATTTGTTGTTGTTGGTTTTTTTGTTTGTTTTTGTTTTGTTTTGTTTTGTTTTTTTTTTGTGCCATGGCGACATATGACCGCGCACTTAAACACAGTCGTACAAACACATGAATGAATACTGTTAAACTTCACAGACTTTTCATAACATAAATTGCACTGTGCCTTCTAAATATATCGAATGTTTTTTAATATAAAATACATAATAATCCGTGACTAGAGAAGGAAAAGGAGATATCTACATTTATTTCTTCTTCTTGCTGTTATGACGATTTTTCAGCATTCTTGATCGGTGCCGTGCCACCTCAATAATTCATTATATTTTCATCTTTCTCCTGTATTCTTTATCGCCGTCTATCCTTGCCAGCTATTTTGTCAAAAAGTTTGAAGTTCTGAATGACGGCGCTATACAGTACATACTCGGAGTTTGCAGCATTTTCCCAGCTTGCTCATCTGTCTTCAGAGCCATTCCACCACCATTAAGCAAGTAGCGACTCGCTCCCACACCATAATAAAGTTGTGTATGTCAACTGTTCGACTTTTTTTTTTGGCTCGCCTTATTTTACTTTCCTTCGTTCCTTCCTCTCTCGCCCTACCTTTTTCTTTTACGAGTGGCTCTTATTCTCCCTTCTCAGCTTAAAAAAAAAAAAAAAAAGAAAATTTGGGGAAAAAATGTAAGGAGGGGAGGGGGAAGCTGGTGCGATAGCTCAGTGATGGCGGCTGCGGATCACGTGACCTCCCAGACGTGACGTAGACGGCCGCCCAAAGCTGGCGCGCGTGTGGACACTCGATCGCGCAAGTCCGTGCGCCGCGCGTGCGCTGTGTTTGCGAGCGTGAAGACTCGCCATGCGCTGTAGGCGCTGCTGCTGCTGGCTCAGAATCCATGACGACCAAAAGATGACTTCCTCCCTCCCCCTGTACCGTTTCTTCCCCCCTACTTCCACCATCACAACACACACACTCTCTCTCTCTCCCCAGTTCTTACCCCTCTTCCTCTGCCTTCTCCACCCACCCTATCATTCACCCCCTTCCCCTTTGTGCCAATTTTTCCCATCAGCTCCGGTCAGAACTCATTTGCCTGAAAGGCGCCTGACTTTGACTAAATGGAGACAAAACGCACGCACGCACACACACACACTTGTGCAGCCCCTCATCTTCTCTCCCTTCCTCTGTCTTTGCAGCTGGAACTCGCATGCACCTGATGAAGTACCCGCGCTTACACATCACCTGTTCACCCGATCTGTCCTTTCTTTGCCACTGGTGCCTCAACCACCTGCCCAGACTCTCCTGTTCCAATTCCCCTCCTGTTGTGAAAATGAAACCGTCATCAGTGGTTGAGATGCTTCGTTGGATGAAAGTCTCCAGACTTGATTATCGATAGTTGTCCTCTGTTCCGGTCTCATGCACGGCACACATCACTTCACACATGATTGTTGCTTTCTCTGTCACCAAACAAGATTATGCATTGACACGCAGCCAAAGTTCATCCGACTGTCTTTAAGTTCCATATGAAGCAACCATCATTTACATCAACCATTTCAAACGATGGTGTGTCATTGAATAAACATCAGATTACCTGTTGCTTGTCCGGATTTGATTTTGCCAGCAATTAAGACTATGTCACCATCAGGCAGCCAGCCCAGTATCCAAAAATAACTTGCCCGAGATGGGATGCGAACACAGAATATCCAATCCTCACAGTATTAATCACAAGCGCATGACACTTGCTCCATCAGATTGCTCATCAGCCGGGAAGAGGGTATGGGAGGAGACAATGGTTCGAGAAAATGTCAGGAGACTAATGGAAAAACCTACAATTAACGAAACACATTTTCCGAATCTTTGACTAGGGGGACAAAACTCGTTCAGATAAAGGAACACGAATGTATATATATAATTTGTTAGTCTCCTGTCTGCTCATCTCGTTAGTCAATGGAGAAAAACCGAGATTTGTGTGTAACATATGTTTACATCGCAGGAAGGGTGGCATGCAAAACTAACTTGCATAGATTAGATGGGTAGATGTGCATATTTTAATTTTTAAAAATTAATGCGCTTAAAATTTCTAATTCTGTAGTATTGAAATCTGGGTATTGATACCAAAGAACAATGTGATGTAGTGGAATACAGCAGCTCAATAAAGAAGAATAAAAGATGAAAAAGAATTTAAAAAATGAAAGATTGAGAGAAAAAAAAGAGAAGTGACTAGAAAAGAAAAGAAGAAAATGCTAGTTCTTTCTAATGCTATTCACATTTCACAGTATTTAAAATGATGTTTAGAAAATCACACACATGAATATTATACCTGAGTAAAGGCCATACCTGCAAGTTATAGAAAACATCGTGTGTGGCTAAGAGCTATTGATACGGATGTCACCGCGTGTATACTCCAAAATAAAGAAAAGAACTCGAAGAAAATAATATTTAAAAAAAACCTCCCGCCTGTTTACTACTTCATGTGTACAAGAGATTCTAATACCCAAAAAGCCTGTCAATTCATGCGGTGGGCAAACAGGAAAGTGCAACCCACTCGAGGTGCTTGCTTAGAAATTCTTAAAATGACGAAGGTGAGAGGGCAAACATTATACACCTCTACTTCAAAGGTCGAAAAATGAAACAGAGGCGAGAAGCGTATTCGTTTCATACCTAATGCCAGGTATTTTTGCCATTATTTGTTTCCTCCCCCAACCTCCAAAATTAACTCTTTTTGCTACCAGGACGTGTCGTGACCAACGGACATCAAAGGGTTTTCACCTCGGTGTTAAGCCTCAAAAAGGCCAAAGGTCCACTTTGGTTAAATATTAGTCGACAATAGCGGCTTTTTGCGCGAAAGGAGCACTGGGAAGAGATCAAGCTTGTACTTGAGTGATAGCCGTGTTTCGTCCGTTAGACGGAATCAGACTTGGCCATCCAAGCATTACACTGTCTGCTGAAAGGTTCCCAGCCACGATATATTAGGTGTGGAGTATATTAGGACCTTCCCAGAGACTGGGGCCTCTGTAGGGAGATTACCTTCCATCACCGCCCCTAACCACCCCGGGTGAAGTTCAGTCGGCTTTTCAGGCGTCAAAGGCGCCACATCACATCAAAGCTAATTTTCCCGGACAATAAAGAAATGTTAATTTTTCACCTGCTCTTGTGGTCTCATGTTTATTACCCTCGTCCCCAAAGTCCTGCTTCTTCGACTGTTCCGGACCAGTCTTTTGATTTTGTTTCTTTTGTTTTTGACCCTGTCCACCCGTAATGTATACGAGACAGGACTTAGGGTCTCCTAGGGTAAGGGTATGGGAGCAGCTGAAAGCTGTCATGCGTTGCTGTGATTTTTCCCCAATAACTGCCATGCTTGAGGAATAATGTGAGAAGCTTGAAGAAGAAGGCAAGGAGTCATCTAACTTGTCATAGAAGCGAGTTAGCATCGTGACTAGCATATCTTTGCCAGCATATTCTTCACTTCAACATCTGCTTTTCTCATTTTGGTGTTTTAAGTCTAAGCATCGGCTATAAATATCGCATGTGAAAAAGGCGAGGGAGGTTAAAAAAAATGATAAAATGAATAGATAGATAGGATAGATAGAAAATGTATGTATGCCCCCCATTAAGATATCTGTGCTATACATGTTGGGAAGGAAGAAAAATACAAATTAATAAATAATGAAGAAGAAAAATAAAAAAATGCAGATAAAAAGGAAACAAAGAAAAAACTAAAAAAAAAAAAAGAAAACAAAAGAAAAGAAGGACGAAAAAATAAGAAAGAAAGAAAGAAAGAAAGAAAAAAAAAAAAAAAAAACAAAACAAAGAAACAAAGAAAGAATGAGCTCAACATTTCTTTAGCTGGGGTGGAGTGAGAAATGACTGTCTAGTTGGTTAGGATACCTGGCGGTACTCTCCACAATTCCTCGTTCTGATACAAAAAGAAAGGACTTATGAATGAACGCCCACTAGAGCCGTGTTCACTTTTTTATTATTGGATCCCGTGAGAATCTGCACGCGCGTGCAACTTTTATTATCTGCTGCTGCTGCTTTTTTTGTGTGCTCGTGCTCGTGCTATGGCCCAGCTTCAGGGTGTTGCTGATGATGATGGGTGCACTGATGGATGGAGCAAAGAGAAAAGTGAATATGCGACATGTTGTGGAGAGCTGAGTGAGTCTATCAGATTATTTAAATAGCTGCGATGCACATAGGGTGTGTGTGGGTGGGTAGCTGGGGGATTTATTTAAGAACTGTGTATGTTTGTATGTGTGTGTGCGAGCGCCTGTCTGCTCCCCCCTACACAGATACACACACATGCAAACACACCCGCGAAGTGATTGCAAAAAAAATAAAAATAAAAATAAAATAAATTTAAAAAATACAAGTCTCTTAGTGTGTACCCTGCCAGTTTTGAAAGTTCAAACTTGGTTGAAACGATTCAAAAAAAAAATTGTAAAAAGTTATATTTTATTGTCTCCGCGTCTTAACTTCTCTTGACACTCAGCGCCTTGGCAGAAATTAAAGAAAAGTGCGAATTTTGATAGGAATGTGCTTTCGCCTAAGGTGTCAATTGAGTGCAAACAGCTCAAACGTACATCTACTCGTAATATTTCATACCTGTAGATGGCAAGACTGCATAAGTCATAAGCCAGCCCGTTAACTGCCAGAGAGGCTGGAATGGTGCAAAGACAAGAGTTGTTACAACGCGTTTAACACCACAACACCCGACATCGAGGCAAGAGGGGTGGTGATGCCAACAGAGGCATGGTGTCTCTATCGTCACTGCAAATTAACTGAGCATTTTGTCAGCTGAGCAGATGAGGATTAATTGCACAAAGGGTAGAGCGAGGACCAGACGTTTACAAGGGAAGAAGACCTCGAGAGCGGAAGCTGATGTTCCTAGCTGCTGCAGACCCGCTAATTTGCTTGCGATGCTCACCTCCTATTTATCTTCATTTTTCTGATGCCTGGGTACTGCTGCTAGTATGATTCATATTGTGAGTCCAATAACCTATCAGGTCGACTCCGGGATTCAATCCCCGTACCATTTAGAAAGGTCGTGCCGAGGCGAGCCTGTCCGTTCGCGAAGAAATATGAAAGCATGCGGAATTAGAGGATTTTTGTTTGACTGGGTTATCGGCCTCCTTACAATGAGCCTGATGCTGGTTGCCATTGACGGCAAGAGGGCAAAGCATGGGCGTGTAAAATCGCATATTACGATCTTCATTGACATGGTGGGCTGGGTGAGGCGGCCTTTGTGCACGTGTACACGATGTTATTAAGTGTAGCGCCCTCCGCGTGGGGAGGGAAGCTTAAGACAGTTGTGTGAACTACACTCCATGACATCAAATAATCCTCTTGCCGTATTCTCGGGGGAACACTTAACGAGAGAGCTGCAATATCGAACCACTGCAATAGGAACAACTTTGATCGTTTCCCGACTGTTCGCTTTATTCGGGGTGGGGGAGGGGAGGAGTAAACAGAAAAAAAGGAAGGGACGGAGGTTTATCCTGCAATAGCCATGTTGACTTCATAGAGAATCAACCGACATTAACAATAAACAAGATGAACAAATGTCAAGTTTGCGACAACTCTTCTTGTAGAGAGCCAGAAGAACACGCTAATACACAAGCTTATGGAATATAGAAACATGTAAACAATTTTTGTTCCTAAAGATTCCAGCATTAGGATCATGGTACCGGAGTTGTTTACTATTTCGGTTAGCAGCATTTCTTGGTTGATTGTGAAAACCGTTTTGGTTGATGACTAGATAAACGGAAATTTTCTTGTCCTGGGGTCGGGTACAACTATAACCGCTGTATTGAATGATAACAATGCTTATAAAATCTTAGCTAAAGAAAAGTATTCACCTAAAATAATCTTGAGATGTTAACAGTATAAATGATTGCGAAACATCCATCAAAAAGTCTGATTCTTTGTAATCATTTAGCATTTTCCTAAATAAAAATAAAATAAAGAAGCTTTGTCTTGTAGGTTTTGAAGACTGAACAATGGGAACATGGGAACTACAGAATTAAAAAAAAAAAATTTCAACCTGCTTTTCTTTTCTTGAGTGCAGAAAGGTATTAAACATCATCCACAGTTAAAAAGACTAGACTTTGGCTGCAAGGAAATAATCCTTCATTGTTTTCTCCAGGAGTTGAAACACGAAAAGTGTTTCCAATGGAGTTCTAAGAAGAAGAAAAAAACATCGTCGCCATAGCTGACATCATCATCAGCGCCAACACACGTTTCTCCCAACTCGCCAACCCATGCACCCTCAGCATCAAAACTCAAATAAAGCAGAAACTTCTAGAAGATGACAAGGTGCTCCTGTATCACTCATTGTTACAAACGACGCCATCAGTCTGACACGTTTACTGCGCTAAACGCAAGCCTCTCTCTCTCCTCCTCCTCTCCTCCTTTCCTCCTCTCCTCCTCTCAACCGTTGCCTCTGTCGGCCATGACACAAGTTCTTTTTATGGCTGAACACCCCCGAGGAAGAGATAGCAAGAGACCTCTGCCTTTTTCATCATCGTCAGGACGGGGAGGGTTGCCATAGATGTGGAATGCCTCCTTTGAAAGAATCTCTCTTTTTTTAAGGGAGTGGAAGAAGAAGGGTGCTAGGGACGCAGACAGATGCTAAACAGACAGGAGCGAAAATGAAGCACGACACAAGAGGTTGTGTCGCTTTGTAATCTTCGGCGATCTTATAGATAGGTTCGTGCTAAAATAACATGTAGGAGATTCGTTCATACTTTCTGTGTTTCTTGCAGAACGGGATGAATGTTACTTTTTGGGTGGAGGATGGGTGGCGGGAACGAAGGAGGAGAAACCCAGCTGAGCTTTGACACTTCATTGTAGCTTATGTCCTCCCTCGTCTGCTTTTCCTCTCGAGCAGGCAGACAAAAATCAACTGTCTTTGTGAAATGGTGTAAACTCGATCACCTTTTGTTCTTGTGTCCGAATATCGGCCACCTTGTCATGTCTGACCGCTCTTGTCAGACCTCGACATCAATGTCAGTGCTGTATGAAAGGACTGATGTCTTGGTGCATGGTGTACAGTCCTAATGTCTAGCAGTCAACTAAAGTCTCATAATTCCTTTGACCATTACAAATATGGCGATGATTGGACAAAATACATTGGCCTGCTTCCCTGGTCAAAGAAGTTCAGAAAAAGATGGAATGCTGTAATTGGCAAAGTTAATGCTAATGATGTTTTAAATTAATTTATACGTTAATTTGTTCTTCCTTTTTTTATTCCATACTGATTCGTATTTTTAAAAAAAAAATTTTTATTTTTGTGTCATATTTGTTAATTTCTAACCAAATGGTGGCTTGTGATGTGCTCAACAATGGCTCAAGACAGCTTAAGTGTCCCTACTAGAGCAAATATGTGCGTGCAGGTAGATACACTTATATATATTTTTACACACATACACGCATGCATACACATGTCATGTATTTCAGCGTCCACAAACCTATGTACACTCATAAAAACAAAGATATATTGATACATATATAGTATGAAGGAATGAATAACGGAGAAATGTGAGCAAGGATGCTGATTCGTTAAAAGCAAAAATCACATAAATAATAGCGTACAGACCTTAAAGAAAAACACCCCCTCCCCAAAACAAACAAATAAAAGAAGAAGAAACAGCAAACCGGCTTCTCGCCGAAGTTTTTTCATTCGGCTTACAAGTGTGTACATAACTATAAGCTCCTTTCACATATACACCAAAGTCTGAGTAACTTCCTCAATTTTTAAACTCCTGAGTGTGAACGTGCGCTAGAGTCGCATCCCACCTACCCCACACCTACACTCATCTCCTGTCCCCCTTTCCCCACTTCCCTCCAACAAACCTCCCACACCTGACCTGCCAGTCACTAATCTAAACAACATCGTCATGGTCCTGCCGATTCCTTGCAGTCTTCGGGATCCGATCGCACTGAGGTGGTTGGTCGCGCGTTCCTCACTGACCCGCTCACAGTCTGCCTTTGATGCACACACACCTGTGTGTAAGACCAGGTCTTGTATTCCATTAGACAGGGTCTGCAAGATGCCGGCAAAGATGGCAGAGATATTGTGCAGATCAACTCGTGGTTGGGCGAAAAAGCGAGACCTGCAAACTCAACTCTCGCCTCCCAGGTAGTGGCTGAAGGATGAAAGGCCCCGTCTCTCCGCAGGTGGTCTATCATAAAGATGCAATGGGAATTAAACCAGGTGGAAACAATATGCTTTGCGAAGTCGTGTGCCAGGACATAGCCATTAGGATGTACCTGGAAAACGGTGACGTGTGTGGCAACCGATAGGCACTGACCTGGACTGGCTGAGACATCCACCTGGAGCTCGCCTCACGACCGTTGTGACGTCATGCGCACCTGCACCGTTTTGTGACTTAGCGAAAATAAAATGTGTTTACTTATGTAACTATTTTGTAATACTTTCCTATCAAGCTACGTAAATTAATAAAAAAAATACTAACTATAAATAACACTGAGACTTACTAAGCCAGCCGAAATTTCTGTGTTACCCAGCTAAAGATAATCTGCCAGGTGTACCATTATTTTGTGTATGATGCAAGGTGTCTTGCTTTCAATACGCCAATACCACGATTTATGTGATTTTTTTAAAAAATATTAAAACCCTATTATTTCTGCATGAAAATCTCATTCGATTTGAAGCATTTAAAAGGTTAGGTCTGCGTATTTAAAAGCTGGATTCTGAGTTTTTCAACAGATTACACTTCGTGAATTGAAAAAAAAAACCTCGGTTTTGTGCATTTAAAAAAATAGGTTTTGTATAATAAAAAACTAGGTTCGTATATTTAAACAAACGAAAGTTTGTATGTTTAAAATAATCAGCTTTGCTTATTTTTTTTTTCAACAAGGCTTTGTGTATTTAAAAAAAAAAAAAGAAACATTTGTGTAGATGAACAGCACCGACTCGACCTTTACGAAAGGTAAAGAAGTATGTTTCGTACGTTGGTTATTATATTTTGTTCGCTATGACAAACTTTTAACGAAATCGTTAACGAAATATTCGCTATGTTCGTAAAGTTCCATATTATTTATTGTTTGTTTGCTTTTGTTTTATATTTTTTAAGAGCAAAGTAACGCACTGATTATTTACAAGCGTGGTGTGTGAGGCATGTAGCTCTTTATTGCTTGGAGATAAGCATTGTCTTAACAGTCTCTCCTCCTGCTTCATCTTTATTGCCCAAGCCGGACCTTTGCTTGCCTGTAAGTGTCCGTACAGCTATTAACGGAACATAGTTAGCAAAATGAACGAGAAAGCCGTGCTAAAAGGTTTGATGACCTGCCATACATCGGAAGGATTTGAAGCTGCTGGCTTCCTACTCCACAGACTGGCATCTGATGAGACCAGAAGGACCAGTCTCTATAACCGTTGCAGTTATCACGATGTTGGTCGCAGACACGTGGTGCCGGAAATTAGTAACAAGAGCAAGACTGTACTATCAGTCGAGGTCAGTTCACACTGTCTGAACCTTTGGCACTTGACTGATGCCATTTGTTACAGCTAATAAGACGAACAAAGACTGTCAGTCTATCAGTTTCTGTCCATCTCTGTCAGAATTATTACATAATTGATAAATTGATCAATCAATCAGCTAACCAGCCAACCCATTTTCAGCTATCATTAGTTTATTCTTATATGTGCTATGAGTTTTTTTTAAAAATATTTGTTTGTGTACCAACGGTCTGGTTCACAATTTTGTGGTAGTCTGAAACACATCCAATCAAGAACTTCGCCGACTTTTTTTTCCATGTTATTATTTGTAGTGGTCATTAATTTGTTAATATTTTTTTCCCTTCCACTGCTTCAAGGAGATTTCTAAGAGCTTTTAAGTCACCGGGTGTGACGATAGACTACCCTTAAAATAGGAATCAGTCATGGTTGTAACATGAAGACGTGGTTGTAACAAGTCTGCGACAAGAGGAACCAACACGAAGCACACATATCACAGATGTTGCCACCATGGCCTTGCGCTTGCGACTCCAAGAGACTGTCAGGACACCATGTTGGCCATGCTTGACATCACGTGGTGCAAGACAAATGATTACAGTCTGTTAGTCTGGAGCCTAGAGCACAGGACCTTGCTACCTACCCGGTACCTGGACGGCGAACGCCAAAGAATTAGCTGAAGTGTTAACATATTGTCAATATTTTACCTGAGACATCCACACAGCGGCGGTGCACCTGACCCTTGACCTCTCGATGATCAAACTTTATGATTTAAAGGAGTAAAGTTCGTTGACCTTTCATGAAGAATTTTTTTCTAAGTTATACCAAGAACATCTATTTCTAGATAGGAATCAAGACAACAGTATAGCGGTATTTTTCAAGTTACCTTAGAGGAAAAAGAAAAGAAAAAAATGGAAGAAAAAAAAAGGAGAAGAAATGCTGTGCTATTTTCAGTATCATCACCATCATCGTCCTCCCAGAAGTAGAAAGATGTTATGAACTGTTAACACCAGCGATCTGAAGAAAGCGACTCTTATCAACTGCAGTCCTTGAAATATTGACAGACATGAAGTATGATGAATATTTCGATCTTATCAACATTAGACTGAAGCATGAAGAGTATTTCAGTCTCCAAGACATTAGACTGCCGTTGGCATGGTGAATGTGGTACCGAACAAACATTCGTGTGTATGTGCGTGCGTTCTCTTGCATTCCTACACTCTTATGCTCCGTTTGCATGTATGTTAATCTCGTCAGGGAGAAAACAAAATCCTTTTCAGGAGAAAACACTGCCTACAACACCTGAGATTTTCCTTCAGGGAAGAAGTCCATTTTCAATTGCTTGGTTGTTTGTTTGGTTTGGTTCGAATTTAAGTAACTTCTCAGCATGGAGTCGTGTTGCCAAGCAACGATTGACGACAGAGGGGCAGATGAAAGTAGATTTTTTTTTATTTTGTGTGTGTGTGATTGCAAGAAAAAAACCTTTTTAGCGTGTTGAGCGGCTCTCAACTCTCTTTAATAACTCAATTACTTCGGCTCCTGCTTTGATCTCACAAAGGAGACTTTCAGACCTTAATAAGTTGGGTCTGGACTGTGCCCCTGGGACTTGTCCACCATACATTACTTGCCACTCACCTGTGTGTTGAGAAATATTAAATTTAGGAGGAAAAAAAACAAGAACAGAAATACGTTAGAACTGTTTCTTTCGCGGAAACGAGGAGGAGTCAGAAAGAACCACACACACACACACACACACACACACACACACACACACACACACACACACACACACAAATTAAGAGAAGAAATGTGCAAATGTACAAGCAAACAAGTGAACGAATTATTGAATAAATGAAGGGAAGGAATCAACGGTTCAGGGGGACAGTTAGGAGTGAGAAAAAAAGGAAAAAAATGGGTGCCTCATGTAGTCTGAATGATTTTGTTGTTTATCTATTTATTGTTGTGCGATGCCTTCCATGGCAATTTTATTTTAAATACAGATTTCGTTAATGAGGTCAAAGGAACAGAGACACAGCTCTTCATTGAGCCAAGGTGGCCAAAGATGTGACTGCTGGACCAGCCACGGATGTACAAGAAATATCGTCAGAGATTGAAACCAGTTTCAGGATGTGTGCTTCTTCCCCGCCGCCGAGTATTTTCTTCCTAATTTTCTTCACACACCTTCTCAGACTTGCTAAGTAAGCAGGAGGCACAGTGAACATGAAAAGACGGTGAGCACGAGACTGCAGTGCCTAGACAGTCGTGTTCATATCCGCGGGAATCTGGTTGACCACGCATCGGGTCTCCACCATCTGTGAGCCAAGTTTTAAGGCTGCCGAGCAGAAGACCATAAAATCTTTGTTTGAAGGTGATTTATTTTGGCCCTCGCGGTGCACACACAAAAAGGAAGGAGACTGCACGACACTGCAGTCAATGGCGAACCTGTGAAGGCGTCCAAACGCTAAGAACTCGCCATGAGCCACCATGACAAGCCTGGTGTCTGTGTCCTGCAGCCAAACCCACGAGGACTGTTAATGTTGATGGCATATGGAATGTTAAAAGGATAAGCAGCTTGAATGTTAATATGGTCAGCAGTGCATCATCTTGACCATGTCAGTCGGATTCCGTTCAAAGTAAGCAACGTGTACTTCCAAGACAAAGATCCCTTCGCAAATCCGAAGACCAATAGGTTCTTGGAGTTCATGGTAAAAGACATCGAAAGTGTGTAGAAAGACCTAACGGCAGGCCCTACTGCATCCACCACTGAATATGTTCTCTGGCTTTTGAATGAAAGAGGGGCCAGCTAAAGGGTTCTTAGGATGTGTACCACTGCCAGCAGTTAAGGGAAGACGTCCCTCGACGTGTTGAAACTTGAATCTTGGGTCAAAGGTGAGTTGACAGAGTGCTTTGGAAGCACTGACTAAAGAGTAAAGACTGTATTCAAAAGTAGAAGTTCTTTTCTTGTAAGGCACAAAAGTGGTTGATGATGATGATGATGATGATGATGATGATGATGATGATGATGATGATGGGATTTCATAAAAATAACCAATGGGAAAGGAGGTGGTGGAAGTTAATATTGACAATAGCCTTCATGTTATGTATTATCAAACATACAGGCTGGCAGACACCGAGAACCACCTGCATGAGAAATGCTCATCCCCACCTCAGTTTAGTCTCTAGGATCCCTACCATGTCTCGCTTGCTTCGTGCACTAACACCCTTGCAGTGAACGTGTGATTTTTTTTGGTATTTTATTCCTTATAATTATACATTGTTCAGTCGTTGCTACCTAACATATTTTGTGAGGTGATTCGTCTTCTAACAACTCGCAGAATGACAGATGGTAGAGATTTGGGAGTGAGGCAGGGAAGACCCATTCTTCCTCTCCTCCAATGAGATACAAGTCCATGACTTTCACCATAATCATTTACACTTCGTCCTGCGAATGATTTGATATCTGAATGGGTTTAATTCAGACATAGTATCATAATACAAAGATGGTAACTATGCAATGATCTTTGAGCTAGCGAACGCGATAAATCGTATTTCGAAAGGAAGAGTGGAATAATAAAGTGAAGTAAGATGTTATGATCTTGATCGCCAAAAACATACGAACCGCTGAACTGCGAATATGACAGACAGACAGACAGACAGACAGACAGACAGACAATATGGGAGGTCAAGAAAACTGCCATGTTATGCAATGAGGGTGTTAGGCCGGGTGCGTGGGTGAAGGCGGCACTGTCAGAAAGTAGGGATGGCGGCTGAGTTTTTGTTCTCTCGCTCATCTTATACCCTGCTTTTTTTTTTCGCGACATTTTTACATCGAGACCTCGCTGGAAATCAGTTTCGTCTGCTTGTTCTGCTCCGTACACAAATACATGTATCCTTTTTTTTTTCCTTTCTTTTTATGCGCTTGACATGTAATTAGAAAGACGTATCTACCGCATCGTCGAGAAACATGCAATGGAAAGCTGTGCGATAGATATGTCAAGAACGACATATCTATATTATAATAAAATTATATACTGGATCCTGTTTCGTACTGTCAGCAGTTACCAATTTACTTGCTTTATTCGTTCATTCGTCACTTGTCTGAAATGGGTCGTTGGGAAGGGAGGGGGCAATTTGTCGTTGATGATAATGAGCAGGACAACCAGTCCATTCCGTTCTCGTAAGCCATTTCTTCCTCTGACCACAGCAGCCTTCGAAAGAGTGTCTTGCCGGGTTACATGGCCAAACCAGACCAGCCAACCAGCTTCACCATTGCGAATAAGGGTTCCTGGTATCCTACGAGTGTCGCCACCATGGTTGGTACAAAGCGATTGGTTTCTTGGTGTTTTGCTTTTTTTTGGAAACTATCCGGAGCAACCTCCTCATGCACTTGTACCTGAATACCTGTCTTCTCTTAACATTGAAGTGCAGGGTCCACGTTTCACATCCGCAAAGCAGATCGGTACTACTTGGGACTTGTACAGGTTGTGTTCCTGATGCTATCGCTGCTTCAGTCTATGTCCAGCCTAGCCATTGCCATCCTGATGCGGACATCTGTCTTACTCGCGTTCTTTCCTTGATGTCATCTCCCTCACTCATTCACTCACTCTCGTGTTCATCTAGGAGTGAGAGATTAGTCTGGCCGAAAGACCGCTAAAATCACCTAAAGCGAAATACTCAGGTTAAGGGACAATATGGCTACCGTTGGTCTTTGTCCCTAAAGAAGCAACAAGTTTGTGTTTGAGGCGCATGCAAGTGGCAAGGCGAGGTGGCAGAACACCGCCGCAAAGACACGGAGATTCCAGCCGAGGAGTCTCAAGCAGTAAGCCGAGGGCACACAGTTTAAGGCCAATTGAAACTGCCGTGTAAAGCTCAGGGCACACAGTTTAATGCCAATTGGAACTGGTGACAACACATCGTCAACCTCAACTCCCCTTTCAAGTCACGCGAGTCAAAGAATCTCCTCTAGTCCCCGAGGATTTGTGTGAGCCCCCTTGCCTCCCACCTCCCCTTTCTTCACCCCTCCCGCGCCTCTGGACCAGCTGGAGGAGAAGGTAACGAGGTTTGGAGCAGACAGGAGCGAAACAGAAAGGTGACAACTGAGCGATCGGCCCTTCATCTTAGTTCCCTTGAAAGGCTCTCAAAGGTGCGCGTGGCTTTTAAACACAATGCGTGCTTTCCACCTGTACCCAACCTCCATCCTACCTCCCTACACGTCTTACGTCTGTTGGTGGGTTCAACGGTTCAAATGACATCAGACAGGGACATACATCCCCTGCGCCTGATTTCTCAAGGTCTTCTGAAATGACCCACTTTGTGGGACATGGAGTTAGTCATCAAAATTGTTCTCCACTTTTTTTCAAAGTTTTCCACATCGATTCTTTTCTCTCTCTCTTCACGATCAAATACCCCAATGTCCTCTTTTTTTTTTTTTTTTTGTTTGTTTGAGCGTTACATTTGCATACACAGGAAAATGGGAAAAAACCTCCAACAACTACAAAAATATATATAAATCATTCACGGAAGACAGATAAGCGAAAGAGTTCCCTACGATGTGTTAAGTAATGAAGAGGACGCCAGAACACCTTGCTCTTATCGCAATTTCTATCACAGTCAGTTAAAATGCAGAATCTCCGAGGACGAAGTGCGCGCGCGAGAGACAATCAGATAAGCACGACACGGAGGACGTTCAGTCAAGCGTGTCGCCCCTCGGCTCCTCTCGACGTTGAAAGACAACACAGTGTCACTTGCCTTTGAAGAATTTGCTTTTAGGGAGTAAATCAGCGGCGTTTATAAACTATGAGAATACTTGTGGTGTGTTACTTCAAAGTTCCTTCCTGTTCTTGCCTCGAGTTTTGCGTGGGACTCGGTCAGTCTGCAGCAAAAATGTTTCTCCTCTTTCTCTGTGTCTCTTTCTCGTTTTCTCTCTGTGTGGTTTGGAGAAAGAGAAAGAGCCAAACACCCAACCTCCAACATTTAATCTACTAACAAACTTTTTTGTTGCGTGTTTATGTTCCTGTGTGTTTGTGCGAGTGAATACATTTCTCATTTGTACATGCCTTCATATAAATAAATATTTGTTTAAAGAAGTAAAAAACAGTAGATGAAAAGATTAGAATGATGTTACGGTCGAAAGGATGAATAAGAAGAAGAGGTGGGTGTATGAAATATACATTAATGTCTTACAGATTTGGCCATAGAGAAAACAATTTTATGGTTTACCTATTAGCTAAAAAAAAAAAAAAAAAAAAAAGAAAAAAAAGAAAAAGAAAATTAGACAGAAATACATTTCATACATACACACATGCATGCATATATACATGTAAGTATTGAACATTTTTTAAATGACTGAGTAATCTTTGCCTGCCTAAATAAGGCCTCTGAGTAGAGATAATCACCCAAAAGTTTTGTCTATGTATGGTATTATTAAATTATTTCAAGCAGCTAAGGGAAGTGATATTTTATTTCTTCCTGGACAATCGTAATCTATAATTTCATTTGCAATCACTCGATATCCGTAAAAAAAAAAGTCATTAGTTTACTTACCACCAGAGCCCTATGATATTGGCGGGGAATATGAGATAGAAGTACAAGCAAACCAAAATGCCTTGAAGGCGCATTGTTGGTGTCAGTCACACCCTGCTCGAGTAGCTCTTCTCCACAGTCACAAATGTGACATTTGCTGTCACAGAGATGGCATTCACTGTCATAGAGGTGACAATCACAGGCTCAGGTAATATCCGGGAGGTTACAGACTCCGAGGACCAAAAGGCACAAAAATGAATCGCCTCCTGATGTCTTCCTGCGTCTAGTTTTTTTTTTTTTTCAAACTTGCTGTCTTCCTTTCTAAATTTGTGTCGGTAAGTGTTTAAAAATGGTGATGAAATCTTCTAGGTCTTCGGTCCTGACCGTGAAATTTCGTTCATATACCACATAATTTTTCTTCCTCACATGCGTGCAGATCGTAAGAATCATATCGTCAGCAAGCACCTCTGGAGTTGGTTGCAGCCGTGAACTTCTCTTGTGAGTCCTGTCAGAAAAGTCCAGATGAAACCAAAGGTTGTCACACTTTCAAGCCACCATGACTTTTGGTTTTCCTCACTGAGAATGGTCCGACATGGACCCTCCAGAACAAAAATGACAGAATGGGGATCTCAGCAAGTCTTTGTTTGTTTGTTTGTTTTTAATTATTTTTTTTTATCTCTCTCTCCTTGATACAAATGTTACGACCTTACAGCAGTGGACGACTCACTTCAAAGGTGGGGACCACAGGAAGGCTGGTACTGTCCGTACCTTGCTTCACGCAAGCGTGTCAGCCTTTTTTTTATTCATAAGATCCTTTCTTCCTGTTGCTACTCCTTGTGGAGACCGTTGGCAGGATTTACGAGGTGCCTCATCAGAACGATAAAAAGAAAGAAGGAAGAACTGGGAGCGACATCGTCTTTTACGAGGTCAGACGACGAAGATTTTGAGGGTGTGAGGGATGGGGTGAGGGGTGGAGAAGGGAGGAGGAGGGACTCAATCGCTGAGATCTTGCTTTTCCTGAGTTATCGATAAAGGAGGCAGATGACAGGTCTGCAGCAGAGTGAATCTTCTTGCGCGCAGATATAAATTCCGATCTTCCCAATGTCGACGTATTTCCTGTAGGAATAGGAGTGGCCACCCTTCCAAAAAAGAAAGGTGAGCGGGGTTGCGGGATTCGGGGAGGGGTGAGGATGGTCTTCGATGACCTTACTACGAGCGCTGGAGCTGACAGTCGAGTGTCTGAAGGCGAGGTTGACCGTAGCGGCAACGGCACTGGTGGTAGTAAACAGTGCAGTGAGACACGGAGACCAGGCTGTGAACAGTCGTTGGACGAATGTGGGAGTAGTTGTTGGTCGACGACGTCTTGGACAAACCCAAAGGGAGTTTCTGTTGCTGCCGCTGTTGCTGCTGCTGCGGCGACGGCGACGGGGATGGAGGTGGCGGAAGTCGTGGTGTCGATGACGGTGATGGTGGAGTTGGTGGTGGTGGTAGTAGTAGTGGTGATGATGATGTTGGTGACGACGACGACGATGATGGTGATGATGATGGAGGTGGCGAGGACGGCGTAGTCGGCAGGGTCGGCAGTGGCGCAGGCCGGCTCCTGTCACAGGTGACATTGTCCCATGATCTGGCAAGGAGTGAGGGCTGGCAGAGCATTTCACGCTTGCCAAAACTCTCCCCACCCCCCTACAAACCCACCCACCTTACCTCCCCCTGTTCAATGTCTCTCTCTCTCTCAGTCCTGGCCGGTCACTCCACCTCAGCTTGTTGATTCCTTTTTTCCCACCCTCTCTCTTTCCTGTCGCTTTTGCACGCCTGGCCTGCAGCAAAAAAAGTCAAACGTTTTTAAAACAGCAGCGAGCAGGATAGCCACTTACACAGCAAGATGAGACACAATATGAGTGAAAAGTGAACAACTTTTCTCCCGTGTTATCAATGTTCAGGCTAAGAGGCCAACGGTGGAGGGAAGGTGTTGTGGGAAGGTGGAGGGAGGGAACAGAGGAACGGGGAGGAGAAAAGTAGAAAGGGGCCGAGATTTAGGTGGGAGAGGGGAGGTAAGGGAATAGGGGAAGGGGCTGAAAGGGAGGAAAGAGAGAGAAGGAAAGATCAGAGCAGAAGGGTGAGCTACGTGCTCAGGGGGAGAGTACTATGCACCACAGGGCTGGCGAAGGGGGGGAATTCGCGGTTCGCTGAACTTTCATACCATGTGTTCGTTAAGCGCAGTCAGCTGGAACCTGATTTACGTTGCCTATTCCATCGACCCTCATCCTTTGCCCGTTCACTCCCGTTCCCCTCTGCTCCACCATTCACATTATATTTCATCCATTTCTCTCTCCTTCCATCTTACCATATTCGCAACATCTCATCTTTCTCGGCTCTCTTTTTGAAATGTTTATATTTGTTTGTTATAGAAAAAAAATTGAAGAAAATAAATTACATTTCCTGAAACGTTTGTATAATTTTTCCTTGTGGAAAAAACAGATGTTTTTGTCTAATAAATTGTCTTTCATACCAGAGTAGGCGAGGAGGCGGGAATCAAAGAGATCCCATTACCGAGAAGAATTAAGGGATATATAACAGTAATTCTAAAACCTGTCAATTAATCTTCGTTGAATAATTCCTCTTAATCTGAGTGCTGACCTATGAAAAGTTAAGAATACATACTACTTCAGGACTCACTCGTGTGGACTTGATCACTCGCTGAAAATAGTCCGAAGTTCTAGAACAGTATACGTGTCTTTTCTTGTTCGAGAAAATCCCCACAGCGGTCCTTTTTTTCTGCCCCTTCTCGATCAGGTGACGAAACTACCCCTTTACTCATTGAACGCCCTGTGAAGTCTATATCTCTGTGAAGTCTGCCGTTCCGACTATATGCGACTTCCTGACAAAACGCAGCGCTACCCATAACTGAACCGTGCAGACTTCTTCCTCTCTTGTCTCCCTCCCCCAACCATTCCCCTTTGAACCCTCCTCAACGTTGGAGGTAGTGACCCAGATTTACGGCGGTTTCCACAGAAGAGGAGACCCAGCCCCCGCCTTCGCACCCAACCATAGACGCTGCTGTCTCCAGCACTCGGGCAGACGAAAATTGCAAACCTTCTTCTTCTCCTTGACTTGCTCTGTAATGGCTCAGTTCATCAAGCATTTTAATTGCGGCTTGAACGCCGAGCAACGAAGCATGCGTGCGCATGAAGACGTTGCACGTGCTGGACTGTCAGGTTCACGTGCAGCTTCGATTGCGCCACACCGAGACGTGACGTCATCACGTGTCCTTCCACCCTTACCCTACTCGGCCCTCGCTCCACACCAACCCCGGTCTCGCTCCATCGTGCCAGCTCACCGAGATGACTGCTGGCTCAGCTCTTGTGATTGCGTCATGCTCTGGTCATTTCACGGAGGTTTGTGTCATTGGGCAACACCGTCGCCTGCTTCGACCGTTAGTCGGTTGTAATTACATGCCGTGGCGCCATCTCGCGGCCATATCTTGCGACTTCTTATTACCGGCACCATCACGTTCCTTTGGACGCAAATGTAGCATGCGACCATAAATACTATAAACACAATTTTTTTTCAGCCACCACTTTGCGCAATTTTTGAAAGTGTTTGCGGAAGGAGATCACTTGTTGTGGGGCACTCTGAAGATAGACTATGAGCAACAGCAAATATTAGGCCAAAGACCTCAACTAAAATTTTAGGTCTTTGCACTAAGGACGGTTTGCTGGTGCGCCTGAAAACTTTCTCGACGCATGCGCCAATGGAGCACAAATGAGTCTCAACAGACATGCAAAACAAAGGAACAATCAAACTAAGAATAATTGAAAAATAGATATTATTTTCCGATATAAAAATTTTAACGAATTTTGAGTTACAAAACTGTTATAAACCATTATTTTTAGTTAATTTTATGAATATAATTTAAGACTATCAAGGACTTTGTGCATGCTTCAATACATCTTCGTGGTTAAAAACATTAATTATTCATCAAAGATTCTCGCTGAAGTTAATCAAATTTGTTTAGAAGTAGCTGAAAAGAATAAATAAGTAACAGTGTGCTTCATTATGATACAGAAAAAGAATTTATTTTGGTTACAGAATGGATAAGATATAAAAGTTTTTAAAAGGTGTTCCACACAAAACATTGTGCTTATCTCCTAATCGTTTCCGTAAGCTTTGAGGAGTTGTGATGATATGGCTATTGATTAAGGTCAAAGTTCTACTTGAGGGCTAGAAAGTTTGGTGGCATCCGTGGAAGTAGATGTGAAACACACGCGATGCCGGTTACCCCGGATGTCACTAGGTTTCACTAATGGCCCGACAAGTACAGTCATCTTTCCAAATCCTTCAAAGTCGAACTATTCTTCCCTACCTTTTAAAACCCGATGTTGTCAAACATGTGTCTATGCTAATCTGCATCATCGTCATTCGTCATCGTCATCGTCGTCGTCATTATCTATTAAGCCACCTGTTAGGGAAAGGAAGATAATAAACTCTTCTTCTGACATTGGATGATTTTTAAACTATCAGAACTGAACACTTGTCAACCCCATTCTTCGTGGTCACCGTGATACACGAGTCCCTTGGCCCTTTACTAGCCCCTATATCGAACTAAAGCGAGTTCCGACTGGCAGGTTTTGTCACGGAAGTCGCACACCCTGCGGTCGCCATGTTGCGCCTGTAGCCGAGTCGGTCGCCAGGGCCTGCGCGCCGCGCGCACCCGCGCTTGACTCCAGTCACCCCAGCCGCTTGTTTGGGTTCGCCAGGGCAGAAGACGGCGAGCTTACTCATAAAGGTTCTCCTGTGGAGATGAAGAGGGCAATATTTAATTTGGGCATGGATGGAGATTCACCGCGAGCGGTAGCATTTTAACACCTTCCCCAGAAGTCTTTCAAACTTTCCCCCCTCGGCGTTCCAGCCCCCAGCCCGTCGCCTGATCACCTCAACCCGGCTGGCCCCGATCGGAGGGGCTGCCCTTCCCCCCTACATCTCTCTCTACCCCCCTTCAACCCGTCTTTAGTCTCCGCCGAGTGTGCTCGCAAGCAGGGGGTAGGGTCTGTGTGTGGGCAACGGCGAGCGGCGCCCTTTTCTTGTTTTATGATTAAAACGCAAGGTAGATGGGTGTAAGGTTTTTACGACAGCTTGGAGGAGGAGAGCGGCTGGGATGTAACAGGCTCCGAGCATTGTGTCTGTAGCAAGTGCGGGAGGAGCTGGACGAAGAAAATAAAAGAACAACAATGGAGAGGTTGAGAAATTGTCCCCAATCCCCTTACCCGTAGAGCGGGTGGGATGGCGTCGCCAGGGTGGGCGAGGTAGGGAAGGTCACCCAATGGCATCAGATGGCCTGCAGGGGTGGGTTGGGGATGGCTTTGACAGTGGACAGTACATTGTGGTGGTGTGTGGGGGTTGTCTTTAGTGGATCATTAAAATGAATGCCCCGTCAGAATTACACCGACTCCGTCAAACATATCGCACTTAGCAACAACCGCGACACTGTCGTGGAAACCTTGAGATCCCTGCCAGACAGACAAATAAGTAGAGCAAACAATTAATTTGTATGCTAGTAAATCCAGTTTGGTGCTGCTTTTTATTTATCTAAACCGTTTGGAACAAGCGAAGTTGGTGAAAGGTTGCAATAAATAATGTCAGTTGTTAAATAATGTTATTCGTCTTATGCGTAATCATCGCCTCTAAAAAAAAACATGAAAATAATTTTAGTGACATATTTTATCTACGCTTGGACGAAGCTGAGAGGCAGAGGCTTGCTAGAACTTTTCAAGTCAGTTAAATACCAAAAGAAACACTCGATTTACACTTAACAAATTCTTGCCATTAATGATTATTTTTATTATATATATATAACTGGCATGTCTCCCCTTCCCCACCCTTATACATATTTGGGGCAATTTGGTGTGAAGAGCTTGAAATGCCTTCTCACCATGACAATGACAATGACAATGACAATGACAATAGGTAGTCTTGGGTTGGAATCTGTGCTCTGACATCCATCTCATTGTATTTGACACACACTGACCATCAGGGGTTTTTCCGGGTACACCAGTTTCCTCTACCCGGTGTATGTTGGTGCATGTTTTTTAAACAGGCATTCGATTCCTACAAGCCAGTTGTACCCGTGCGTGTCTATGAAAAGCTTTGGTATTATTATTATCATCATCATCATCATCATCATCATCATCATCATTCGTGAGTTATTTTCTATCAGCTAGTCCTCTTTTTTCTCCTAAAAACCACACGAAATTTGACTTAATGTTTTGTCAATCTGGCTGTCTCTTTCTCTATGAAGTAAAGAGGTTGTGGAAATACTGTTGAAAAACAAATAATTTCTACCAAGCGAAAAACAAACATTTGGACCAAAATATCCGCAGACTATGCGGTTTCTCGCGCGCACACATATACATACACAAAGCACTCACGCGCGCCGAAACTCGCATACACAGTGTGTACACTAACTCACGTACCTACCTAAACACGTGACATTACTTAAATGCATTTTGCGTTAGTGCTCTCCTTACACTCCGCAATCGTTTGCAATCTTAATTTTTTTTAAACAACCTGCACTATATTTTTTTCAGAAAGACTAGCATATGGGAAAGGGTTTGCACAATAACAAATTTAAAAGATAGACTAATCGGCTTCGCAATAATCATAACCTGTTCTCCGCTTCAATCCTAGAAATGAGATTAATATACTGTAAAAAAAAATATAAAAAGTAAACCACCAATAAAGTAGAATACACAAAGACAAAGAGATAAAAACAAAGTGTCTATAATTATGGTTTGATAAAGATAGTAATAAGGGACAAAGGTAATGACTGAACTTAGCAACTAATTGTATCCCCATGAGTTGTTTATATTTTTTTACTTGCTCTGAACAAGACGGTCATTGTGCTTGGTGATATTTCTGATTCTCAGTAGGAAGCGTATCAGGGTATCCTCATAGAGAACCACCGGTTAATTAAACTGACTGTCTGATCAGTCCTTTCGTAAGATTTCTAGACTGTCTCAATTATAACTTACGCGGATTCACATTTTTTTTTTAAAAAGTATCCGAGTCTTACCTAAAGTGTTATCTTCTTCTTTTTTTTTTTTTTTTTTTTTTTGTGGAGTGATGGGGGAGGTGGGGAATAGGTGGTAGCGGCGATATAGTAATTTATTTCACCTTTACTGTGGGGACGGAGACCGAAGGTGAGGTCGCGCTAAAGATTTTCTCTGTTGGTTTGTCAGTGTGTTCTTCAGAATATACTTTCCAGTCGCTTCCCTTTTTCGCCATCATCGGTTAAGAAAGTAGAGAAAACTGAGAAATAATGTATTGATGGCAGCAGCAGTACAAACGATGTTTCAAATACTGCCATGCGGTGACCTTTCAGGCAGCATGTCTGGGCTTACTTCCCACTAAGTCGTCGCTTCTTTGCCTTGCCAAGTCATCTGCCACGGACTGTCTCAGAGGCTTGCCAAGACCAAGCCAATAGAAGGCAGTGTGCTGACGTCACACAACCTTGAAACAACCGATTGATTGTAAAACTGTTTCAATGATCTCTTTTTTCGATAAAAGTATAGAACTCATTTTGTAAGTATTAATAGGTTTTTTAAAAAAAATCCCTTTATTTTCATGTGAAATGAATCTGATTTACGTTTGTTAGTATCGTGACCAAGGTACCTCCTTTTATGATTTATTATGAGACAAAGGATGCCAATATTTTAAAAGGAGAAAGACTAAGAGGAGACACGCAATTTCATCCTTTTGTGTCACATTTATTGCTTTCAAAATGTTTTAAATATAGTTTGCAAAGTTGAGCCATTTAAAACCCTTATTTTTCTCGGTGTCAGATTTTGCTAAATATAAAATTAAATTTAATAAGATTTTTGTGTGAATATAACAATAATGTGAAAGGGGTTTTTTGGAGTGAAGAATTTTATGTGAGAGGGATCCTGGGAACCATCAAAAAAGGATTCCCCTTCCTCCCGTCCCTCCTTCCTACACACCTACAACTAATTGCGAAGAAGTAACCTGGTCTGGTGGCGGCTCAGTTTTCCTGCAGGCGGTGGGGCTCAGGCGTGGTGGTGGTGGTGGTGGTGAGAAGGCGACAGCCACCGACAGCGCCCAGGGATCTCAAGACATGAAAGGCACCGCTGACGGTGTTTTTAAACAAAGCGTTCGCCTGTACTCCCCTGAGCGTGCTACAGGAGTACAGGAGTAGATGAAACACAGGTGGAGTACTTCTGCTGGTGACAACATCCGCAATAAGCAGCCTTCTTTCTCCTCTTCTCTCTCTATCTTTCTTTTTCTCTCACTCCATTCACTGGTTAGTTTTTTTTCTTTCTCTCTCTCTCTCGCTCTGTTCGGTGGGTTATGAGAGCGAATAAGACGAAATATTTATTTATTTCCTGAACTAGGTGTAGTTTGGATCCTCTATTTAGAGAAATAAAATTACAAGGTGGACGACACTTAAAGAACTATTCTTTCTTATTTTGACCAAAACAAAAAAATTGGTTACAAATAAAAATGCGGCCCGGTCAAATTTTTTAGAAACCTGAACTGGTGTGTAGAATGTTTTTAAATAGGAGACTGGAACTTAGAGACCTGAAAAGTTGTACAATATTATTTACGTGTTCTTAATTCTAAATAATAAGACTTTAATAATAAAATTCTCTTTTGAATACATCCCCCCCCCAAAAAAAAAAAAAAAAAAAATCGCAGTCATGAATTTTCCAGATGGATAATTGACTATGAGTGTGTTGTGATGCACGTTCGTGAGCCTGTTTCACACAATGACATATTCAACCCACACACTCACCCCCACTTCCATACCTACACTTACTGTTCTTGTTTATACCACGCCACATCCCCCACAAACACCACAACAGAGCATGTTCACATATCTAGACAAACATATATGGATAAAATGGAAGGAAGTTTTAAACATTCATTCATACACTTCTAATATTATGCAAAATTTCAGATATTCATTCCCTATGACAAGATGAGAAATGTGTTGAAATAATTTTTTAAATCCAGGTATTGTTACATATTTCGCCTGTATGTTATGGTTGCTGGATACTATACAAGACAAAGACTAGTAAACTATTAACAATTTTCAATTAATAATGTAGTTAATATTTATTGGATGATTTATTATTAAAATAATAATACTGTTGACGGAACACATTGAAACTGCGATGCGTTATGTAAATGAAATATTAATGCTAATCACGAATATTTTGAGCAAACTAGATCAAGTAGTGTTGTAATATTTAACTGTAAACAGTCATGTGTAACTATTATATAATGTTAATCTTAAAGGGAAGGAATAAAGAGAAACACACACACACTCACACAATACATATATGCAAGAAAGATTGATATATATATATTGATAGATTGAGATGCCGTTGTTGTAACAATATTGTTTAAGGTGTGTAAACCAATTATTTATGAAAGTCAGACAAAAATACCATGCATTTAATTAATAAGTGATAAATGATTCTCACATTATCCACGACCATTTTCATACAATTCTGAGGGCCTGAGAAAGTGAGAGAAAATATGAGACTGGCGTGAGACACGTCACAGCATTCATCCTCTCCTTCATTTGTTTTCCTTGACAGCGACAAAGGTAGAGGAGAGATAACAATGCGAAGAACACTTACGATTCACCGGCTTAAAGAAACCGTTGTGTCGCCGTTAGGTTCACCGATGAACTTCACAGCTGACGTTGTCGTTGACGTCGTCCCCCTGGCGGCTGGAGAAGTCGCTGTCGTCAGAAAGGTCGCATGCTAGCGGCCAAGACAAGCCGCCGACGTGGCAGTGTCTGTCCACAACCATCACCGCCACACTCAACCACCTGTCTGGGCTAGCAGCGCTCTTTCGACACATGGTCTAAGAACAGGAATCGCTCTGTCTGGCAGCTTTGAGATCGAGAGAGAGAGAGGAGGGGTGGGAGGGAGGGAGAAAAAAACAGAAAGAGAGAGAGGGGAGAAAGCAGGCAACGATGCCGCCGGTTGGGTTAAAGACAAATGCTCAGGGGGAGATAAAAAAGAAATCAGGTGTATCGAGATTCGCACGCAGTCACCGGGGTTCGTTTCAACCTTGAGTGATCAGTCTGGGCTGGCGGAAGGAGTGACAAAAGAGACGAACGTGGATGCGGAGGTTGGTTTCGGGGTTGGAGAGGGACGGAGGGAAGAAGGGGTGGGGGTGATGGGTGGGTGGGGATGCACGCATGCAGGAATGCGCGGGGATGAGTGCGACTGCAGACGCGGCAGCAGCCAAACAACAACTGTTACAATACTTCCTCCATTTACAACCCTTGCCCGATTGGATGGATGGATAAAATGATGGATAGATGAGTGGGTGGATTGATGATGTCGTAGTTTTAAAACCAGACAGAGATAGAGAGAGAGAGGAAGAGGAGAGAGAGAGAGAAAGCTGGGTCCCGCACCCACCACCACCAGAAGGTTGAAGAGATCCACGAGAGGTCAACACACAGGTAGTTCCCCCCTGCGCGTCGAGGACCAAAGCAGCGAGGGCACCAACGTAAAGATCCCCTTTCTTTTTTTTTTTCGGCGCGGCGCAATCAAAATATTAGAGCACCCATTTGGAGGAGTCGGGCGGTCATTGGACAAACAACACCGGCGTGGTGGGGTGGACGCGATAGACGCACCTTGGTCTTGGCGGAGTAGAGCCTAGCAGCAGCAGCAGCAGCGGCGGATTTTTTTTCAGAAGGAAAGAAGATGTTTAGGAAATACATCGCCACCAGCTCACACTTCCGCTCCCGCTACTCCGCGGACACATGGCGGAAAAGCGGGAAAGAGACGAGAGCATGCAATGTCTCCTCTCCATAAAGCCGACTGCTGGGCCGGAGCCAGCGCCTGTTGGGTTACGTCCATAAACTCTCCACAGCGCGTCGTGCGCTTATATTGAGAAAAGAGTAAAGAGTCAGTACAAGCGAGAAAGAAAGCAGACGCCGAGTTGTCTCCCCCTCCCTTCTTCTCCCCCACCCCTCGTCTCACCACCACCACCACCACCACCACCACCACCACTCCCACTCCCCCCCTCTGGTATTGACGAGCCCCGTGAGCTGCTGTCGAGTCTGCCAATAAGCAGGATGGGGCGAGGTGGTTTCAAAGGTATTACAAAATAAAAACGGTATTAAATTGATATTAAAACAAATCAGATTTTCCCAAACGAACTCCAAGCTGTTGTTTGAGACGAAAGGAAGTGGGAGTGGGAGCTTTGATCTGCTCGAAAAAGAAATGTAGAAAGAAATATATAGCGGATTTGTGCCTGTTAATAATAATAAGAGCTGTCAGCGAGATCTTCTTACCTGGTGACACCAACCGGGTGGCTTCCAGAGCCACCTGTCCTTCCTGTCTATACATCAAAGTGTCTTCTTTGTGCGTGCGTGGTCGTGGTCATGCATTTATAGATTGGCTTGTGTTGTCTCATTTTGCTTGCTCTTTTGTTTATTTTATCAGATTGTTGTTGTTGTTGTTATTATTATTATTATTATTATTATTATTATTATTATTATTATTGCAGTGTGCACTCATTTTTCTACTGTTTTAGGACTAAGTTTCGGGTCTTTTTCTAGTCATGTGCGGTACTTGCTACTTTAAAGTGATCACGTGCTACAAAAAAAAAACCGTTAACACGATAAAACAAATATGTTTTTGTTTGTTTTTATTCCTAGCCTACTTTGCAAGCTATGCAAAAAATAAATAAGGAATTTTTTTTTTGTCAAGCTAAACATATATTGGCATATGACATCTGTGAATTAACACAGTTAAGAGCTGCTTGTGTATGGTAATTTTTCTGGTGATTTGGTTTTGTTGTCTCTGCTTTTCTTTTGTTATTTTTTATTCTAAGTGTGGTAGAAATGATGTGTTTTTACATCAACCGGCTACAAAAAAAGGGCAAATATTTCTAGCATTTTTCACAAAGCAGTGAAAATCATTAATCAGCCCATAACATGTTCAGAACTTTGTGTGACTGAATGACAGAAAATCTGATAATGGGCATTTTTGAAAAGACCTGTTGCAAAAACTTGTATGGAAAAAATGAATGAATAGGGAGTGGAGAAAACTAGTTTGTTACAATACTGAATTTAACAAACATTAGGCACTGTCAACTGAATATTTGGTTTTAAAACAACACCAGTCATACAGGATGGGAAATGAGTGTACAGTCTCCCACCTCATTCTTAACATAAGTTGTATCTGTCACAAAATAAGCTTCAGGCTGACTTGATTGTGAAGTTAATTTATGCACATGGATAAACATAAACAGTGTAGGGATAAACAAACAAGAAATGTTTTGCTGTTGTAGATTGTTCTTACTCAGTGTATTAATGTAAGAAGAATAGTTGCCTGTCTTCTTCACTCACTCTTTCTTTGTGTGTTTAGTTTGTTAATGTGTTTTCAAACGGGTACATTTTAGCTTGACAGAGTATATTCCCTGTTGCATAGATTGACACTTAAAAACCTTTTTCCCCCTTCGTTGGGTTTTATTTCGATAAGTATTGTGCATAATATGAAAAGATCTTCACTTGAAACGGTTTTTAGTACGGAGTATGAATACTCACTGAGCACGATGAGGAATAGGAAAGAAAAAAAAAAAAAAAAAAGATCGAAAGCAGGAAGGGAAATAGGGGTATATTGGTCCCCTCGTCCCTCCTTCACATCGACTGTGAGGTAGCAGGTCGTGTCGCCAGGGTTGTCATGCTGAGACCACCCAGACCAGAGGACGCCACCCACACGCTGTCGCGAACCCTTCCGTAGGAGCAGAGCAACGCAAGAGTCCACCCGGTCAAAACAAACCTATTTTTCTGACTGATCTTGGACAAACAGACAAGAAACTTGTAAAGGGTCTAGCCACCTCAAGAGAGCTAGAGTTAGCTCGATCTGGAAGACTGGAAAGTAGCGCAGTCCCTGACATTCTTCTCCTTTCCAAAGCCTCAGGTTTGTCAAAACATTTGGCGTCTACCGCGTTGAAAATACTTGACAGGTACAGCGAGGGTTCGGCGACGGGCTTTTGATGTTCATCCGCAGGACCGCAGCAAGAAGAAGGGTTGGGAACGAGCGAGAGAGCAGACAGTTGGGTAAACTCGTGGCTTTAGGCAAATAGTTGATGATGCTGAGCCAAAAACTTCTCGACTGATGGTACTGTTTGGTTAATCTTCTTTCATGAATGAGGACATAAGTATGGACTGTTGTGCTTTGAAATTTTTTTTTTCTTGAAAAGTCTATTTCCTACATGCCTAGAATTTGGATACGCCGGTACATCTTTGGAATGTTTATCGACATGAAACTGTAGAATGATTCAAAGCCGCGAAGATTAATTTAACAGACAGCAAATGGTTTACAAATTCTGACAATCGTGCAGACTTTTAAAAGAAGTGTGAATAATTAAATGACATATTTTAGAACATATTTTAGTATTTAATAATATTTTATTGTATTTAGTTTATTCCTTGTTGCTCCTTTGACGAGCATAGGGACGCAATTGTATTACTAATCTTAAAACATTGAATTATATATATAACCTTAATATGCCACATTTTCATTGTATATATATATATCTTAATAACAGACCCATTTTCATTCAAAGGAAGATTATTTTATGGACCTAAATCTGAATAATGTAGGTTTGAAGGAACCATCCATCATTTTCAAGTGATGCAGGCCGAAAACATTTAAAAGCAAAGCGCGACTGCTCAAGCTACCCGTTATTTAAATAGAGTTTATATTAAAACTGACAATTTTAACATTATTTCGCCCCTACCAACGAAACTTTTTGAGTGATCGTTAGTTAAAAATTATTTTTGGAAGTGTGTTTGAAGTGGAGAAAAAGGTGTTAAATGATGTAAATACAGGGAATGTGTCTCAAGAAAACAAAGATGAAAGTTATGGAACTGCAAAAGAGCAGAGAGCAAAAAGAATAAAGAAATAAAATGACTTACGACGTGGAAAGATGAAATTGAGATGGTCCTATGGAAAAATATGACTAACTTAGTTAAGTGGTTAAAGAAAGAAAAATAAAAAGAAATAAAGAAAGCACACATTGAATGAATGAAAGGAAAGAAGGAGTCGGAGAAGAAGAGTAAAGACAGAAACTAGACATAAGAATGTGAAAGTATGGAAATGGAAATAAATTTTATGAAAAAACAGAGTTAATTAAAAGAATCTTATCTGCTGACATGTGAGGACGGGTGTATTTTTTTAAGTGCTGTGTATTTGCCTGGAAAAGAAGGTCAAACCTGTTGATAAATAAGTATTAAATCATTCGAGTTTGATATTGAAGAAACAACTAAACCTTGAAATACAGCGTAAAGGACATTGAATTCGTGTAAGAAGGAGTGGTGGAAAAGGATTGCTGGCAATTTACACCGAGCTGGCAACTAAGACTATATCATAGCTGAGCAGTCGGCCATGTAAACAAGTTCCACATGCAGAGAATCAACACCGTGTCCAAGACAAGATCTGAACTGAGGACAGCCAGGAGTCAGTGCACGAAAATAACGGTCACTTGTTGCCGGTCACCAGGGGATGAGAGTGTCAGAAGGAAGAGGAGGTGGAAGAGTAGACAACAAATGATGACGATGATGATGATGATGATGATGATGATGATGATGTACAAGCTATTTATTTCACATATTATGTGCGAAAGGCAAATGAACTTGTTAAAATTGGACTTTCACACGAATCTTTCAGGGCGTGAGTTGTTATTTGAGGAATATATAATTACAAATAAATCTTCGTGCGCGCTTAAGCGATACATTAGGTACCTTAGCGGAGAAAGGTAAGAAAACATTTTCCTAATATATCATTTTGCGCTAGATATATCAACATATCAACAGCACTGCATCGTGAAGACTACATGTAATGCCTGTAAATTGTTTTCGTCGTTTTCACGTCCTACAGAACTCCTTCATAAGTAAACAACTTTCCCCAACCTTAATATCTAAATGACCTCCCAGAGCCCGGCGTTCTGCATCAAAAGATGCAACAAATTCAGGCCTGGATTTGGCTGGGAGCCAAGTTATTAAATAGCCCCAAATCATTTTTGGCTGAAAACACTGAACCATGTGCACACTCAGAAGCTCAGGACATGCGCGCGCAGACTACTTCTCCGTCTGACGGTCCTTCCTTTCTCTGGTGCGTATTGTTAGCAGATGTCTGGCTAATTACAACTCACCTCCCGTCTTTCATAATGCTGTCATTAGCTGAGTCTTCTGAGAGTGATTTGAGACCTACAGGGGGGATAATGCATGTCCGTGGACACAAAAGCACCGTTAAAGCAGGTCACGCTGAGCCAGTTATGAGTCACTTCATTTCCTGGAGGAGATAAAGTTTAGAGTTTGCGAAAAGGGCATCTGTAATCTGAGGATAGAGTTTAGAGATTGCCAACAGGGCATCTGTAATCTGAGGATAAAGTTTAGAGATTGTGAGGAGGGCATATGTAATCTATGGATAAAATTCTGAGTTTGTGAACAGGGTATTTGTAATCTGAGGAATAGATGCAAGAACCATGTAGTTCCTCTACAGCAGGTAGACACAAAAACATTGAAATAAGCCAGGTACAACAATTAATTTTCCGAGATCATCTGCCTGACATACATATTTGTCTGTCTGTCTGTCTTCCTACCTCTCTGTGAGTCCCATCCTATCTAGCTATCAAGATGATACAAGAATTATAATATTATAATGTATCGCGTATAGGAAGATGAGAAGACATGAAATGTGAGATACCGTTGCATCTTTTTCATTTTTCTAATATTTTAATTTCAAAATTATTTTAAATTCAGTGCGTTTTATTTATAAAATGTTCTGATTATCCAAATCTCAACAATCAAGTTCCCTTCACGACACAGAAGCTTTTAAAATCACATTTTTCACCTTGCTTTTAAAAAAAGTCAAAAGTCTGTTGATTGGGTACTATCTCATTAGCATATACTAGAATATCAAAGTTAGAATTTAGATCAACTTTGTTTAAAAACATAACAAAATTACTTAAAGTTTTTGTAATAAGATAACGATAGCTTTATATTTTTTTTTAGTTTCCTGTTTTAGTTTAATTCAATTTGGACTTGTGTTAGCATTCTAACTTTGAGTAGACTTAATGAAGCTGCACTTGAGTATAAAATGTAAGTAGTAGATATCGTCCCAACAGACTGTACTGCAACAGTATAGACTGAAATGGTACATTATAGTAATTTTAGCATTATGTGTTAGATTGATAATAGTAATATTAAATATGGACAAAGTAGGACTTTTGTTCTACACAAGCGAGAAGCTGATTAGACTATTTCATTTTTTAACATTTTTTCCCCTATTTGCTAGCCGTATTTTTTTCCTTGCTATCTCTCTTTTTATCTCACTGTTATTTTCCCCGTCTTACATGCAAAAACTGCGATATTTGAGGGTGACCATAAAGAAGTATTTTACACTGCAGAAGTCCACGTTAACTCCACGAAGAGCCCCAAAAGAAAAGTAAACAAACAAACAAACAAACAAAAATCACACCATAGGGACAATTTAGCAACTGTATCGATCTGTCTGGTTTTGAAGTATTTTAAGATTGTTGTCAAAGTTCATATTCTAAAATATTTTCAAAGCATGCGTTTTAAGATTCGTTCCCGACTAACAAGCACTTGTGGGAAGTGAATAGTTAGTAATTAGAGGGTTCAAACCCAAAAAAAGTGTAGCAGCCGGTTCGATACCCTGGGGAGTAGGTACCTGAGTCCTTAGAGGGGAAGGCAGCTAAGAAGACAAGATTAACAGATTCATAGATAAGTGGCGGTGGCTCATCAACCACCGTAAAGTGGAGAGATTACCATTAACTTTGAATTTGTGTTTAATGCGACCATCATCATATAACATTCTTTGAGAAGATTTTTTTGGTCTTTTTTTGTCTTTATTTGCGCCATTAACTAAAATTCTTTTTCGTTTATCTTCGTCTTGATAATTGTGGTGGGCGTTTAATGATAGTTCAGCTGATATAATCTGTAAAAAGCTAACTTTATTTTCCACTTTACTCTCATACCAAAACTGGCGAATTCCGGTGTTGAAATGCTGCAGGGGTCACAAAGTTCCCTGGTTAAGATACTCTTAAAATGTTATCTCATGTTTGAGCCATTTGCTTTCGTTTATAGTTTTTAAAAAACAGAGTTTTAATCACTGTAGCCTCGATGCTGAAAGTGGCGAACATTTTAATGGTGGTCATCTGTGTTCACAGCACATGCCAGCCTGGCTTAATCATAAAATCAGTTCCAGAGTCATCTTAACCGATCTTTACCCCCCCACCGATTCCCATCAAGAGAGGAAATGCAGATCAATTATAATATATTTATAAATAATAAAATAAAAAGCCCTTGAAGAAAACCCTCACCAGATGTACATGTTATTAAGTTATATCATCTGTCCATAGGGCTGCGCTAGTAGCCTTCAAATTCTTGGCAGGCTGTTAAAATTTCTAGCGGAGATGTTAACAGTCCTGCAAGGGACGAAGAGGTTTAAAATCAATCAAGTATGCTGTTGATCTACTTCCGTCCTGGGAGCGAATTATTCATTGAGGGATCGCACGTGCCTCCAGGTAAGCGCCAGACCTACACGTGTGCGTGTCCAACCACCTGTTTGGCGCACTCCATGCCTCCCACTGCTCCTCCCTTCTTTGTCTTCGAAGGGACCTACCTGTAGTCGAGAGCAGAGCTGACTCGGAGGTATATAAGTACCGGAAGTTAATTTGAACCCTTGGGGTGAGAGACGTGTCGACCAATATGTCGTCGTCTGGCTTCCGGTTCAAAATATTGGGGTCAGGGATTGAAATTAATCTGATTCGTCAAATCTTTTACGAAAATGGAGAGAAAATATATAAAGCCATTGAGGCTACTTCTGTATACAACGGGGTAGTGTTGCCCTGGAGGCAGTTAGGTATCCCTGGAAATGGATGTGCAGGGTTGAGGATCATCGCACTCAGACCACGTCGCTGCCCCCTCGTGTGTGTGTGTGTGTGTGTGTGTGTGTGTGTGTGTGTGTGTGTGTGTGTGTGTGTGTGTGTGTGTGTGTGTGTGTTTGTGTGTGTGTGTGAGAGAGAGAGAGAGAGGTAGCTCTGCTAAAGAGCGACTGGAGCTAAGTGAATTCAGGTGTAAAAGGTTTGTCGCTGTCACAAGGAAAAACACTTCTCTTTGCCAACCTTCCAAGAAACACAAATATTATCAATTTTGTTTTTTATTTACTGGAGACAGTTGTGATACTGGACACATTTAAAATGTTCACATTAATGAAAGTTAAAGCTTTAAGCGCTGCTTATTTTTTAAACCAGTGTTTTTCATTCACTAACTGCTGATTCAATTCCCTTTTATTACAAAGATTAACAAACAGTTCTGAATGACTTCTGTCAAGACATCTTACATTGGAAAGTATGACTTAAATAGTAAGACAAGTGATACAAGTTATTTATGGAAAAATGTTTACTTCGAAACAAGAGGGATGACCCGACAAAGCTCACGGGTTTGATAGCATCTAGTAATTTTTACCACAGCATTGTTTGGATGCGATAAAAAAAATTTACGACTTCGTTTTATCTCAGAAGACAATGAACACATGTGCTTTGAAGAAGTGTAATTAATTTGTTGCCTTGTCCTCATCAGGTTAAAAGGGGGATTGCCTGTGTACAGACACAATTCAATGACGAATATTTGTCATAATTAAGTAATGAATTATCGAGCCCTTCCCTTATTTTTAGCAGCGTGTAAAGTAATTTAATGTAGATAATTATTTTAGCTTTTGTTATTCCGGGTGTTAATAACTAAACGGTATACAAAAAGTTTTATGTGTGACGAAACCTGTATCTCCTCGACCAATCTTGAAGTCTCGGGAAATCTCTTTTATATTAGCATGAGAAAAAAAACAAAAACAACAAACAAACAAAAGAAAAAAAGAAAGAATAAGATATGGGCTCAAAGATAAAAAGTAATTAAGTGAATCGCTTGATCACCAAGCAATCCATTGAAGTAAAAGGACAAGCTGCTAACAAGCGGCTCTTACCTCATATTTAATTTCATTTGACTAAACAGAACAACCAGCTTGTTTGTCCATTTCTGTCGAATTTCTCAACACATCACTAAACTCTTTCGGACTTTTTTTCTTCCATTTTCAGATATACATATTCATTGTTGGTGGGAACAGAACAAGCCGTTGCCGACAGCAACACACGTGGTGATGAACACATGGTAAGTATTTTACAGATAAATGTTCCTTTTTGATATCTATCATTACATTTGTCTGTCTTCCTCTGTCTCTATCTTTTCTCTTGCTGTCTTTTGTCTCTTTCGTCTTGCTGTCACCTTTCGGTTAGTAACATTGTCATGCTTTGTATCTTTAATTTAAGTCTCTTTCACAGTCGTAGTCAATGGTTATCTCTAGTCTAAAAGTGTTTTTACCATATTGATTCGCATTGAATGATATCAAAGGCTTCGATTACGCCATTGACTGTAGTTTTCAGTCCTACATTCTTGTTTCCGGTGTGTTCGCCAAATGGGACATGTCAATCATGATAATAAGTTCAGTTACTGTTTGATGAATGAGTTTATTCAGCTTTGGAAAAAGTGTCAAATAAAGTTAGTGACTGCTAGTATAATCTGAACTAATTCTTAAATTTATATTCAGGAACTTGTTTATTCTTCTGAAACAGTTGCAAAATTACAGAAAGTATTATCTTTTAATGTCTGGATACAGATTAACAAAAGAATGGCTTTCTGTATTGTTCAAAACAAACAAACAAACAAAAAAACAGGAATGTGAGGAATGTGCAGTTTCCCAGATAAAAGTATCTGTCCATAGTCTTTGTCATGTTGATTAAGCTTTCTGGTCGGTCAAGTGATTTCATATTTTTTTAAAAGTGCTGATAAATTTCAAGAAGGTGTTTAATTATGCAAACAGCTTATTTTCAAATCAGATGTGCACATTGAGAATGTAAACATACATGTAAGTCAGCTCCATAAAAGAACTTTCTACCTCTCAAAGGTCAGTACCACTGGCATTATTTTTGGCAGTCGACACAATATCGAGATGGTCATTGTCGTTGGCAATGCAACCATCGTCGTCGTCATCATACTCATCGTTGTAGCTGCTGTCATCATTATCGACTTCATTATTTGCTTCATCATTTTAGGACCTTACCTGACGCTCTGCCTTTAAAAACGGTAAATTTTCGAATTTACGATTCTAATTTTCGAAAAGGTCTTTTTAAGTTTTTCCAAAGAACGTGAATGGAAAACAGTATCGATCACTACTGGTGAATTTTCAATGACTATTGGTGAATGTCCTGTACTGGTGAACGTTCGCAGACTACCCCTGGATGTTTTTCCTCACTACAAGTATGTTTTATCTACAAAGAGTTCAATCGATACTAGATATGTAGTAGTGTCTATTGATTTCCAGATTAACGGAAGATAAGCAACCTTACCAGTAACTAGTCCGAGAGTTATCTTTGCATAATAACTAGTACTATAGTCCAAAGAAGGCTATGTAACCAGTACAAAGATGAAAGATGTCTTCACCTTCTCGATGTTGTTTTCAGACGTAAGGTTAAAACAAATCAATCAAACAAACACATAAACAACCAATTAATTCAAACAGCCAGAAACTCGAAACAGAAGGTAGTGGATATAATATTTACAAAACATGTAGTAGGTATGTGCACTGAGCATCACATTCATTCAGTTGTGGATTTTCCCAGTCTGACTCTCTTGCTCGCCATCCCCACTGCCATGATGCTCCTTGCTGGCGGAGGAAGGTCCCTGGCCCCAGCCAGCGATACCGGACGCCTTTGTGATGATAGCAAGTTTATCTAGTACTCAATTTAGCCCCCTCTGGCAACTCACTGCCGGCGCATGGTCATAGCCTGCGTGGGATGGGCGGGCACGGGCATGCCTCACAGAATTACGAATCAAGAAAGATATGGATTCGCACTGGCGGCAAATTTTCATAAAGCTTTCCAACTTGCCTTCGTAGATAGTAAACTTTTAAAGGAAGATTGTTTTTTGTTTTTTTCGCACACCCTTCCTCTCACCCAACCCCCCCGACTCCCATCAGCTACCTGTTACAATAGTAAATTCTGTTCATTTCCAACTACTCTTTTCTTTATTTGTTGTTGAGGCATTGCGCGCCTGCTGAGTCACGTGGGAGCTCATTACTGTTTTGTCGATTTCGCAATCGTCTCAGTCGTTAAGTCCGTTGCTTACCTTAACAGGTAAAGAAGGTCTGCGTCTTGTCGCATGCTTGTACCGTCATGATGGAAGGCGACCTGAAAAATTCCTCATGCATGAAAGGCTGAAAGGTTCACAAAGAGCCTGGTTAAGATACTTTTCAATCATTTTTCTTATGTATAAACCAGTTTATTCTATTGATAGTTTACCTCCGATGTTGAAACACTTTTCTTAAACGTAATATTTCCAGAATCTTTTGTCTTGACTGCTAGTTCATATCGATCCCCACTTAAAAAAACAAATAAACAAATTAGTCGTACCTAGAAACTGGAGATTTGAAGAGTATTCGAGACTGAGCGGCACCGGTATCGTAGTATCTAAAACACTCGCTTGTCACCACTTCAGAGAGGGAGAGAGGCCCTGGGTTCAGAGTCTTTCCCGGGACACTGTATGTACTGAGGCTACTGGTTGTGAGATTTTTTCCCTCAATAAATGATTTATTTTTCATGGTCTTTCATATCAGTTTATACACCCTTCGCTTTCTGGGGCAACATGAAGACAGAAGATGCTACTCTATATTTGGTGGGTGACTTTTGTTGTCGCAAACGCAAAGTCGGAGTTAGGTCAGGTCTAGGTGAGGTCAGTGCAGGTCAACGCACTTTTTTTGTTTATTGATTGTTTATTTGTTCGTTTCTTTCTTTCCCTCTCTCTTTACTTCCTTAATTTTCCATTGTTCCTTTCATACCGATTTTTCGATAGTTTTCGGAAGCCTTGACTGTCAATACACAAAAGTTTTTTTTTTTGGTTCTTGTTTGTTTATCTCCTGTGACAGGAAATATTACCAATGATGCTGAAGTCTTATTGGTCGATAAGCAAACTAATCTTGTTTCTCAGCATTATGGTTATCTACGTGTAGAGCCAACAAGATTCAAGATTTAAAATACTTTGTTTTTCTTACACTACGTGAGCTTGAACTTTAAAAAAATGTGGAAGAGATGAAATGAAAAGTTCCCACTATAATCAGCAGAAAATATCTGTACATAAAACTTACTTCCTCTTCCATTAATCTTCACACACTCACGCACACACACACACACACATGTACATGTTGTTTGAGCCACGTGGATGTTAGTCTGTTAGTCATACGTGGAGCATGTAAAAGTTTGTATTCCACTAAAAATAATTGCGTTCAAAAACTTTATGTCACTACTTGTGCGAAATATTTTCCGGAAAGTTCACATTGACAACGCAATATCTTCATTGACTTCTAGATGGAGATAATGTTCTCGAGCAAAAATATCAACGGAAGTGATAATTTTTACATATTACAATTCAGGTTTTCCCCCTGTTTCCTTACATCAACAGTTAGCCGATCTTCTGCAGGTACATACAAAGTTTTCTCTAAACAGATGATGATTATTACTACTTTATATATTATTTAATTATTTTTATGTATATTATTTATCCATGATGCCTTTTTCAATGGTCTTGGAGCTCTGTCATAACAGGAAAAGTAAATCTAGATTTTTCGAAAAATGGAAAACTGGACGCCTAATATCCTCATTCTAAGTGTTTCTACCACCAATGTCGTGATTAATATCAATAGTAAAAAGTTCCTGATTGCAGAAAGGAAACCCATTAAGAAACCCAACATCTTGTTTTTCGAGAACTGTTCTTAGTTTATGTATGAAAACCATTAAATTTTTACATAGATTTTTTTTCCCGAACTAGTGCCACCATAGTCTTATGCCTTGCTTGCCTCCCTGCCTGTCTGCCACCCAGGGTGCAATTAGATAGCACTTCCCTTGCCTTCCCCCTCCTCGCTCCCTGAGCTAATAGGGTGAGGACGAAGAACAAGGAGCAGAGCTAGCCTTTGCGTGTCCACCCCGTGTGCATATCGCTGGCAATAACTCAAAGCCCGTACATGAAGGAGGCGGTGGCGCAGGTAGTTTCATTAGGAGCCTTTCCCCGTTTTTATTACCCTCATCGTCTGCTAATGAAGAAGCAGGCAGCCGGACAAGCGCTGAGTTCGGTTATTGGTGCCTGAACATAAATGCTGGCAAGACTTCCTCCTGGCTCTGTGGAATGGCCATGCTTTGAATGTCGGCATGAAGACCTTATGTAACAGTCGGTATCTGTCCCATGTCTTCAAGTATTTATCCGTCAATCATCTCACCTTTTATCTAACACTTTATGCAGGTCCCTATCTGTCTGTCTGTCCTTTCGTCCGTCCTTCCGGAGGTGCCGTGTCCTGCTGTGTATTGAGTTTGAACTTCGGAGCAATGCGAAGATTCGGAAGTCGCTTGGACATATGACTGTCGAGCGCCTCATGTACCTGGTGTACCTGATTAAACACAGAAAGTTAATGGTGAGGGAAGGAAAGGGGAAGGAACTGCTTCCACATATCTGGTCCTAGATACGCTTAACCACTTACAATTCACTGCCAATAACGTCCACTAGCTTATAGGTCCAGTAGTTTCCCTGCATCCTTTCCAATCTTCTACCCAGACTAACAAACTAGGCACAGAGAAATCCAGAAACGGTTGTTAAAGGCAGCACTTTGTCTAGCCAGATGGAAACAACAGGATATACCAATAAAGACACTGCAGGAATTTCTTCTAGGACAGTCTAGTGTTCATCAGTATCTGGATTTGTGGAACTGGTGTTTTGGTAAAGTTCATTAAGTCTTAGTTATATAAATGGTTAGCATTATCTAAAGAGGGCACTCTATGCTAAAGGATACTAAATTTTTCACTTTTCTAGGTCGGTAAAGATATAAGATACTTCAAACATATTTCATTTTGCTGACTTAAAGACAGATGAACCTCCTCTCTCTCGCTCTCTCTCTCTCTCTCTCACACACACACACACTTGTCAAAGCTGTTTGACCTGGGCAAAGGCCGGCCAGCTGTTTGATTGCCCACCCTGGCTAGCGGATGATCTTCTAGAATTTTGCAAAATAAAATCATTTCATCAGGATAAGGACAGGACAATGACCAAGGTTAGACTTTTAAAGAACCGAAATTTTCGTTCACAACTAAGATTACTCAATGCAACGTTCATTGCTTGTCCCTCAAAATTACCTGATCATTATGATTCACTTAATTTGTGTAGCTAAGAAAAAAAATTCTAGATTTAATGAACTTCGCGTTTTACTTGCCATTGCCGAGGCCAGGCCGGACCTCATGATTTCACGGGTCGTATAAGGACCGCGGGCAGGACATTGCCCAACTACTGCTCTAGTCAGGAATACTAAATATGGATACCCATGGTTACGGAACTGGGATCCGATTCTGGAGGCGACGGTTCGAAACCCATTTAATGCAGTGGACATTTCCTAGACAACTCAGGTGTTGAGATTTAAGAGTAGAATACAAGTGTTCGCGGTCGTTCTGACAGTTTTAGATGTCCTCGTTGAAAGGATGTGATTCTGCTCCGAAACAACATTTTGACTTGTATAAGCATCATTCCTGAATATTCATCACGGAACTGCCAACATAATATCATTGGATTTACTCCATCAGCACAAGATTTGAAATCGCCAATCAATAATTTTGCTTGGAAGGCAAATGAAGGTCTACATGTTTTCTTTCTCGATCATGCGCAGGCAGTGAAGGAAGACAAACTGCTGGCGAGAGTTGTGGCTGATGACGTGGTACTTCAATAATCACCTACTGGATTTATTTTCATGAAAAGTTTTTCTATCGATGAGCGTTCTGACGCTTCCCGTAGAAGGGTATGATCTTCTTTGTTGACCATTTTCTGTCGCTTTCATTAAAGTTTTCTTTTTTTTTTTTTTGTTTTGGTAGGCGATTCGTTATTGTATGACTTCACAGTAGTTTAAATGTCCTTTCTTAAATTTAATTTAGTTAATTATTTTCCTCTAAACGTACAAAGATCTCAGAAGTACATATTCCAATCGAAGGATATCTTTGTTATCACAACAGTACTGAAGAACATACGAAAGTCTCTTTATCCGGCTTGCCGTAAATTGGTGTGATGTCCAGAAGTCTAGCTTTTTTTTATTTTTCTCCCTACATGCTGGTTACTCTACATGGTAAGAAATAACACATTCAGGCTAAGTCTACAGGTCTTCTGGACTGGTCAAGAAGTTAGTTATGTTTAACGTCAGTTTAGACATATTCAAACCTTTTTTAGTTCATGTCTTTCTTCGTTTGTTTTCATTACTCTCCTTTAGTATGAAAATGGTTAAAAATAATTATTTTAAACACTCGTCCGCATAAACATAGATGAAAAAAAATAACCGAGCCAGAAACAAAATATCAAAAGCTAACATTAAGCAGTTAATATTTGCAGCTCAGATAAATTTGTTTTGGGTTAAGGATTTTTCAGAATGAACGAAGTTAATCCTATACGCAGGAAAAATGAAAAATAAATTGCAACGAAAAAACCAGTAATAGCAATGAGGTTGTTTACTGACAACATCCGGGGCATAAATGCAGGTCCTTCTTCTCAACCTACATCAGACCCACGTCATGTCTAAACTGCGGTATGCATCTTCGCTCTTAGCATCTTCGATCAAACCTGATAGTAAAACTTCGGTGAATACAAGCTAAGTCTTTAAACTAGTACCTTTCACAATACTGGGGAGCCAGTACATAGACCTGATATTCAAAGAAGGAACTAGCATCACAAAACAAATTCTCCCACCAGAACAACCAGTCTGGTTGATTCACTTGTGCCCATATAAGCACAGACAGGGTCACCACATCCGAGGTACCATTCAAACAGCTTTACAAACAGCCATCCAGCTAAAGGCCGGCCACGACATACTGGAAGGACCTTGTAAAATCATTATCGCTGTCAACACTCCTGAAACATCAAACGTCAAGCAGAATCAACATAGACTATATACGAGGTACTACATACACATTGCATTGAGACATTGTTCTGAAGTTATAATAAAATTAACAAAGATAATAGTGAAAATAAGATCCTTTGGGTTCCCTCTCATATTGGAATGAAAGTAAACAAAGAGGCAGATCAATCAAATAGTAAATACAAATCCTAACTTTGCTAGCCTTAGCATCCATCTTTCACTAGCTAACAAAGAACAACCATGAAGACATGAGAAGATAAATATAAACGAAGAGAAATGCGTGGTCAGTGCTAGCTATAGAGGTCACAAGGTTAAGAAATACGAGGGCGAAAAAATTGTCGGCGTGAGGGGGAATAAGAACATCCGACATTTCTTCTATTTTTGCTCTTTGCTCCACCCGATCTCATTTTACTGACACAGACCTATATGCTGACATCTTCCCGCTCCCCCCCCCATGCCACACACAGACACGCAGACACACAGACACACACAAAATACATGAGTGTGTGCGCGTGACCGCGACATTCACACACGCATGGACACCCAGCTACTCATCCAGACTGAGAGGCGTAAAACGAAGACTCATGAAAGTGTCTGAGATTCTTCGGAATGACCACTTCTGGATATTATTGTGTGCAAATGAATGTAGTCCCTTTCTAAACCTGAACAATGAATTATAAGAGTATTTGGTGAAGCCGATATGACTATGTTGTAATATTGTTATTTTGTTGTTGTACTTCCTTATAGAGCTCCCTCTGTATAACAGTTATGCCTTCTGGGATAACTTCCCTGATAGAATTTAAACATTTTACAAACGTTTATAAAGGGTTCTCGACCATTTGTAAACGTATATAAAATATTTAAATGCTATCTAGGAATTAAGTCTTGTCTTATATAATATTACAGATATGGGAAGTCTCTAGATCATTTTGTCACATACACAAACATCGATATATTATCCATCTGAGCAGCTTATCCTATACCTATGCACATACACACTTCTTCCTCGCTTGCTCTCTCTCTCGCTCTGTCTCTGTCTCTCTCTGTGCCACACTTGCTTTCTATCGCAGACACAGACCACAGTGACTAGACATGACCCACACACCGCAGTCAACCAAAACATATAAGCCAACAGGTACAAATAGATGCTTGCTCACCTACGAGCACTGTACACGACCCTCACAGACTGCAAAAGAACACATTCAACTACATTAGTATAGACATTCAAATAATTATATACTAAGGACTGCTACAACTTGTTTACTCGACACATGCAAAAACTGGAGATAAACTCCTCTCTCTATGGGGGTGGGGTGGGTGGTTAATGCATGATAAAGATTTTGATTATTTGTGTCTTGCTGATAGTAAAGTGAGAGACAAAGTTCTGTCGCTGACATCTTTGTCTGTTGTTTACACACCATACCAGGGTCCAGCTGACAGAAGAGAACCACACTACTTTTCTTCTCAAACTAGTATGTATTGTTATTTGTCTAGTGACAGTCCTTTCTAGAAACAAACAGGTACCTAGAATTTCGGACTTTCAGAATGTAACTTGTGGACTGAGGAAAAAAAAAAAACAAAAAAAAAAAAAAACCCCAAACAACCTCTTACCCTAACCGGAGAAAATGGTTTTAACAAAATAAATAAATAAATTACTTATTTGTAGTGAACAAAACGTTTGGCCTCAGTTATCTCTCCCGAAATGGGATACAATTAAACATATTTATTTTTAGAAATCACAATCGCATAAAACAAGGGGAAACGATAACCGAGTAGCTCAGGCACTGGCGTTAGAACCGAGAAGCGAGCCGGTTCGATACCTGTGTAGCGCAAGTCATTTCAGATGTCAGGAAAGGGTACCGGACTATCTTCAAACAGTCATACATACAATGGCTAAAATACTCAGAGGTAAAAAGCCACAAGTAAAAATGTATTTCTCGTACGTCTAAAAACCCATGTTACAAACAACTCGTATGCGCACAGAACGAAAGAGATAAAGACAGAGGGGAAAGAAAGAAACTGAGCTGAACCTGTTTATTTGATGGGTAAACGACCTATTAAAAGTAGGATGAAATATTGTTACATCATCATCAATTAAAAAAAATAAATAGGCATGAGATGGGTATAGGTTCATATCATTTCTGCCATTCAGCTTTTGACCTCTCCCCTCCCATACACACACGTGTGCGCACGCGTGCAAGTACACACATACATCCTCACACACACTCACACATACACACTGTCCATCAGGTCTAAGGTAGAGAAAGAACGGTAAGGCACTGGTCGGATGAACAATGGTGATGATGCAACCAGCGAACCAATATGTTTCCATTGGAGGTCCGATGGATTCTTCAGGTTTTTGACCCCTGCTGTCTCCTTCACACTCTCATCTGTCCTCTCCTATACATTTGGAGGTTTGTGTCAAACGTCCACTGTACTTGATCTTTACCTGTTCTCACCACCTCATTGCAATCACTGCGCGGCAGCTGAGTGCATTTCTATTCTCCAAACTTTTCATTCGATGTTTTGTAGATTAATTTTTCAAATAAGGCGCTCGACAAGTTTTCAGGTGAGATTGGAATACAATAGCTCATGACATGCAAGGTAACATGTCCTCTGGTATGTTCGGATATCACTTGGCAATCACAGAAACAGTGTTATCTGTTATGTTATATTAAGACAATATTAAGTTCCTTTACTTTATTATCTGCTTTAGGATTGTATATGAAGCTGTCTTTTTATTTCAACCCTCCTCCCAAAAAAACAAACAAAACAAAATAAAATCACAAGGGAGAGACTTGTGGTAAGTACATGTCCCATTCACAGAGGTTTGCTCTCAAGAAAGGCATCGACGCTCATCTCAGAGTTTGTTTCAGCTTACATAAACAACGAAAGAGTTTCTCTAAAAATCATCTCGGCAATTCTTTGTAATTTTCTTTTACCGTTGATTCCACCCAGGAATTCCCAAGCGCTCCAAGCGTGGTCAACGCGCGAGGCAACAGCCGTTGTTTGTTCCACCGCGGACTCCGAGGAAATATTTGCATTTACCTTCATTAATAATGTTGGGAAGTTTATACAGATCGGACATGGCTTTATCGTCACATCATTTCTGGCAGACTCCAGCTTCACCTCTCGTCACGAAAGGGCTGGCAGAGTGCAAAGTTCAGTCCGCTCCGACAAGACCCTAAAGATTTAAGGCTCGAATTTATAAATGAGTTGCTGACAGCAACCTCCTCACAGCCTTAAAAGTGTTAACAATATATTTTACTGTACGTGGCGCTGCAGAGGGCGTCTGACAATGCGGATCTTGAAAGTTTCCTGCAATAAATGACAAGTTGGTTTGTGGAGGCGAAGTCGAAAGTCGGCTTTATCGTCGGAGACCTCACTTTTCTATTTTTAGTCTGGACGCGTGCACTTGATTCACAGAAACAAAAACAAAAAAAAAGTGTAAGTTCGATAAATTTATTACCGAGCAATGCCTGCAATATTAAGGGGCAACGCCTTTATGGAGTGTGTCAGGTGTAAGATGTTAAATGTTATCCGAGGAACCGAAGCGACATTGACAAAGATGGATGGACGAGAAAACGGAGAGACTTTATATAAGAATAGCAGTGTTGATAAATTTTGGCCACAGAGATGTCACGGTCGTAGTAAGGACAAATAGAAAGACAGATATAAACAGACATACTGAGAAAACAATGTTGAGGAGGCCGAAAAGGGAGAATCAGTGATAAACGATGAAAAGACAAGCAGACAGACGGACTGACAAACATTTGGACAGGCAGACAGCGTGTACAAGACAGTCAAAGCAAATACAGAAGAAAAAAAATCATAATCTTAGAAAGGCGAGTCGGGGCAGGGTGAGTCCTGGAAGCGCGAGAATGAGAAGAACAAGTGACGATGAAAGAATTTGGCAGGCGTGAGTGTCTAATAGGAAGCCATCTTGAGCTGATATCTGCAACACTAACTCTTGGCAACTTCGTCTTTCCCAGACCAGGGAGCTGGCACAAGCCTCCGAAGGTTTTGCCACCCATAAACGACGACCAAGAATTTTAATTTTTGGCAGTCCTGACGCCACGTGGCGGACTTGAATTTTCTCTCTTGACATTTTTATACCTTTGCTGAAACTCAACAATCATGTTTGTCCGGTGAGGTGGAGCCAGAAGTGGGACGTCAGATGGAGGCGTACTGAGGCAAGCTCCGTCGAGGGACACGACAGGCACGTCAGATGGCAGAAGATGCTGTTGGTCCTGATGTCTCAGTCTTTACACAGGAAGAAATGACAGAAATTTGTTTACGACATCTACCTTGGTAATGTCTCCTTTTGCAAAAACAAATAAACAAAAAAAAAAAAAAAAAAAAGACAAACAAACCTCTCTCTTGCAGACAACAAACTATCAACATGGCCATCATTTGTTCATAGTCCTCTTCCATCTCTACTTCAAGCTGAATGTTTCTCGTGTTCGTCCAAGATATCCGAAGACCACATGCATGTTCGTCAAAGCAATCTTGGTTTTGGCACAATCCGGCAGCTGCTCAGATCTTTCCACTAGAAATGTTTTGACGCGGCGGGGTTACAAACTTTGCGCATTTTGTTGGTTTTTTTTTTTTCTTTCTTTCTTTCTTTGCGAACCCGTCAGTGCACTTCACTTCTTAGCAGTCTGCAGCAGATGAAACCTGTCCGAAATGAAGATAGGACCTGTCATAATCTTGTACCTTGGCCCCTGTATTACACGCTACATTACGACCCTCAAAGACCCAAGAATTCTGTTTCACGGCAAAAGCGAGATTTTCCCAGGAGAGCCAATGTTCCTGCACACATTGAATTGCTGGAACCTTCTCTGATGGTGCAGGTTGTTTAGGGTGAAGGAGTACGTTTTGAGCTCGTAAGGGAAAGTGGTCTGTTTAGCAACTGGTTGCTTTCACTTTGAGTCAAGTTGAAATAATTTCACTTTTGAAAGATGATAGCAGTCTGGGTATCCTACCTGACTAGGTTATGTAATTATCTAACTAATGAAAATTGAATCTCGGTCATAGGATTGACAAAGAATATAACACATAATACGTATTAAGATGAAAGGGGAACAAGAGAAGTGGACAGTTACCCTAGTCATGTTTTATAACAAAGTATTCTCCAGACCAAGTTTCCCCTGGTCTCGAATGACACCTTAATAGGTTACAGAAAGAAATAAAACTAAAAAGTGACCTCAGAGAAAAGTGTGGTTACTCTTCAACAATTGAAAGGTTATATTATGACATTAACCTCATTCTTAACTCAAAAAGAATATCCAAAAAATAAATGGACTTTGTGTTTCTTATATTTTTTTTAAATTTAACCTCTAATTATTTGCCTTTATTAGCTTTAAGTCTTACTAATTTAATGATTGGAAATGAGACCACAGATCGAAAAGGAAAACAAAACGAAAGGTGGGACACTGAGCTTCTAATTTTTTTCGGTTTGAACTCTTTTCATTATCTGAATCCCTGTAGATGTCGGCCTCGCGCTCATCTCAAAGGTTCGAAAGAAACACCGTTAGTGTCTTATCATGGATAAGACGAGGGCAAAACTGTTTAAAAATGTTTATTCAAGACTGTGTCATCGTTCCTTTATACAAAATAAGGAACATTGCAGCAGACTTAGAAATCCAAGCAACAGAAGTAATTGTAAACAAATTTAGTGTTTATTTATACTAGTTCTCTAGTTTAATTTGTGACCTGCCAAAAAAAAAATGAGTCACAGTATGAGGCTCGGAAAGGTGATTCGAGTCAACTTTGTACAATTCACATTTTTGTGAAAATGAATTACTGGGTCGTTAAACTAACAAAGAAGTTTTGTGTTAAATAGAAGTGAGAAATGGTCTTAAAATAAATTTTAATCAAGGGACCCCACGGTGATTAGTCCTGATTCCCGCAGGAAAATGAGGAAATTCAAATATAAAGCAAGACAATTTTTTAAAAGTACCTTACTGATAATGAATTATTAGCTTCATTTGACTGTGATCAATCTTCGACTATTCCAATTGTCAACAGTCGAAACTCATCAGATTAAATACAGAAAATTTCTGGAGTAACAACTCTGCCGAGGACTTACCGAGTGACTTTAATGAAACTGTGTAAGGAACACTGTTTTTAGAGAACAGGGATCACACTGACAAGTAGATTGATGTACCACTGTCTTCATTTGTCTTGGAAACGAATAGGGGGAAACGAATTTTTTAATAATATTCTGGGTTTTTTGCCTGCGAGTGCTCATGCTGATGGATTCTAATGACATTTTCATCCACTTGCTTCACTACCAGGGTAAAAACTTACACATATTCACATTTTGCATGCATGTGAACATTTTGTAATTTTAAATGCTGTAGCTTGGTGTTATTTATTAGTGAGTAACATTTAGAAAATGCTTAATATTTTAAAGTATTTGTTGCTAAAGAAAATATTTGTGGGGCTATTAGAAAAAAAAACTTTGAACATGCTTTTTCAAAATGGCCGCTATATTACCTACACACTTCAAACCCTTATAACTCACACAATTTTGTGACTAGATTACAACTTTGGTAAGTAAAAGAAATCCTCGAAACATGTAGATTTTAATAAATGTTTTAGCTGAGTCTCATTTTGTGGAGGCGATCTAATTGATGGAATTGCATAGGTTTAGGCAAGGAGTAAAGTCATCGAGAAGTTTGCACAGTATTCTGTTAGTTTAACTACCAACACTATTGTTGACCGAGTTGGTGCGTTAGGTTGACTGTGGATCCTCTTGTCTTGAGGTAGAACAACTTGTGATAGTCTCGTGTTAGGTTGATTTGCGATAGTGTTTCATTAGGTTGACCTATCAGTACTGCGTTAGGTTGACTTGCGACTAAGTGTTAGGTTGTCGCGACAGTATCGCGTTAGTTGTCGCGTTAGTGGTGTGTCTCGCGTTTGATGAGCAAAGCAAAGTACGGGATGTGTATTCCCACGCTAGTCACCAACGCTGCAGTCCTTCATGATCTTCATTCCACACATACTGATAAACAACTTCTGTTACTAGTAAACCACAATATTGTAGAGGTTAGTGCATCCACACGTTTTCTTTATGATATAAACAGAGCCATTCCCTCTTCAAATATCATGTCTTGGTCAGATGTAATCATGATGCCCTCAAAAGAAAAAAAAAACGAAGTTGTTATTGATGACGTTAAGGATATGGTCGTTTCTTTGTTACAGACTCCTGGTGTCCGGGATGTATGGGTTGCTAGAAGACGTTGATGTCATACACAAACCATCCGTTCCTTCGTCATTGCAGGTATGGACAGAAGAGCGAACACCTTCCAAACTTCTTTTACAGGTAAATTCGTCCCTTTCACCCGCAAGGTCAGTTAATCTTCGAGGGGGAATAGAAAGCTGCAAATTATTCACACGTGCGAACTCAACCGTTGTCATATCTGATTAATAAGATCTATGACGTATTCTAGTGTCACGTGTCAACCTGAAAAATCAAGTATAGATACTTTGATGGAAGTCTTCGCAAAGTTGTCTCTTGATATACAAAACGATCAACCACCTTGTTTATTTTTGTTTGTTTTCGGCTGTTTTTTTTTGCGCCTTGAGTCTTTCTGCTCCATATTATCATAATGTTCATTTACTTTCTTGCTTCACTATAAGAGGTAGAAGAGACAAAAAGGATGTATGGTGGTTCAGCTTTTGCTTTGGGATCAAAACTTTAGCATCTGAGCTAAAAGGCAAGATATGTAAATTAGAACGAGCAGCAAACTTTGACGATCTGGTTCCAGACAGACATGATTGGTAAGTATTATCATGTGAGGGTTGCTATGACTTATGCTTTAGGTCTGTATCGACCCCATCATGTATATGTTAACCTCTTTATCTATCACATCTTCAGAAACTATGCCTAGTGTGTGTTGGGTGGTGTAGTCGCGGTAAAGGGGAGCACGTGGAAACAGTCAAAAGGAAAAACAATCCTCACAGCTTGCTACAAAAAGAATATATAAATTAAATAACCCACCTAAGAAATGAATGTTTATATCTGGTCGTAAATATATATTGATTGCTTTCGACAAATGCGTCAGTGTACTCGTTTCACTGGGAAGAAAAATAAAAAATAAAAAATGTCACCATGGAAACAGACTATCAGCGTGAGTGTGAATTTTTGTAAGCGTGTATCTGGGTGTGCGATTGGCAACAGACAATAAAATGGCGTCTTATGTCTTAAAAATAACAGATACTATACTTGCTTCCCTTCTAAACCAGTCGGCGAAACTTGGCAACGGACGATCTGCACACCTTGCCCACAGGCGCAAAGGTCTGCACTTAGAAAGTCAGACACGCGGTCAGATGGAAACTTCAACAGAAATGAAGGTGTGCACTTGAAATCACTCAGACAAATACAACCGCCCGTATAGATATATATACACATAGTGAAACACTTACACACATTCCTGGGTGTATTCTTAAAATGCACGTTAACGCCCTCAGACATGCGCTAGCTCTCGGTTTTACAATTCACAAACACGATGAGAATGTAACCAAAATATGCACACAAAATATTCAGCTATTCGTATACTACCATCAAACTTATAAGCACAAAACAACTCTGCACTTACACAAAATATGTAGAAACACATGCAACACTTGGAAATATTCAGTAACCATACATTCCACACACAATCGTGTCGGCAAGTGTGAGAAGAATGTGGCTAATTACAGGTGGAAGTGTGGAGACGAGCGAATTAATCTGATTACAGGTGGAAGTAATCACTTTGTTACAGATCTTGATATTTACAAGAAAATAAAAATATTTTAACTAGAATTAAACTCTAACATGAATATAAAAAAATTCTGATGCCCAACAAGTGTGATCGCCTCATACCTTCTGTCTTTTCATCATCACCGCTGTCGCAGTATTTGCATTACAAAAATTTAAAAAATATAAAATAAAGGTAAAGCTCTCTAACCTAGTAGTGAGGATCCTTGAGTGGTCCACCATGTCTAGGCAATCATTTGGAAGACAGAGCTCAACCCTCACCTTCCGCCTCGGCTTTTATCTCTGATGAAAAGGCAGGTCCCCACAGGACTTCTGAACCTTCTCATGCATAAGAGAAAGAAAGGCAATTCGGCCATCAGAGCGAAAAAAAAAAAAGAATAAAAAAGAATCGACGGTATTATTTCAAGAAAAACCTTGGGACTGGGGTTGAAGACAACCTTCTGAATTTAATTATGATAGCTTTTGTGATTTATTTTTGTCGCGCCGTACTGCAGACTGGCGAGAATTGTGTCCTCTTATACCTCTGAGTTCAATCGTAGATAATGGTGAAGAGTGGTGAAAGATAAAAGAAGGCTGTTCCAGCGTGTGCTCCTGTGAATAAACTCGCCGAGTAGCAGCTGTCTTTCTCGACACTTTCACAACTTCACCGTGAGAGACTCATTTGGCAATGGCGCAGCCTCACCTCTCGCGAACGTTTACTCTAAACGTGGAGCGCGCGCATCTTGTTTGATCCTTAATGTATAATTAACTGCTACGGTTTAAATCAGTAACTGACGGGGAAGCTGTCACCCAGCCGTGCATCTGTCCACAGTGACGCGTGCAGTTGTGCTCTGGGAAAGGGGTAGTCGAGGGTGTGATGGAGGTGGCTGAGGGAGTGAGGAGGATGGAGAAGAAGGTTGATGGGGAGGGAGCTGGTTTTTGGGAAAAGAAACTCAATTCGCATTCACGTTCACAGGACCCACCGTCTGTTATAGCAATGGCTGCCAGAACCGAGCGTTTGCGGAGCACGTCTGTCGTGCTGTTTGAACGTTGGGTTTATTAAGACAGTCAAGCCCCGTTGGTCTACGAGCGCATACATCGTTTGTCTTCGGGTAGACAACGCTCAAGCAGAAGCCGTCCTCGACAGTCGGCCCTTCCAAATATCGTCCTCGTTGCCAGAATCTCGGATGAGGTCCTCGCCAAGCATAGCATTTCAGCGGCGGACTCCGACTCAAGCTGCTCCTGAATTGTTCCGAAGCCTGTCCGCCATGACGGCAGTTCCCCAGAGACATTAATGTCTTTGAATGGATGCGGCAATTCGCTGCAGAGTCAAATGGCATCGACCTGGCTTTTTTCTCTTTTTCTTTTTCTTTTTCTTTTTTTTTTAAAGAAGCAAGGTTCTGGAGTGTAAGAGCCTGAAATCAGAATCAACCAGGACTATTAATGAGGAGCTAGACAGCTTGAAGAAATCGTTCTGTCAACCGAAATAGCCGTCGCAGTTTAGCTGATAGTCAAACTGAAGTTTTAACTAATTCAAAGATGAGGTTTCTTCAAGAGAAATGTTTTTTTAATCATTGACGGATGTAACTACAGTAAAAGCACAAGTAAAAATGTATTTACGACCTTCATCAAAATTGAAAAATGTGCAGACCTGCATTCGTCCCCAAAAATGTCCATCGCTTCCGTTTGTGTAATATATATGTCATATAAAATATATGTTATATGTAATAACTAATAACTAAAGTCAAAAGTACTCGTCAAGTGTTCGGAGATGAACAAAGAATATTCTTGAACTATTAATGTTGTGAAACGTTCTCTCTCGGTGAGTGAGTGGAGAGGCTAATCAAAATTATGGAAGGTACACCAGCAGTAAATATGAAAGGAAACCTTGCGTGTCACTCCCGCTTATTGTTAGCACTATATAACAAATATCATCAAAGAAAGCTCATGTCAAAACCAATACCATGTCCTTTGAACTAGCTCTCCATATCCCCACCCAACCCTCCAACCCCACCAAGTGAGAAGTTAATTACCATTGACTCTTCAAAACTACAGCGCATGAAAACCCGCTTCCCCACCCGTGGACTGATCTGGGTGGTAAGGAACTGGTCGTTGTGCAGTTTGTCCGAGGCGCCATCCAGCAGAGAACAATGTCAGCGGCAGACGACTTAATGGCTTCGTATCGATTCAAAGCCGTTTAGGACCAAATGACCGGCAAGACTCATCCTTCTCCTGTTACCACCCGCTCATACAGGCTCGCCAGTCACTGTCGTCAACAGACGATAAGAGCCTGCAGGTGCATCGATACCCTCCAGCCACACCCCAACACACACACTGTCCTCCCTCCTCCTTGTCCTCCTCCAACATCATTTGGTCCGTCCCACTGTTATTGCTTGGTGATTTCTTTTTTTTTTCTCATTAGCTTTGCGATTTTTTCCTCCAAGCAATCCATTCATCCGGGGTCTTTGTGTAAAGTACAATGGATGAACCTCGACACAGCAGGGCAGGCAGACAGACCGATGAAGAATGGTGCACGTGTCTGGTTGTGCAGTGTCTTGACCTTCCAAACTGCAAAACATTTATGTATGCGCTTTTATTATATTGTAGATATAAGAGGTCTGTAACCATATATCACATGTCTATGTTGTCGCTATTCCATAACACTACAATAACATTATTCTGTTAAAGATGCGAGTAAATTCATAAGCAAACCAGGCATAGCATCCTTCCAAGCCATCCGTTAGTCCATTTAATTATCCATTCATCAAACAATCTTTCATCATCCATCATCCACCCATGCATTTACTTAAAAAAAGAAACAAACTACAAGCGTTGAAAATCGTTTGTAATGATTGAGTAAAGATCACATCAACAAACTACTTTTCAAAACTCTCGCCGATAAAGGCTTATAAACATAACGAAATACTAAAATAAGTGAGATATGTTTAAGTTTGTATACAAATACGGGTACATTGATACACAGATACACCTAATTAACACACGGTCTAAGCTCTCCCATTGGCCGAGGCCTTCCTAATGTAAACGTTTCGATGTACAATCATGACGTCTGTATGGTGATGTTGGTGGGCGTGTACATGAACAACGACAGAGGGGTGTATTCTCTGAGATCAGACGAAATAAAATCTTGTACTGTGCTTTACCCGGTCATTAGAACCAAACTGTCTGCACCCCGCTGGTCATTTAATTAACTGCCGCAGTTATTTCCCTGCACGACCCCACCAAAGTTTGTAATAAGGAAACATTCGTAAAGCACAGGATGGATTTTCGAAAGCATTTCGCTGTCGCTGGATCCTTCATTCTTCAGGTGTTGTCTCGATGCAGGTGAACCGACTCGTTCAGACATGCTAATGCGCATGCCAAAGTAATTGACATCTCTTTCAGGTCCCTTACCTCCCTGCCACCCTCAACCCCCTCCCGATCCTCCAGCGCCAATGAACTGAAAGCTGGTAATTATCTCAGGTATCCGCGCTTCTGTGAAATAGTCATTCAGCAAAAGCGGGACAAGCACGCACACGAGACAATTTTCCAAGCGGCAGCTCGTTCTTGTCCGCGCACCATTCTGCCATCCACCTGATGGTTCTTCATTTCCAGCATACCACAGTCTTAATAGGCTAAAACGTTTTCCAGAGTGTGGGGGAATAAAATGGCCAGAAGTGTCTATATCACGTGGCTGTGTTTCTTGTTTTCTTCTTGTCTTCAACCCCTTCTGGGAAGGGTGGGACAGGGGACTGGTGGTTGGGAAGGTCTTCGTAAGTGTTTATTTTTAAAACACTTGCTAAGGGAGGGTTTGTCGATTAGCCATGAAATTAAGTGGGTTCTGACTAGACTCGAGGTTCAGTTCATATTCCTGACCGAGAAGTGCTCGACACATGCCTTGGTGGTGTTTTGTTTAGTGGGGAAGCATGGACTCCATATGACAGATTATGTGGGTGCGCGAGTGCGTGAGTGAGTGAGAGAAAGAATAATCCTTACTCAGATCGTCAACTTTCATTGGTGAAGAAGTCTTAGCTCCAAGGCCTATCCCCAGAAAGATCTGCTTAGTCAAGTTGTCTATGATGTATCCATGACTTTCCTTCGTGTCATCACTACACTCATCGTGAGTAGTGTGCGGAGAGGAGGGTTTCCCGCTGGAGGTTCGCCCTGTCCTGTGACAGAAGACATTCCCCTTACCCACCCAGGGTACCCGAATTTGTCAGTTGAGGTCAAAGGCAGCGGAAGCAGCGATTGGGTTTTGTCTTCCATAAACCATGTATTTGACACGTTGAGCCACTCATATTCCACTGTCCCAACAGCTTTTACTACCCCAAGCGTTGATGTAATGACATTCTAAGATATAAGTGCAAGACAGGCAAAACTAATGTTAGTGTCATTGTAAGACAGTCCTCAAAAAATCTTTCTGGCACACGAAAATAAAATAGTTCTATTTTGAAATTAATGTAATTAAAGTATAATGAATACGGGTCCAAAAGAGTTTTATTTAATGTTGAGATTTTGTGTAACATTGTCTTCCATTCAAGATTTCAGTTTGGTCAGCCACGTCCTCTGGAGGATGAAGTGAGTGAAGAAAAAAGGATTGACAGACAGACAAATAATCCCAACTCTTTGGAGTAGTCAGATGAAGGCCGTGACATTCAGCTAATTAGCCTATCAGCCTGTCTTTAGCTGAAAAGATTAAAGGTCAGCCAGGTGCCCCCCACCTAGTTTCAATTAACCTTTTTTCCAAAAGTTCTGCTCATTTGTCTGTGGTTTTGTCTACGTGTCTGTCTATATCGTTCCTTATTGCTCACTTAGACACACCCACGCCTAGTCATTCAGGCAAGTTATCTAACCGTTATAAATATTGTTGAAGTTCCTCCTCTCCTTCTAGCCTCATCCGACATACACTCATCAAAATAAACCACTTGCTCGGGGGGCTGCAGAGAATAAACTGCCTTAAACAAACTTATCGTTCCAGTTCACAAAACTGTATTAAGGGAATCGGTCTAAGTCAAGAGGACGATAAGATAGGCAAGACGAGAAAAGAGGGACTTCATTTAAGTGCCACACGCTCTGGAAAAGGCAGTCAAGAAGGCTGGCAGCCAATGGCAGGCCGGGACACAAAGAGTGCAGGACGAATGAGCACAATTTACAAATGCTTACCCTCCAGCCTTTTCCTTCACACCTCCCAGCTGTGTATCAATTTTTAGATTGTTGTGTCCGATGGTTTGCCAGACACTCACCTGGGATGAACTCCTGCAAAATGTTAGGAACGCCCTGTTTCTGTTGTAATCTTTCTTGTCTTTAAAAAAAAAATTTGGTTGCTTCATCTTCTTGTTGTCTTAGGGTGTGGGTAGACCGCAACACCAACACTCGGACATGCGCACACTGCTTTGCAACGGTTGCGCTCTTTCGGCAGCCATCTTGACATGTAATGGAGAGAGCGGTAAACTTTGTATTCTGGTTGACATAGACCTTGCTTTGTTTTTAAGATTTGAAGAACAAATACTAAGTCCTTGACTATTTTTGCATCTTTATCCTTCGGTTTGCCTGTTGTCTGTCTGTCAGTAAGTCAGTGCAACGGAGGTGGAATTAACTGTAGTTTCTCTTCAGAACATTTCGAGAACTTCAATGATATTCTCTCCTATTGGTCAATATTTGCTATGTCAATGCCTCCTATCCTATTGGCTGTTTCTGTGGTTAGGGGCAGTAGTGGTGTGATGTATGTATACTGGTGACTAAGTAATTATGTGACAGCGGTGTAGCTGTGGTGGTAGTGGTGTGGGTGTGTGTATGAGGCTTGTTATAGTAGTTTATTTATATGAGTATTTGTAATGCCTATATGATGTGATTGTGTGGGCAGTAGCTTTAGAAAAAGGGAATTAAATTATTTAGAAAATAATTATAAATAGCACATTTGTATAGCGCCTTTTATCGGAAAGAGATTGTCAACAAGAAGTTATGTGTCAATAAAATGTTCGCAACAATTTTTGACACATAACGAAATTTCTTCTTTCAGACAGCACTCAGTCTGCCCTCAGCACTCTAGCAAGAATAGTAACAATAAATCCTCCCATGAACCTGAATTAAAGGTTAGTAGAAGTACATGCATGTTGAAATAAGCCACAAAATGTTTCCCATTCTTGACCTGAAGACACTGGGCGCAAACTGCGGATAAAGGACAATATTCAACCGCATCATGTGAACACACCAAAGTTGACAGCACTTAAAAAACAAACAAAACAAAGCAAAAAAACCACCAAAGAACCAATTCTTTCTATGTTCTTGTGTTTAAGTTTTGTTTTAGATGAAAAAAAACAGCAAATTCTTCCCCAGAGATTTAATGCTTGTAGCAAATTTAAAACAAGTGAGACGAAAAGTAAAGATGACAAAAACTAACATTTTCAAAAGGTAAATTCGGTAAGGTGTTCTCTGTAAGCAGACATGCCTGTGTACTAGCAGCTGGTGTACAGAAATTTAATGTGTACATGCTCCTGGGAGGAAATAAAGATACCATGGTGCACAATAACAGCGCAGGAGTTACTCTTTCTCCCGAAACAGATTGTGCATCCTTTGCTTTCCTGGAGAACTTGTCTGCTGCTGTGGGGTTTTTTTTTTTTTGTTTTTTTGTTGGTTTTTTTTTTTATGCAGAGTACGTTTGTCAAAAAGTCATGGTATTAGGAAACGAACAACAAACACAATTATTTTTAATAAATGGAATTAAAAATACAAAAAATACACATTAAATAAGTTTTGAGTAAGAACACATCAGTTATGTTGTTATTCGATCTAAGAAAAGTTGACACAGTTGTCGACCTCCCTCCTCCCCCATCCCAAAAAAAAAAACCCTCCAAATCTCGTCGTAAACATAAATAAAATATTACATCGACACCTACGACTACATCAACAAAATATAGCGCCTGCCCTCCCTTTGCTCACTGAGTCACCACCACGTCAAGGGGGAGTAATCGCAGATCACCCATCCTTGCCGTGACCCAACCAAAGCTGATGGTCATCCACCCCAGATTAAAGAAAAAGAGTTTGACAGAGTGGCAAACAAGCATACACCTGAAGTTTGATGGTGTCGGATGTCTGGAAACAACAGTAAAGCAAACGAACACGCGATAACATCACCACTCGCAACAACAACATATCACACTTCTTTTTTTTAGTATTTTTTTCTTCATTCAGACAACCACTGCCAGCCAGACCACGGCTCCTAGACATTCCCGTGCACTGGGAAAAAGCGAGGCACGGGAAGGCGGAAGGAAGCCAGTCTACCTGCGCAGGGAGTTCTTGAAGACAGGTGTTTGTGCTGGAGAGGTGGGCACGCGAGGGGCAGACAAAGAGGGCTGCGCGGCGTTATAAATTCTCCAGGTGACGATTTGGACGCCTCGCAAATTGTTTACGTAGCTCCGAAGCAGAGTAAGAAAAAAACCCACCTCTGGTGCTAGCCTTAAGTCATACGATGATGTCGCTTACAGAACAGTTTGACAGATGTGTCTTGTACGGATACTCCTAAAAAAAAAACTATTTAAAGAGAGGTTTTTTTTTTTTTACAAACTAGGACATCTTGACAGGAGAAAAGGAAGCAAGAAGATCGAAGAATGGAATCAAGGAAACCAAACATAAATACATAACATAAAAACATGACCTCTAAAATCTGGGAAATACAGGAAACTTCACAAACACATCCCTCTCACACAGACACTCCCATTCCCTACACACACACACACCGACTGTGTAGTCATGCGCCAAATTCTAGCATTTCTTGGACATAAACTGTTTAAGATTGAGAATGGAGATTCTTAGGGGTTTATCTCTATGTTCACATGGAAAAATCACACTGGATGATTTTCTGATGAAATTTGTGAAAAGAAAAATAAATGGATTTGTTTAATTACTAATTTCATCTTCTTCCTTTTAAATTTATTTTGTGGCTTTTTAGTTATGGTCAAAATATTTTCAACTAAGATTTCACAAACCATACACCTTGTATGTGGTGTGTTAAAAAAAGACTTGGATAATGGAAGTTTAAAGGGAGATCTGTTTTTGTTTTGTTTTGGGTTTTTTGCATTATTTTGTTGGGTTTTTTTTTTTTTGACAGCTTGGTGCATGCATTAATTCGTCTATAAACTTTTTGTCTGAGACCCTTTTGCATCTCCCGGTGAATAAAGACAAGAAAAAAATCATAGTGACGACGTTTGCAAAAAATGAACAATACCCTTTGTGGACACCCTTTCAGCTGATAGAACAATCTCAGTACATTGCCTGGTAAGATAAAGCATTGCGCAGTGCCAGTGATCTTTACTTTTTTAATATTTAAATGACTTCTAATTCTTACTACAAGTCTTTGATTTTTACTTCAGCTCTTCTTTTAAATCTTGCTACAACCTATAGTCAGCAGTCGTCTTAAACGTAAAGGGGAAAGCTTCAAAACGGACATTACAATTTTATTAAGCTAACAAAAGATGGATGCATGGGATTATTTCCCTTTATTTTTCCTGTTTCGAGGTAGTGGTGAGCTGGTTCTTTCCCTTTACCTGCAGTCGGCGCACCGATTTTCTTCCTCCAGCAATGTGGATGTCCGAATAAAAATAAAGAAAAAAGAAAAAAGATCGATAGAAAGAAAGTATGACAGACAGACAACCGACAGACAGACAGAAAACAGAAGGAGTAAAAATGGAAAGAATGAAGAAAGTAGGAAGGAAACAAAAAAAAAAATAAATAAAATAAATAAAATCAAAAATAAGCACACACAGAAAATAACCAGAAAGAGAGAGAAGGAAAGGTGAGGCAGAGAAGCAGGAAAATCAGTTGTTCAGTCGATCAATCTCTCATTAACCAACGTACAACCACGTGGACATCCCCATCTCCTTTTACTCTTGTTATGCCAAGGTTTTATTACTTTGCGTGAAGAAAGGACTGGAATATTACTGCTCAGCAGCATGGACACAACAGGTAAAGACTGCACGAGCGCTCACTGCTTTACCGGATGGTACAACACACACACATAGATCCACTACATGTACAAACAGATACATACATAAACACACGCGCCAAAAACAAATCTAATTTTCCTGCAAGACATGGTTCGGGGAGGAAATGCTCCTCCAATACATAAACTGAAAAATTCAGGAAAACTTTACACACTTCGCCCTACCTCGAACAAATTTTCATTTGTTTATTTCTTCCTGCCCCTAGAGTAAGTGTAAAGTCCGCCACGGTGCTTGGTGACAATTGTGAGTGTAAAGCTAACTCGAAATATCTTAGAGGGTCTGATAAACGAGACAATTATTCTGGACCTCTGTGGGTTAAAACTGCTGCAGGATTAATGACGTGAATAAATAAATAAACTAACTAAATAAAATAAATAAACTATATTTGGGTGTATGCTATTCAGCAAGTACCCGTTGCAAAATTACCCACAAATTTAAAATGTCCACCTCACATTCATAAATCGAAACTGACTTTGTTGGGTGAATCAGAAACACCTCGTAGAAAATTTTACCTTGTTTGGGAATTGCTACTCACGCTCATACAAGAAACTTACCAAACATAGTCACAGACTCACATATTCGGCAATGTGTGTCCGATGAAAACAGTTCTTGAGGATTATCCAAGAAGTATTACTGAAATAATTGTTCAGGTAACTTGACAGACCCAGAAAGTGAAAAACATTAAAAACAAAACAAATATGAAACAAAAACAATGAAACGAACAAACAACAGCTTCAAGAGAAGGGAATAAAGCGAGCAGTCTGTCATTCGAAGCCGGCTGTGTACAACTGAAACATTGTATGTATTCTACAATTCTCATAAAAGTAAGTATTGCTTGAATCATTCAATTACTTGTATTTTATATTCATATAGTGTTTGTGTGGTTATGTTTTAAAATAAAATCTGTTGTTTCTGTTTGGTTGTTATCTTTACGATTTGTACAATATGTTGCTTTTTACACCAAAATAAAAATGCTCTTGTGAAGAAGCACAAAAGCATGCACCAAGAATATTAACACATTGCATGACACGTGTTGCTGTTAGTACTCACACACGCGCTCATGCAAAGTGAGGCACGTGTGCAGTCGACCGGCACTTCCTTGCACGTGTACGTCCATTCGAGCCACAGTCATTTGCGGGTACCACCCCATCGGTTGCTTGGTTTCGCGGGAAAGTGATGCCACCTAGGGTGATTTCGCACTGGGAGGGCAGAGGGAGATGACGGGATACCTGAAGAAACCCCCCCGAGGGTCAGTCCCGGTATTCCCCACCCCCCTAACATCTCTCACCCCCCCCCCTCGTCGTCACCGTAGTCTCAAGTGATCCCGGGATCGAATCCAGGGGTGACAATGGAAACGGCTAAAAGGGAAGGGTTGGCTCAGAGCAGTAAATTCCTCCTGCCCTGTTCCACCCCGATGTCAGCAGCTACCTGGGTGGTAAGCGGCTGAAGGAGCTAGGCGAAGTCATTTTTCATCGCGTCAGCAGCCGTCGTGCCAGTCTTTTGTGTCTCGCCCCTAACTGTGATTGGGTTGTCCCCCATTAGATCCTAATCGCTCGCTTTCCGCTGGGGTCGCTGGAGTCTGATTTCAGTCGTAGACATCTCCAAGTTTCTTTCCCCGTCTCCGCCCTCCCACCCGTAACTCACACTTTCTTTTACTTTTCTTTCTATTTTTTTCCCCCGACCGAGTTTGACTTTGCATAATAAGTTGTGAATTGTAGCTAATGATGGAATTGTTAATTTTCAATAGAAAACCTCAGTGAAAACGAGTTGAAATAAAATATTTTCACCTGCAACACGAGCATTTTGGAAAACCACTTTTGTCCATTATTTTTTAATTTTTGACATTGCCTCTGAATTTATAAATAATTTTCAATTTATTATTAAGTGTATTTCTGGCCTTGGTAATTCGGTCAGGGTGATGTGTCAAAATTTGCAGGCACACATTTCAGACGTGACTCCTCTCTTTTGACTGACAAACTGTCCTATGTCCTATGTCTTATCTGAATACCTGCTGACACTTCATATAAAGTTTGAAAGCAAAGAAGGCCGTGGACATGGTGGGCCAGCGTGTCTTGGCGTGCTGTCCCAAAGGTCAGTGACCAGCGACATCCCTCCCACCTATCGGCACTATGGATTCTTACACCAGTTTAGAGCCAGACACTAGGCCAAAGCGGGATACCTTGCCTTCCATCGTTGAGTTATTTTCAAGCACAGCCTTGCCCATCCTGTGGCCATTAAATGGCTCAGTAGTCAGATCAAGACGACTTCCTATCGACATCAATGGGGGAGGTGAGGTTGTGAGAGCAGATTGTAGGGCTGGGTGGTGCGAAACGGAATGGAAGACGCTGAGCAGGGTTTTTTTTTTCAAATCATTTACTCGATTTACTTAAAGAAAACAATTTAAACACGATCAGGATACTTGAAACAGTAACAAAAAAATTCCCCATAATTAAATAGGAATAATTTTGAATGTAAACCGGAAGTTGTCGTTTCGACAGCCGGAGAAACAAATTAAAAAGGGGAAAAAATGGGATTTAAACGCAGATATGAAAGAAAGCACATTATTACTATTTTTCGTGGATCAGCACATCTGCGATTCCCTTTCCACTTTTTTTTTCTTGGTGGCTGAGCCCACGGGCGGACGAGGCGTTAGAAGCCGCCTCAGCCTTTGAGACTTGCTGCTAGTTAATAACCCCGGAGGTTTGACTGTCAGCGGAATGGGCAACCGTTAAAGGATTTATTGTACAGTTTGTCCCTCTCACCCCTCGCCATATATCGCTAAATAAAACTCTTAACGGTTTTGGAAAAAAGGCTCGCTAGGCTGAATGTTCTTTTAAAACTTATGGGTTCAAGAAGCAACGGATTAAAACGGAAGTGGGCGGTGGGTGTTTAGTAGCCTGCTCTCTGATCTTCCTTTTCCCAGCTCACATCTTTTTCTCTTTCCTGTTCTTTCTTGGGTTTGGCTTTTTTTTTTTTTTTTTTTTTTTGGTACATAATAAAGCGCACGGAAAGACTTAGTTTGTAGCGGCAAGTCAGTCGGTGTGATTATGCGAGGCTCGCAAACTTCGCATTCATCATAAACTTGTTTGTGTGTGGACAGACCTCTCTCATGCTCCCCGTCCTCTACCATCCCCCCCAACACACGCACCCCACAACCTCTCCCGCCAAAACTTTGCCGTCAACAAACAAGTACAGGAAAGGCTGGTGACAATGAGGCAAGATGTCTTTGTTAACATCTACAACATATTCTCTACCGAGTTTCATATTCGCGGAGTGATGTTTCTACAATAAATAATACAAACTTTGATTTGGTTTTTTTTTCTGTAGCTTAAAGATCGGTTATATTGTCTAATGTGTCTCCCTATCTTTAAATTAACAAAATTATTCTTCTACTTTTTTGTGGGGGGAGGGGAGGGGAATCTATTTTCTCTCCTTAGCTGTCAGTCTAATTTATTTGAACAGTATGAAGCATTGTGAGGTTAAAGAGTTTTGTCACGGTTGTGCTGATAAGTAATATAAATGCAAATGATTGAAATAGTTCCTTTTTCACTTAGCAATTGTGATTTGCTTGTCGATCTCGTTGCCTGGCTGCTCACAGACAGTTGATATTTATCTGAGAATGTCTCTCTCTCTCACACACACTCACACTCACACACACACACACAGATGTTCATCTTATGGGATCTTCATATTACAGGCCACGCCTCACGGGATAATACTGAAGTGAAGTCTGAAAATATTCTCGTCAATGAAGTAATATCAGAGGACAATGACAATTAAATATGCAATGAAATTAAAGGATGCAAACATTGAATCTTGCGCTGTGGTCGTTGGAGCATTTGAACACAACCATTCAGACGTATTCAAAAAAGATATTTGAAAATCGTCGGTTCACAACAGTACAAAGATAGCATCACAATTTTCAAAAGGTTCTGGAATATTCTCTCTGTTAGTACTTAAACTTTGTTTTGTTTCGTTCTTCTTCTTCTTCTGCTTTTGCAGGAGAATGACGCCATTGAAAAAAGAAATGCAGCTTTCCATCTTTTAGCACCAGGTAGATATTAAAAGCTTTTTTCACCTATTGCACGGTTGATCTCCTTTCACTGATGTTTTCCATAAAAAATTATATCTACAGGCGGCAACACCTTGTAAACCAACATTTGTGCTTTCATATTAGGTTCATTTCTATAAATAGTCATAGGTATTTTTGCGCCTCTTTTATCAAGGAGTTCGATAATTGCTCACCATTTACCGCCTTTAGTAGCTGTTAAACAGCTCTCTTTTAGGAAGAATGTCATTTCCAATTCTCTAGCCAAATGAACGACTCACAGAAAGAGGAATACCTGCCAAAACAGGGCGATACGTTCATGTACCGGAAGTTGTATAGACTTAGGGAAAGATTCCTCCTTAAAAAAAGAGTTGAGCTTTAAAACATCACAGACTTTTTCGAAGTACTTCTTTAACAGAAAGAACATGATTTCTGTCCATCCGTCACTGCTTTCATCTTCAGAAGATTGCTCGGGTTTTTTTTTAAAGGGGCACTTCAAAAGGGTGCTTCTGATCTGTGTACCCAAACATCCTTCTCACTTTGCCACTCCTTTTTTTTCCCCACCCGTGCGAAGTGACGTCCCCTTTTCCAGGCCATTCAGGCGTGAAGGTCTTGTCACCTGCGATCTAAAGTGAGTGGAGACGTGCGCCGTGGACAGATATTGCAATAAATATCATGGGTGGGTTCACGCAGAAGCTACTTTTGAAGTTGAGCAAGTAAAAGACGGAGAAGGGAGGCTAATTTTATGTAAATTGTAACTAATATTAATTTCTTCTTCTTTCTTTTTTTTTTTTTTTTAACTGAACAAATATATTGATGGGTAGTGCCTGCGACAAAGCCCAGAGGCAAGAAGAAGCTATTATTGTTAATTAATATTACCACTACTCCCTGCTCCCACGCAATATGTGTGAAAGAGAGAAGGGGGAAAGTGTGTGAGAAAGAGACTAGGAGAGAGAGCGGGGTAGGGAAAGAGAGACCTCGGGTAGACTGATCGTCAGTGCTAGACATTTACTCAGATATTTAAAGGAGTGGCACAAATCAAGTTAGGGCAAAGGTTGCTCTGATCTAACAGTCAACAACCTCCGATAACATAAACGCTAAACGACTACAATTGCTAATCCGATTTTTTGTAATGGTTATAATTAATATCAATTCGTTTTTCCTTCATCTTTAAAGTGAACAAAATGAACTCATCATCATTATCATCTTCTTCAATGGTCTAATGATAGATGCGGTCGCACGATGTCACTAGATGAAGTAGTCGATGTACCAGCAGACGATTCCATGTGTCGACGCAGAAGAGCTCAAATGGTCACGTGACCCGCTGCAGTTCTCACCTTGGTGTTTGGTGCTGCTCCTGCTGGAGTCTGTGAGGGTTTGTCGTATGAGCAAGGTCTCAAAGACTTCAATGCCATGACCAAAGTGAACACTTGAAGGGTCGGCCACCATCTGAACTATCTGTACAGAATTTAAAAATAAAGTGTGGATCTTTCAGAAGACCGAGGATAGTTGGGAAAAGGAAATCCAGAAAAATTAAGACCTGGGAATAATTTATTTGAATTTATTAATTTCATAATTTTGTGTTTCAAAACAAGAGATTTGGACATTGAAGTAAAGTGAATCTTTTCTTCTTTAAGGAAAAAAAGTCATTTCTTTAAATTTCACCCAAAGAAAAAAAAAACTATCGCACATAGGAATTTCCCACTCTTCTCACTTGTTCCTGCGTCACTAATTCTTACAACCAGTCACTCGGGGACCTGACAGCTTGCTTCAGCTCACCTCACTGTGCTTCACAAATAAGTGGCTAGCACGACAAAGCTAGCTCAGTCCACGCCAGGGGCCGTAAGGCGCTAGACAGGGGCGGTGACATGTTGCGAAGAAATTGCTTGTAACCGATATGGGCCCGCTATTTGCCGCAGGAGGAGCCACCGCCAGGGCTAAACGGCTTTTGATCTCACCGCCTCGATTGTTCCAGGAGGCTGCCACGGTGACGAATGGTTGAAGGCGATGCTGGCGTGTTAAGGCCAATGGGGCTCAGCTCGAGCCTGACCTGCCCTTGCATCGAGACCTTTCTGGATAGGGAGAACCCGAGTGGAAGTTGCTCTGTTGAAGAAGACGATTGTCGAGAGGCACTGCAGGGTGTCAGGGTGGTCCTGTGGTGGAGACAGAGGTGTTAGTGCGACACTAGTGCTGGTGTCAGTTGTAAAAGATAGTGTGACACATCGAGAGTACAGTCAGCGACTTGCTAAAACCACTGTCTGAACAGTTTGTCTACTTTAGTTTCAACCTGTGGTCTGATTCATTTTCTTTCTCCCCCTTTCTCTCTTCTTAATTAATGCATTGTATAGGGTAAATATCAAGCATCCGGAAACGAGTTTTCATCCAAAATGACTGAAGCTGTTTCAACTTGTGCGACTTTTGACAAAGTTCACCCCCTTTCTGTAAATTTTCCATAAATTTCATAAATCTGCCAAGCAGAAGTTCAAAAGCAAAACTTTCTGGGTTTTTCTTTGTTTTAAAACCTCTTGTGTTTATGATAGTTATCAGAATGCAAACTCACTGTACAACTCTGAATAAAGATGCGAAAAAAGCTTCATGAATTCATGAAAAGGAGATGGCTAGGAGTACAAAACGATTAAAACTTTCAATCAGTTTTTATAAACTACTTCTTGAAAAACGTGTTAAAGTTAAAGAATTTTACTTGTCTATCGATACACGCAGAAGAAAAAATCATGAAAAATTTCGGAAAAATTTATCTTTTATGCTAGGTGGGGTGAATTAGTGACCTGGTACGATAGCTCTTTACCTAATTACCTACTTCTGATTTCTTTCACCTGAGTATTTATTCCTGACACAATTTCTACACAAACCACACACACATACATACATATTAAGATATACTGCCTGTTGGAGTTATGAAAATATATCGTCGTGTTCAGTTGCTAACTGGCGGTGTCCGAGGGTACAGATGAGACCCCAGATACCGCTATTCTCTAAAGGCAGTCTTCTCGAGCATGACCACGACAGGAATCCCTTGTACCAACACCATTGCCTGCTACTGCCACTTCTAACAGAATGCCATACACGTTGTTCTTGTCCAACCACCGGCGGAAGGGGTCTTCGGCGCCTTGTCTCGACCCCCGGTGTCAACAGCCGGCACACGCTCGTGGGCTCAGAAGCGGCCGCAGGGGCCGAGGATCTTTCTAATTCGATGGAAGGACAGGGAGCTTCCAGCGGCACATTCACAACATACAACGGGTGGACCCTAATTTTCTTGGAACAACACGCAAATCTCCCCCTTTGCGACATTAGGGGCCTGATACGGCGGTAAGCGTATTTGCACGGCGCTCCTGTTTGCGGCACCTCCATGGTCGTGTTTGACCAGCTCGTCATCCGTCCGGTATTAGAAACAACTGGAGGCGCGGAGGCTGGGGCTGGGGGTAGTGTGGGAGGACAGCGACAGTGTCCCTCGGTCCTTTTACTTTAAGTGAGCGAAACCACAAACTGTACACATCTGAACCAATAAACAATGAAAGCGCAAACCTCCCAACCTTACACCTGAAGCAAATTCAACGACTGAAGTGATTAAATAAAAAAAAAAAAAAAAAAAAATCAGCTCAAAGTTTCTCTCGTGGAGAATGTCAAGTATTCTCGAGAAATGAATGTTCCTATTGGTTGAAAAACAAAGAATCATCCTGGCAATCTGTTAGACACATTTACTGTTACACTGTAAGAGTGTGGGCGTGTGAACAAGGAGTATTCGTGTGAACAACTGTTCGCATAAGTGTGAACGCAACACTTTTTTTCCTTACCCCCGAGGGGGATAAGATGGAGAGTATTTAAACTCAAGGATAGACCTATTGGTACCAGGTTTCTTCCAGATCGAGGCTCGCTTTCGCAGTCGGGAAGAGGGATGGAGGCGAGAGAAGATACTGTTGAGGGATTATGTGGCTTTTTTATTCAGGCTTTAAACGATGACCAAGTGGCGCCGCCAACTTCGCAACGGGAGACAGCTCTGAATGAGAACTGTTAGCTCAGGCGACGGTTTTTGTAAACAATACACCTGGGAACAGCTCTGCCTCGTCGCTCGCTCCCGCTGAACTTGCAAATACATCACGTCCCGGAAAAGGGGGACGAACCGTGGAATCTCCGTTTTCTACTAAATTACTTCAGTGGATCAGCTGTGTGTGCTGGCTCTACTCACCACCACATGAGTGAAACTCTACGACTCACTTTTACCACACGCACGAATTGAGTCCAGGTCCAGACAGGTAGAGTATTCAGATGTTGACATGGAGTATTTCACTCTGAATTCCATCCTCTCCTCCTGTTACACAGTTCTTTACTTTAGTGTGGAGACTTACTGTTTATTACTGTAGGACCTGGTTTAATTGGTTATATTAGCTTCTAATTTCCTTGAATAATTCAATTTCTTCATCACAACGTATGTCCGTGCAATACTAACTTTAACAGTTTATTTGCAATATTTAATCATTTGGGAATCGCTTTGAGAAATCAGGTAGATGACTGACTATAGAGTAGAGATTAATTTGAAATAATTACTATCTTGTTTGATAGCAGAAGAGGATGTGCTTATCATCTGTATCTTGGTGCTGAGAACTATAATTGTTTATACCGAAAGCTTCCGTATAACAAAAGCTTTGATACAAGTCTTGTAACGGGAGTTTTGTAAATTACAGATGATCAGAGACAATAAATAAATAAATCGTTTGTGGTTGTTATTTCGTTGTTTATTTTGTTTTCGGTAAATTCTTTAATGAATCTGACCAGACACCGGCCATCAACAGTCATTTGAACTGTCTCCCTATTTTATACACACACACACACAAAGACAAATGTACGCATAGACACATTTTCAAAGTGGAGGGAGGGAAGCGTGTTGGGTTTAGAAGAAGGAACAGAAAATGTACATGATATCAGTCAAGCAGCCCGGAACCTCCACTCCATCCACCCTGACTGCCATGCCGGGGTTAGAGTTCACAGCGCGCAGCCCCTGAGTCGCGGAGGTAGGAGAGTCGACTCCCGTGCTGTTGAACAGAAAGATGACTGGTAGTGATACTTGTTGACATTTGTCGATCTTATCTCGACATCCTCACTTCCCCTCCAAGACTGTTGGTTGTTATAGTGTTCAACGCTACTCGAACTGAGTTCGATCCTCAGGCAGATTTTACAGGGTGGTCTGTACTGGTAGTAATCCGATCTCAAAACTTTTAAATTTTACTCGAAAACCTATGTATTAGTCGAGAATATTAGTCGAGCTGATCTCGACAGTCGAGTATTTGTGTACATCACGGTTTCAGTCGAGCTGATTTCGATTCCACCCCAACTTGATGAAACGTCAGGGTGTGCCTCGCAGACGAACACCAGCTTTTCTGTGATCTCGCCTACAGTGAATCACCTAGTGCACTCCATACACCTGACTTTTACTTCATACCTGGATGCATCTTGACTTCCAAGTTCTACAGGTGTCTGACCGTTGTTTTTTCCCCACCTACGCATGGTGACGTGCCCACCTGTGACACGCAAAATGAGAGTGGTCTCACTGTGTCACCCAAATTTCCCCACCCACTCTACTCTACCCTGTTTAGAGGACAGGAAGGCTGGGTGGGGGGCACTGTGAACACTGTGTCCGGGTGGAATCTAAAAGCAGCTGGTCCCTCTTGTTTTCG